>NC_082688.1:35984623-36300305 GCF_949987515.2 Delphinus delphis | reverse complement strand
TGCGTGCGGGCTCCTGACTGTCGGTTCGGACTCTCCAGCCACAACATGTTTAACGGCCAGTCTCTTGAGCATATAAAGAGGTAAGGCACATCTTACAAACCAGATATGACTGCATAAGCCAGATGTTTTACAGCCTAGCCAAGTCATATGGGCACTTCCCCACAAGAGAGAGAATTGCTCCTGTTAAACTGATGAGGCTTCACTACACAGAGGGGAAAGCACTTCTGTTCCTCTTGGGAAAGGCATGTGAGGATTAAGTTTACACTAGGTGAAAATAATTCAGTAACAATCTAAACTGTATGGGTCAACTTCAGGTTTGTAAGAGCATGAGATTGAAAGATATGCTTACAAACGTCCTGATTAAGATACTCATGACAAGAAGAGAAGCCTTTTTGAAATTTGTATTTCGGGATCATATATCACAATTCATATTCCCAATTACTAATCATGTCAGCCAATCAGCTTTTTAGAGCTCCTGTGATGGTGAGACATGCCTGTGCTAGCTCTCCCAATTATAGAAGAAAACTACAAAAAAATTCAATGACTATGTGTTTTTTTCTGTGAAATACTGCCCTTCATTGGACAATTTTTAAATGTATTTTTATGGGCTATGAAAGAATCACATTTTAAACCAATAAATAATTTTATTTCTTATCTGTCTGCTAGGGAAATAAGGTAAGACAGAGAGAACTAAGTCATCCCTGACTAATAGGGGTTCAGAAAGTTTAACTGGCACAGCTATTCCAGCTGAACTGGTAAAGTGCTAAAAACTAGTTTGCCTTTAACTTTGACTCTGTTATAAAAAGTTGGGTCGGGGCTTCCCTGGTGGCGCAGTGGTTGAGAGTCTGCCTGCCAATGCAGGGGACATAGGTTCGTGCCCCGGTCCGGGAAGATCCCACATGCCGTGGAGTGGCTGGGCCCGTGAGCCATGGCCGCTGAACCTGCGTGTCCGGAGCCTGTGCTCCGCAACGGGAGAGGCCACAACAGTGAGAGGCCTGCGTACCGCAAAAAAAAAAAAAAAAAAAAAAAAACCAGTTGGGTCAACAAAACTACATTCTTAAATAACTGCTCATTAAAGAGCTAGGTGGGAAGTACGTTCTTTGGGACTTTATAGGATCTGGCTAAGATTAACTGCACATGATACTAGCAACAAGCCTTTGGAGAAATTTTATGATTGCTCGACAAAGGCTGAGGAACCAGCCAAGGTACTGGTCGAGAACTCCTGGAGCTGAGGAATAGCCCACAGTTAGTAGTCAGCATCCAGCTAAGGCTGAAGGTGGGGGCCCAAGCGAGCATTGCTTTGGAATACTGCAGTGGGCTTCTTCACACCAGTGTGAAGGCTTAAGGCACACCCAAATGCACGTGATGAGCACCCGTAAATCCTAAGCATGAATATAAGGCTTCAACCTCCCTCTTCTCGTGGCTTTCATGCCCCTACTATGGAGTGAATCTAATTCAACCTTTCAGAACATTTCTGTTTTTCTTCCTTACCCTGCTTCCTGTCCCGAAACGTGGGTACTCCCTTGCGATTACACCTCTGCCCCGGTTCTCTACGTGCTTGACCTTTCAGAATGTCATTCACTCTCAGACCTTCCATTCCGACTTGTGTGTAGCTAATTCCTTGGATAATAGATCCAAGATCTATTATCTAGAAAGATCTAGCCTGATCTTTCTTCCTAGTTCTAAGCCCATATCTTCAACTGTCTATTAGATATTTCCTCACCTCCAACTCAATACATAAAATTTAGTTTGGTTCTTTTACCTCTTGACTTCCCCATTTCTTTTAATGGTACCAACTTGGCACTTTCATTCAGACTCAAAACCATGGAGTCATATTTTAATCTTCTCTCTCTGACTTTTAACATCCAAATTCTCAAATTCTTCAAGATTTGTTTTTTCTTGTTGCATCTACTCTTCCCTTCTCATTCCCACCATCACCACCTTAGTTCAGATCTTCATCTTATTTCCTTAATTCTAAGATGCCTACATTTTTGTAATTTTACATACTTAAAAATAAAGATTTGTTTTATAATCAGTGTATACGTTTAATGTGAGTTTTTTATTACAAAAATCTATCATGTTGGGCTTCCCTCGTGGCGCAGTGGTTGAGAATCTGCCTGCTAATGCAGGGGACACGGGTTCGAGCCTTGGTCTGGGAGGATCCCACATGCCGCGGAGCAACTAGGCCCATGAGCCACAACTACTGAGCCTGCGCGTCTGGAGCCTGTGCTCCGCAACAAGAGAGGCCGCGATAGTGAGAGGCCTGCGCACCGCGATGAAGAGTGAACCCAGCTTGCCACAACTAGAGAAAGCCCTCGCACAGAAACGAAGACCCAACACAGCAAAAATAAATTAATTAATTAATAAACTCCTACCCCCAACATCTTCAAAAAAAAAATCTATCATGTCAATAGTCTTAGAATCAAAATCTATGGCATCTCAGACCCAGATAACTGCTTCCACTTGTTCTTCTGGCCTGTATTCCCTTGCTTTTCTAATCTGTCCTGCACACTATTGCCTGATTAATCTCCTTAAAAGACTGCATTCATTGTGTCCAGTGGTTAAGACTCCACGCTTCCGCTGCAAGGGCACGGGTTCATCCCTGGTGGAGAACTAAGATCCCGCATGACGTGCGATGCAGCAAAAACAAAAACAAGAACAAACAACTTCAGTGGTTCCCATTCCCTGATAGGTAAAGTATGCAAGTATGCCTAGGGGATCAAGCTGGGCATCGAAGGGACACCACAATCACACCCTGATGTCTTCCTGTCCTTACCAACATTATTTCCCTACCCAGATCTTTCTGCCGTGAACACATCCTCCTCTGCCTCTGTTTGTGTCATTCCCCACAATTAGAAGGCTATTCCTCCTGCTACGTACACCCTACTCAGGCTTCAAGTCCTATGTCTGTTGTGAAACGTTATCTGAACACCCCATCCCGAAGTAATCTCTTCCTCCTCTAAATTCCTGTAGGACTTGTCTTGACTACTTATTTCACACTTATTATTAATTATCTGGTATCTTTGAATGTCTGTATATGTTTATGAGTGTAAAGCAATGAATCCGATGTTTTATAATGAATGGGAAAAAGTCAATCACATTAGTTCACATTCTATATGTCTTATTTCTCTCATCAGATCATAAATTCCTTGCAGTTAGCTCTATTAGGTATACTTGTCTCCCTTGAATTGTGATTTATTTAAGAAATATAGGGCTTCCCTGGTGGCGCAGTGGTGAGAGTCCGCCTACTGATGCAGGGTACACGGGTTCGTGCCCCAGTCCGGGAGGATCCCACATGCTGCGGAGCGGCTGGGCCCGTGAGCCATGGCCGCTGAGCCTGTGCGTCCGGAGGCTGTGCACCGCAATGGGAGAGGCCACGACAGTGAGAGGCCCGGGTACTACAAAAAAAGAAAAAAAAAAAGAAATATAGTCTACTAAGCACTGAGTTCAATGGGGGGATCACACCTCTCATCAGAGAGGCACCGCTACCCCTATTCTTTTCTCTATGGCTGGTCCAAATCACTTATATTCAACTTCTCCCATCTGCCCTCCTCCAGCACCCAAGCTTATGATCGTAGTAGCACAAGACTTGCTCAGGCTTTAGAGTGAATCAAGCGTCAAGGAGCGGGTGGGTTGAAGAACAAGGAGAAACTTCGCGGTGTTCTAAGACAGATGTGTGGAGGCAGAAGGTCACTGCGATGCAGCGAAGGTGAGGGGACAAGGCCAGGTTGGCAGGGGCCTCGCATGATGTCATGCTAAGGAGGTCAGACCTTCTTTCTCCTCACTGGAATTGGGAGATTTTTTTAACCAGTGGAGGGACGTGAGCAGATTTGCTTTCTTAGAGTTGTGGAGGTGGACTGGGAAGAGGAGGAGAGACTAGAAGAAGGTAGGCCAGTTAGGAATCCTATTTCAGGACCTGGATACAGTGGCAGCTGTGGTGGTGGGAATGAAAAGCAAGAAGATGGAATCAAAAGAAGGTGGAGAAAGAATGGACAGAACTTGATGACAGAGATGAGACCGGAGGGATGACGATGGAAGAGAATGAGTGACAGAGGTTTCCACTTCAGTCTACAGCGTGGCTCCAGTGCTATTCCCTGAAATAGAGGAGAAGCAGGTTGGGGAGGGGCTGGAGTAGGTGAGAAGACAGTGAGACCTGATTTGCATATGTTGAATTTGTAGCCTCTAAAGGACATTTGCATGAGATTGGGGACATGGGGATATGGGTTGGAGAGACGGACTTGTGATAGGCACAACTCACTCAATAAAATGTATATCTGTCTTGAAATACCCTGCTCACTCTTAGCCCGAGGCATCCAACTACATTTCTTGTCCTACCTGTTTCACCAGATTTTTATAATGTTCCCGGCTCCCAGTTTGTTATACTTTTACTCTTGGCCAGTTCAGAACTCTTTTTATAATATTTTACGTATAGTAGTTATCTAAGTCTTAGACAATCAGACTCTTAGACATCACTTAATTTAATTTCATAGAGAGTGAAGTTCTGTGGAAGCTCAGGGACTTCAGTTTACTGCACTTTATGTTAAACATTCCATGGTGTTTCCTGGCCATGTTCCCCCTTTTCCAGCTCACTTCATCCAACTGCTCATGCACATAATCTTTTCTGCCCTCCAGCTTCTATGCTCTCAACCCCTTCTTTACACTTTTGGCCACTGCTTTATTCTTAAAACTTTCTTTTTTTTTTTTAATTAATTAATTTATTTTTGGCTGCGTTGGGTCTTCATTGCCATGCGCAGGCTTTCTCTAGTTGCAGTGAGCGGGGGCTACTCTGCTGCGGTGCGCGGGCTTCTCATTGCGGTGGCTTCTCTTGTTGCAGAGCACGGGCTCTAGGTGTGCAGGCTTCAGTAGTTGTGGCGCATGGGCTTAGCTGCTCCGCGGCATGTGGGATCTTCCCAGACCAGGGCTCAAACCCGTGTCCCCTGCATTGGCAGGAGGATTCTTAACCACTGCGCCACCAGGGAAGCCCAAAACTTTCTTTTTCCCGGGCTTCATGACATCTCCCAATTTCCCGCCTACCTCCAACCTCTCTGGCTGCTATACTTCCCCAAATGCCCACTTAAAAGTTAATGTTTCCTAGGATTCCCTATTAAGCCTTCCCTTCGTCTCATTTTAGTACACACTTAGTGTGACCTCATCCACTTGCATGGCTTAACAAACAACCACTAATATTATTTCTAAATTTGAATGTCTAGCCCAGTCTTCTCAGTCCAAACCCAAATATCCAGCTCTTTTTAGGACACCTTTATTCGGATGTGTTCCACAGACATTTCAAATCAACTTGCCACAGTGAATTTTCCTCTTCTTCCTCTTCTGTATCGGTGATGGTATTGTCACCCTCCCAGTAACCTGTGAGCCATCCCTGACTTCTCCTCCTTTCTCTTTCAAACTCAGTCTGCCAGGAAATCTGCCTATTTTACATTTTAAATGAGCATTTTCCTAGATGAGAACACAGTGTGGTTGAAGATAACAAAAAGGGAGTGAGACTAGCCTCGTGGGAGAAGTTTTGTTGAGAAACATTGGGGAAAATGGTTGGATTATTAAGTGGGAGAGTACCTTGGAAGGTAACATTAAGGCCGCACAGAATATTTCAGAGTTGATGTGGTTGGAGAACCACCAAATATTAGGCAGATGGATGAAATGGTAATTTCAAGGTGCATTTTTTAAAAAGTCAGTCACTTGAAAAAAGGGAGTCAGAGCAACTATTACCTTTGTAACTAGGAGACAACCATTTCTTACACTTCATTGACGACATGAGGAAAAAAACCCAAAGAAGTTACAACTAGAAGCTCAGAAAATCTGACCCTGAATTTAAATGAAGTACAAGTGCTACTAAAAAATAAAAATAATAAGTTCTCTTTGAAGAAGACAAATTGAAATTACTCATTAGTGATATAACTAGAAGTAGACTGTGTTGAAAATAAGTGCAAGAATGACATCATTTGATTGAAAAGTGCTTATAAGCCAATTCCTTAACTGTAAATAATTTTAAAATCGAATACATATAGACACCTTTTAAAAAAATCACCAGGCTTCCTTGATGGCGCAGTGGTTAAGAATCCATCTGCCAGTGCAGGGGACACGGGTTCGAGCCCTGGTCCAGGAAGATCCCACATGCCGCGGAGCAACTAAGCCCGTGCACCACAACTCCTGAGCCTGTGCTCTAGAGCTGGCGAGCCACAACTACTGAGCCTACATGCCACAATTACTGAAGCCTGTGTGCCTAGAGCCCGAGCTCAGCAACAAGAGAAGCCACCGCAATGAGAAGCCTGCGCACTGCAACGAAGAGTAGCCCCCGCTCACCGCAACTAGAGAAAGCCCATGCGCAGCAACGAAGACCCAATGCAGCCAAAAATAAATACATAAAATAAATAAATTTTTAAAAACTCACCAAATTGAAATGTAATGATGATTTCCTAAAACATCTGGATTTCCATATGCCTCAATAAAAATTTTAGGCTAAATAAACTCTGTTATAATATAATACACTATATGACATATTTATATATTGATAAACATGGTAATTTCCAGTTAATTTGGCTTAGATACTAATTAACTCAAAATAAATGCACTCCCCTCACCAATGTAGTAAGTCAATAGGTAAATAGCTGGGAGAAAAAGTACTCCAAGCCAGGCAGCTCTGTATGTTTCAGAAGCAAAGGAAAAAATAAAAACAGTCACAGTAAACACTGCATTTCCGGAAATAAACTACATTTATGAAGCAGAAGATTCAAAAAGTAAAAGCTAACCCTCTTTATGTGGTGAAAGCATCACTGAGAAACAAATAGCACCCAGAGAGTGACTACCAGTAGTTAGCAGTAAAAAAAATGACATTAGAAAAAAATGGCAGATGTGACAGATTTAAAACCAAAGCTTTCCTCTTACTCCTTGTCATTTTCTCCTTTTTTCCTGATTGCAATTTCAGTGATAAAGGTCTATTGATTGCTAAGTTACTTACATGAGGGCCTGGAAAGCACAATACTCGGTGAGGAGACACATTGATTTCCATCCTGTGGCACAAGCTCCGTACCTCGTGTTGTTCGAATCAATGAGGAGGGCAGCTATTTGTTCTCTTGGTTTAATTGCCACAGAGCAGTGATAAATAGGCATCTGATTTCCAGACTAAATCTTCAGCCCCGGCTCTCTGAAAAGGAAGAAAAAAAAAAGATGACTCTAAACTCTTCCTGTATTTCTGGACAGTAGCTTGAAAGTAGGACAGTCAGTGTCTGAGTGTTACTTTCCGGTCTTTGATACACAATTCTACCTGATAATTTTATTTTCCACCAGGAAAATTATTTTCTTCTGAGTTTCTTGAAGGTAGAAACAAAAATCTACAATCAAAATCTCAATAGTCCTTTTCACGTTGTTTTCACACAGGTTCATTTAAAACATTTATTGATATGCTACTTAGAGGAAAGAACTAAAAGAGATTAAACTAGAGGATTTAAGGTTCTTTAATAGTCACAGGCCTCAACATACTTAGAACCCTTAGTTTCTTGAGATTGAAGGAAAAATCAATATTGTTGCACTTTATCTAAGCTACATTAGGATAGAAAACTGTTGCTACATTTTATAAAGGAGGAACCTTATACTTTTGGTGCTCAGGGACCCCACAGCCAGATTGGTGGCAAGGGATATAGGCTGATAATCTGCTTATTTTGATTTCATTGATATATGTTCATTTGAACACATCACCATCCTAGCCTTTTCTACCACATAACGTTACATTCTACTTAAGGAAAGCTAAAATTAAAAGTGATCCATGGGCTTCCCTGGTGGCGCAATGGTTGAGAATCCGCCTACCGATGCAGGGGACACAGGTTCGTGCCCCGGTCCGGGAAGATCCCACATGCTGCGGAGCGGCTGGGCCCGTGAGCCGTGGCCGCTGAGCCTGCGCATCCGGAGCCTGTGCTCCGCAACGGAGAGGCCATAACAGTGAGAGGCTCGCGTGCCGCAAAAAAAAAAAAAAAAAAAAAAAAAGTGATCCATTTTCTACTGTATAGCACAGGGAACTCTGCTCAATATTATGTAACAACCTAAATGGGAAAAGAATTTGAAAAAGAATAGATACATGTAATGTGTATAACTGAATCACTTTGCTGTATACCTGAAACTGTCACAACATTGTTAATCAAGTATACCCCAATATAAAAAAAAAGTTAAAAAAATAAGAGTAATCCATTTTTGGGAATTCCCTGGTGGTCCAGTTGTTAGGACTCGGTGCTTTCACTGAGGGGGCCGGGGTTCAATCCCTGATGGGGGAACTTAGATCCCACAAGCCTCTTGGACAAAAAAAAAAAAAAAGTTACCCATTTTTAGGAAGAGAACATGCTATACTGCCGTTTTTAAAAACTAATGAACAGAATGGGGAGCATATAGCCTAGCACAGGCTGACACATTTACTGAACTAGCACAGGCTGGCACAAACCAAAATATGAAATTGACTTAAAGAATCCTAAATAAAATATTAGTAAATAAAATCTAACTATGTATGAAAAGAATAATACCTAAATGACCAAATAATGTTTGTCTCTGGACTGTGAGGATGATCCAGCTTTAGAAGTCTTTTGATATAATATGTTATATTAACAAAAAAGAAAAACTAAATAAATTAGACTTTGAAAAAGAGTTTGCTTCACCCATTTCTAATTGAAAAAAAAAACAAGACAAAAGTTCTTTTTGTCATGTAGGATATCTGGAAACTTCCTTAACTCACTAAAGTACAACTACCAAAATCTGTAGCAAGCCTCACATGTGATGGTGAAACAAAAACCTCTCATGCTATTGCCACCACTATTCACATTGCATTGAAGGTTGTAACAAGTGCAACAAGAAAAATATGACATATAAATATTGGAAAGTAAGAATTAAAGCTATTATTATTTGTAGATTATGTGGTTGTCTACCTATCTATCCCAAGAGGATCAAATAAAATAACTATTATAATGAATGAGAGGTTACTGAGGTGACTAGATACAAAATCCCTAGTAATAATGAATAAGAAAATGTAACTGGAAAAAGAAATCCCATTCACAAGAACCACAAAGACAGCTGAGTACTTGGAACTAACCTAATAAAAATTGTGCAAGACTTATATGAGGAAAACTTACTGGAAGAATGTTGATTCTTCCCCAATAATCTACACATTCAGTGGGGAGCCCAATGAAAATTTTCACAAGATTTTTAATTGAACATGAAAAGCTGCTTATCAAGTTCTTCTAGAATAGAAAATAAACAAAAATAACCAAAAAACAGAAATTGAGGAAAAAAATGAGGTGGAGAATTTGCCCTACCAGATATGAAAACAATCTATAAAACTACAGTAATTAAAACAATGGAGTGTCAGAGAACAAATAAACATATGGATTAATGAAAGAGAATAGAGTCCAGAAATTGACCCATGTATTCAAAGGAATTTAGTGTATGATAAAGGTGGAATTTCCAAACAGTGGGAAAATGAAAGATTACTCTAAAAATAGTACTAGGACAGTGGGAACCATAAGGAAAAAAAAATAAAGTGAATCACTTCCTCATCCCATACTCAGAAAAAAATCCAGATTGACTCAAGATCTGCATTTACAAAAGTATAGAAGAAAACACCAGACAATACGTTTATAATCATGGGGTGGGAAAGACTCAGTCGTCAAGAAAAACCAGACAAATTTTATTAAACAGAAATTTAAAACTCCTCAGAGCAAAAGACTGGGAAAAATATTTGCAACATATACCACAGACAAATGCTTAATAACTGTAATATATATCTAGAATTCCTACAGAGATGTGACAAAACATAAGCAAGCTAATGGAGAAAAAAGGCAGGGGAGAAAAACATAATTCTTAGAAGAGGAAATAGAAATATTTCTATAAATATTTGAAAAGATGCTCAACCTCACTAGCACTTAGGGAAATATACATGAAAACAAACAAAGAGGAATTATTTTTTGTCCATCAAATCTTACAAAGCTAAAAGGACTGATAATGTATAATAATGGTGATGGTGTTGGGGAAGAAAACTCTCATACTCTGTTGATGAGAGTATAAATGGTTGGAGGAACAATTTGGCAACATCTATCAGAATTTGTAATGTACATACTCTTTGACTCACTTCCACTTCAAGTCATCTATCATACATGTATACCTGTGTACAAAGATATATATACGATTACGATCATTGCACCTTTAAAAAATTGGAGATAACCTAAATAACTCTCACCAGGAGACTGGTTAAATAAATATAGAATATCCATACTGTAAAATACCATGTACTTGTTAAAAGGAATACCTAAGTATTCCTTTTTATCAGTATGGAATGTATCAGTATGGAATACTTCCTAAGGCATATTACTAAATGAAAAAGCAGCATCAAAACTATATGAATGGGCTTCCCTCGTGGCGCAGTGGTTGAGAGTCCGCCTGCCGATGCAGGGGACACGAGTTCGTGACCCGGTCCGGGAAGATCCCACATGCCGCGGAGCGGCTGGGCCCGTGAGCCATGGCCGCTGAGCCTGCGCGTCCGGAGCCTGTGCTCCGCAACGGGAGAGGCCACAACAGTGAGAGGCCTGCGTACCGTAAAAAAAAAAAAAAAAAAAAACGATGTGAAGGGACTTCCCTGATGCTCCAGTGGTAAAGAATCCACCTTGCAATGCAGGAGACGTGGGTTCGACCCCTGGTCAGTGAACTAAGATCCCACATGCCGCAGGGCAACTAAGCCCAAGTGCCACAAATACTGAGCCCACGCCTCAACTACAGAGCCCGCATGCTGCAAACTACAGAGCCCACACGCCCTGGAGCCTGTGCACCACAACTACAGAGCCCACGCACCCTGGAGCCTGTGCACCACAACTAGAGAAGAGAAAACACGCCCCACAACTAGAGAGAAGCCTGCGCACCACAACGAAGAGCCCGCACGCCACAACGAAAGATCCCGCATGCCTCAACAAAGATCCCGTGTGCCACAGCCAAGACCCGATGAAGCCAAAAATAAATAAATAAATAAATAAATAATAAATAAATCTTTTAAAAAGCTATATGAAGTGTGATCCCACGTATGTAAAAAATTATCTAATCTATATTCTATGCATTTTATAGACAAGTATGGATATGTAACTAACCATATTGTAGTCATTAAACCACATGTTTTATTCCTAAAGCAATTCAACATTCAAAAAAGCACAATTCAAACAGGATTTCCAATCTTCATTTATGCCTCTTAAAAACTTAGAGAATTCAGATATATAGTCTTTACTATTTTAACTATTTTACTATTATGACACCCTTTAGTACTCTCTCTATTCTTTGCTTTTCCATATAAATTTTAGGATCAACTTGCCAAGTTCCATGAGAAACTCCATTTGGGATTTTTATTGGTTTAATTAATTTTTAAAATTTCTCTGTCCCTGTAGACTGAAAACTGCTTGATGACAAGAGACCACACCTGTCTTGTTCTTACTGTGTTCACAGCACCTAGCCAGTGCCTAGAGGATAGTAAGTACTCAATAAACTCATTCTAGAATGGTTGGATGAATGAATAAATGACCTACAATAGCATAATGATAGTATAAAATGTTTTATAGGCGTTAAAATTTTATTTTGGGGCTTCCCACCACTGGTGGCGCAGTGGTTAAGAATCCTCCTGCCAATGCAGGCGACACGGGTTCGAGCCCTGGTCCGGGAAGATCCCACATGCCACAGAGCAACTAAGACCGTGAACCACAACTACTGAGCCTGTGTTCTAGAGCCTGTGAGCCACAACTACTGAGACCACGTGCCCCAACTACTGAAGCCCACGCACCTAGAGCCAGTGCTCTGCAACAAGACAAGCCACCATAATAAGCCCACGCACCACAACGAAGAGTAGCCCCCGCTCGCCACAGCTAGAGAAAGCCCGCGTGCAGCAACGAAGACCCAAGGCAGCCAAAAATTTTAAAAATTAAAATTTTTTTTAAAAAGAAGGTATGCGCATGCATTGTTTTAAAAAATTTTATTTTCAAACTATAGTAAATTATGGGAAAATGTTCACAATGTATTAAGTGAAAAAAGTAGGCTTCAAAAATTTTTAAATAAAATGATCCTAATATTGTAAAAAAAAATCTGTTTATATATACTATACATAAAGTTTATGTATGCATTAAAAAAACTAAGAAGGAAATAGAAAATAACACTGGTTGGGTGGTAAAATTGCAGATTGTAATTTTCTTATTTATACTTTTCTAAATTTTCTATAATTAGCATACAGTACTTTTACAATAGAATAATAGACATAATTTAAAATGATTAACAAAAGAAAATATCACAATATTTAAAGTTTCTGGGATAGTATGAGAGGGAAGTGCTAATTTGATAAGTTCAGGTGATTAGGTTGAGTTACTGTATTCTAGTTAAGGCTGGAGTTTTGTTAGTGGACCAAAGGAAAATTTTAAACTTTTTTTTTTCACTTGGAGTAGAACACATATACAAAAAAGGGGCAGAAATCATAAGGTGTACAGCTCATGAATCGTTACAAGGTGAACACACTGTGTCACCATTGCCCAGGTGAAAATGGACTGTTAGCAGCATCCCGAAGCCCCTTTCCAAGCACTGCTTCCTCCCTCCTCCATAGAAGCTGCTCACTGGGTTTTGCAGGACCTCCAGGCTCAGGTTGCCAGGCAAATTCAGGGAGGTCCACTGGGGAAGTGGGTAGAAATACCTCTGGGCGAGGGGAAGAACCTTACCACCACCCCAGCCTCCCTCCCAAACTGGGAGCCCCTGGCCACTGCCAAAGTGTGATACCAAGATTTTCGAAAGGTAGAATGCAACAACACCTAAAATAAAAATTTTAAATGCCTCCAGACTCACTCTCTCCTGTCTTCCTCCACTGCATCTGCCATTGTGACCCCAGGGATGGGGAGAGGTCAAACGCCACCACAGCAAGGAGATGAGGCAGGGGAAATTCATGCGAGAGAGGAAAAGTCCACTTCTTGCAGCCCCATTGGATGGCGGGAGGAAGGTGGGAGTGGGGCGGGGAGACAGTGTTCAGGGGAGCCTGACTTGCATTCCCCCTCTCTAGGCTGAAATCTGGAATGTGCTCTGGGGTGTTGACAGGTTAAAAGGGATGACAAAAATAGAGGAGATTTGACCCAACTTGCCATTTGGGACCTGGGATGCCTTAGTCTGTTTGAGCTGCTGTAACAAACTACCAGAGCACTACCATAACACATAGTGGTTCATAAACAACAGAAATTTATTTCTCACAGTTCTGGAGACTGAATGTCCAAGATCAGGGTGGCAGCGTGCTGAAGACCTGATGAGGGCTCTCTTTCGAGGTGCAGACTATGGACATCTCCACTTCTTGTGGTACCTTCACGTGGCGGAGAGCAGAAGGAAAGCCAGCGCTCCGCTCACTTTTTTTTTTTTTTTTTTTTTTTGGCTGTATTGGGTCTTCGTTGTTGTTCTCAGGCTTTCTCTAGTTGTGGCGAGCAGGGGCTGCTCTTTGTTGCGGTGCGCGGGCATCTCACTGTGGTGGCTTCTCTTGTTGCAGAGCACAGGCTCTATGTGCGTGGGCTTCAGTAGTTGCAGCACGGGGGCTCAGCAGTTGTGACACTTGGGCCCTAGAGTGTGCGGGCTTCAGTAGTTGCAGCACGTGGGCTCAGTAGTTGCGGCACACGAGCTCCAGTAGTTGTGCATGGGCTCAGTTGTGGCTCGCGGGCTCTAGAGCGCAGGCTCAGTAGTTGTGGCGCACGGGTTTAGCTGCTCCGCAGCATGTAGGATCTTCCCGGACCAGGGATTGAACCTGTGTCCCCTGCATTGGCAGGCGGATTCTCAACCACTGCGCCACCAGGGAAGTCCTCCCCTCACTGTTATAGGGGCACTAGTTCCATTCATGAGGGGCTCCACTCTCACGGTCTCAACCAATCCTAGTTATGTCCTGAAGGTCCCACTTCCTAATACATCATATTTGGGGGGGGGTTTCCAACATATGAATTTGGGGGGGGACACAAACGTTTAGTTCATAACATTGCCTCTCAGTATGGGCCCCCTTCACCAGGCCCCATCAACATGGGGTGGCTGCAGGAGTGAAGTAAACAGTATAAGGTTAGGCAGAGGGAGGCTTGGGCTGAATTTCCCAGATATTCTCCATCTTCTCCTGGATGGCAGTCATTCTCAAGGGAGGCAATTCCATACACAAAAGGGGTATATTCCAAAATGTGTACAGGGGCAGGTAATCTTTAGCCGTCACAATGAAGAACAGGTGCTTTTGGTTTCACTGGGTAAAAAGAACTTTCTTGCAATGCCAGAAACTGTCCTGCACACTAAAAAATTCTGCCCCAAATGGCAGGAATATTTCCACTGAGAATTCTGCTAAAGTATTATGCCCACTCTCCTTTCACCATATGTAGAAAGCTTAAGGAATTTGCAGTTCCATAAAAAATAATAGAATTGTCTTCTGCAGTTTGGTTGGGAAGTTCAAGAGGGTTAGGCATCATGGATCTCCCTCCAGGCACAGAAATTCCTAGTTAATCATTATATATTTACAGACTATGAAGCAAGCCATGGTCTGAACTTGTAGCAGTGTTGCAATTGGAGAAATCAGCTGGGCCACAAAAGAGTAATTTTTAAATAACTCAAAATTTTTCTTACATTTCCCAAATACGATGAAGGGTATACATAACCCTCAGCAGCATTTTTTTTGTTAACTGTCCACTCTTCATTCCCATCCATTTCCTCACATCCAGTTTGCTTTTCCTCACTTAACTAAAAACTCTATTTTAAAAAGCACTCTCCCTCCTTTTCTAGTCTCTGTCACTAAAGCTCAGCTCTGAGGGCTGACTCGGAGAATGTTCTGGGTATCTGGGGGCCGGACGGCTCAGCCATGAGCAGAGTCCCTGTGCAGGGCACCCAGGTGACAGCTGCCCATTGGTTGCTCATAGTTGTCAAGCACACAGCAGGCCGAAGACGGGGCCTGACCAGATGAAGAGTAAAGATACAACAAGCCACTTTTATGGTGCCAACTCCCTTGGGCCTTGTCACACACACCAAACAGGACAACACAGAGACGAAAAGGGCCCATTGACTGCAGTGTGAGATGTGGGACACCCCATTGCTGTGGAGCCTATTCTAGGCTACAGCAAGGAGTTTCACATTCTGCAGCCCTATTTTGAGGGGATTGGGGCAGGAAGCCCCTTCCTCCTCAGAACCTGGAGGGCCTAAGAAATCATGCCATGATATCCTCCCGGGGAAGGTAGGGAGGTAGGTGGGAGACGGGTTACAAGTCTCCCATTCTCTCACGTTAAGGTGTCTTTTAAACAGAAACACACACCAAACAAGGTTATATATTGACCAGTGGACAAAAATGTTGTGACCAGGGGCTCACAGGAACCTAAGTTCATGTTTCTCTTAGGGGTGATAAACAGTTCGGTATTCACTAACTCGCCGTTTCACAGCAACCGTATAGACCCTACGTACTGCAAAAAAATGAGAATAGGCTGTATTATGATGAACACAGCAGTATGTTTGGGCTTCACACACAGCCCATCTCAGGGACCCCTCCTCCCTTCCCGGCGGACCCCAGACCACACTTTGAGAACCGCTGCTCCAGTGCACGACAGTTCAACAGGCTGGCACTGGGAGTACACTGTAAACTCCATTAGGGTCACCACAGCTATTTTGTTCATCTTTGTATTTCCAGAATCTTGCATAGTGCCAAGCACATAGTAGGCACTCAATATGTGAATTAAATTAAAATGGGTTGGGATGAGGTATTTATGAGAAGGCTGAAGAAACCTGAGAAAGGCAGAATGGTCTCTTTGGTGCTGAAGGTCAGCTCAGTCTTTTTTTTTTTTTTTGCGGTACGCGGGCCTCTCACTATTGTGGCCTCTCCCGTTGCGGAGCACAGGCTCCGGACGCGCAGGCTCAGCGGCCATGGCTCACGGGCCCAGCCGTTCTGCGGCATGTGGGATCCTCCCGGACCGGGGCACAAACCCGCATCCCCTGCATCGGCAGGCGGACTCTCAACCACTGTGCCACCAGGGAAGCCCTGTTCCTCATCTTTTCTTATACAAACACAACTAAGCATTGGGTCCATGGCTTTGATGAAATAATGACTGGTAACTCCATGTGTCAAATTCAGCCTCTGCCTTACTTCCATTTGGCCTATGGCTTCTTCCACAGCAAAGACCAAAAAATGACACCGTGTACATTTTTAAGAGGGTCCACAGTTAAATTCTGGTTCTAATATCCCGCACAATGGGACCCTTGCACCCAGAAAGTAGAGGAGGGGCAGGCACTAAGCAGATTGCTAGAAACTGGTGGCAATTGCTAGAAACTCCTTCTTGTGTGTGCAGGTGCAAGGGTGAGGAACCACAGCACAGAAGTGAGGGAGAGGAGCCTCTCACCATTGTCCAGCTGAATTAGTTTCCCATGGCAGCCGTAACAAGTCACTGCAAGCTGGGTGGCTTCAAACAACAGGAATGTATCCCCTCACAGTCTAGAGGCCAGAAGTCCAAAATCTAGGTGGTGGCAGTGTTGCAACCCCTCTGGAGGCTCTAGGGAAGGATCGTTTTTTTGCCTCTTCTCACTCCTAGTGGCTTATTTGGCTGTGGCTACATCACTCTCGTCTCCTGTCTGTCTCCACGTGGCCTTTCTCCGTCCTGTGCATCTCCCCTCTGTGTGTCTCTTGTAAGGACGCTTGTCATTGGATTAAGGGCTTACCTGGATGATCCAGGATGATCTCTCCATCTCAAGATACCTAATTCCAGAAACTCTTTTTCCAGATAAGGTAACATTCACTGGTTCCAGGAATTTGACAGGGGGATATGATGGTGAATTTTATGTGTCAGTTTTGCTGGGCCATGGTGCCCAGATATGTGCTCAAACATTATTCACGGATTGTCCTCCATATTGTGGGTGGGCCTCACCCAATCAGTTGAAGCCCTGAATAAAACAAAGGCTGACCTCCCCAGAGCACGAGGGAATTCTGCCAGCAGACAGCCTTTGGACTTCATCTGCAATATTTGTTCTTCCTGGGTCTCCAGCCTAACTGCCTTTCGACTCAAACTACAACTCTTTCCTGAGTCTCCAGCCTGCTGCCTCCCCCATCAGATTTTGGACTTGCCAAGCCCCCATAATCATGTGATCCGATTCCTTAAAATAAACCTCTTTCTCTCTCTATATATTTACATCCTATTGGTTCCGTTTCTCTGGTGAACCCTAACTAACACAGCGGACCACCATTCAACCCACTACACGAGCATCTACCCAAGGGGAGGGGAGGATTTGTGAAAACTTGAGACTTCCCTTGAATGTGGGGATAAGTGTAAAGGTATCTTGCAGTGGACAAATCCATTATTAGTTCCTGACGTGGGGTGCCATGGGTGTTACACACTCTCTAAGTGTCTTCCTTTCCCAGTTCTTTTAATTTTCTATAAGTCAGGGTGATTTCTTATCAAATTCCGCACAGTGGCTCAGCAGATGGACTCACCACTGACTTCATGGAGACAGAGAACCTTCCAAGGAAACTCCCTCCTGCTTCCTACCCTAAGCTGAACATTTGCTATAGACTGACTCACCCTTCTCCCTGCTTGGCGGATAATGAAAGGAGCAGGGCTGTGAAGTCAGCCAGAGCTGTGCTTGAATTCTGCTCTGCCATTTACAGTTGATTGATCTTGGACAAGTTACTTAACTTTTCTAAGGCTGACAGTACTTTTGAAGAGATAATACTCAGAGGGCTGGTACGAGGTTGAAGGAGACACTGATGCAAATGTATACCCAGTACCTGACACTCAGTGAATTTCTTTCCTTTCCCCCAACCAGGACAGAATGGTGACAAGGCCCTCATGAGCAATGCAGGCAATGAGGGAAACAGTGCATCTTGGTCTGATGACTGCCCTATCTGCTTGTAATGTTATTTTACTTATACTTTATCCTGAAATTAAATCAATTCTTTTTTTTAATTAGCCTTGTCCTAGACACTTGTGAAATCATGGGTTTAACTTGCTAATTATATATATATATTTTTTAAATTAATTAATTAATTAATTAATTTTTGGCTGTGTTGGGTCTTCGTTGCTGTGTGTGGGCTTTCTCTAGTTGCGGTAAGCAGGGGCTACTCTTCATTGTGGTGTGTGGGCTTCTCATTGCAGTGGCTTCTCTTGTTGCAGAGCACGAGCACTAGGTGCACGGGCTTCAGTAGTTGTGGTGCACGGGCTTAGTTGCTCTGCGGCATGTGGGATCTTCCTGGACCAGGGCTTGAACCCGTGTCCCCTGCATTGGCAGGCGGATGCTTAACCCCTGCGCCACCAGTGAAGCCCTATATATATTTTTTCCAAGGCACAGTAAATACACTTAGTCACTCATTCAAGAGTGCCTTTTATGATCTCAGTAGGGTTAACAGGCTAGTTATAAATCTTTCTTCTAATATGCAATAGATGAATACGTTCAGGTAGTCATTCATTCAGCAGGTATTAGAGCGTCTTTTTTTGTGCCAACAGCCTGGCACAGCTCTAGGCTCTGAGCACCCAGGCAAGGCAGTTGACTCCAGACGCCACTCATTCCCAGGGCTGAGAGGGTCAGTCGCACTGGTTAGGAAGCTCTGTCAAGCGTTTACCAAGGTACCTAGTTGGGGTGTACTAAATCCCAGGCCTTGAGTCAGAGGCTTTCTTCTGTTCTGCATTTGCCCCCATGCAATGGGAGGGAGGTAAGAAAGGGCGGTGGATCTATTTTAGACCCTGGGTGTCTTCTTGCCTTCCATCTGATTCTTCCTTATAGGTGACTGAAAGAAAAACTGACTCATGCCTGCTCTGTGGGTTTGTCCATCGTGTGTGTGTGTGTGTGTGTGTGTGTGTGTGTGTGTGTTTTCTCTCCCTTTGTTTCCCCTTTCAGGGCAGCTGCATGAGTAAATGGGCTCAGGACCTCACAGTGACTGGCCAGCCAGCCACACTCCCTCTCTTCCTTTTCCTCAGGGGTCCACATTCTTCTCACAAGGCTGCCCTGGGCTGCAGGACCAGGCCCCCTTAAGATGGCAAGACTCAGATTTGGGGATAGCGTAGGAGAGGCCACCTTTCGGCTGAGCCAAGAGCCCCAGCCCAGCTTTACCTGTGCCCATCAGAGACGCACCCAGGGTTCCACACGCTGCCTGCCCTCTCACAGTGGCTCCCACCTCCAGCGTGATCTGGGGACTCGGCTTTGTCAATACCTTTTCAGTCTGTACCTTTCTCCAAGGGCTTCCTCTCTGAGTACCAGAATGTTTCTCTATGGCAAAACCAAACACAACCCGTGCAGACCAGTTCTCCCTGTTATGTGCCCCTCGTATGTCAGTGCTGTGCCTCTCCTTCCTCACGACAGCATGCTGGGAGAAGGGGGTACACTTAGGGTCTCTGTCTGCCAGCCACCTGCTCGTTCCTGACTTTCCCCGGTCTGTCCTCAGGCCCCACCACCCTCCTGAAATGGCCCTCCTAAGAGTTGGCAGTGACCTTCCCAGGCTCCTCATGGACCCCAGCAGGCTGGGGCACGTGGACCCTCCCTGGCCGCCAGCACGTGCTGCCCCATCTCAAGGCTCCCAGACCCATCTCCTCCTCCCCACAGGATAAGGGCCCTCCTGTCTCCCCACCCTCGTCCTCCCCTGCAGCAGCCCCGTCTGTGCCCCCTGCCCTTCTGCCCTGCGTCAGGCCCTCGGCCTCCACGAGAGAAAGGCTGCCGTGCTTGGCTGTCCTCCTTCCTTCTTGGAGCCCAGAACTAAAAATAGAAATGGCCAAAGCCTCATGACCAGGCTTCTGGAAAGTCCGGTGGGAACAGCTCAGGGTTTCAGAAAGGAAGCGTGACGTGAGCCCGGGAGTCAGGAGGCCCAGAAGAACGAGGAGATTCCTAAAGAACGGGGCACGACAGGCCTGCCGTCCTGCCCTCTGTTAACAGGGAGCCAACTGGTGAGTTGCCAGGGCCGAGTGCAGACCTGGGCGCCTGGGTCAGAGGGGCATCAGTCACAGCTTATCATCATAGACTATGGACGAGAAGGCAACATGGGCGCCAGGTGAGGGTGAAGTCAACCTCTCACCTTTAACACCTGTGGATGGAGCCCAGGGAGAAGGCAGGGCTCCTGAGGCACCACACTGTGTCAGGGTGACCTAAGCCTCCTCCGGTAATGGTGACGGGAAAATAGAGGCCCCGGGAAGTGCTCCAGGGACGGCGGGTGAGCAGGGCCCCCTCCCTGCTGCTGCTTCAGGCTCCCTCAACCACCCACGCTGCACAGACCTGGAGGCCCTTACAGATAGATGCTCCTTTTATCAGGCAATGGCGATACCTGTTTTAAACATCAGCGGGTTCTGAATGCAGCCGGCAGAGAGCTCTCCACTGTTCAGGAAATAGGCGCCCCGGGCAGGAACGAAGGCTGCTTTCCCAGAACTGCGCTCAAGTGCTGCTGGAGAAGCCCAAGCTCGTTCAAACTCCTTGGGCAGACGCACCGGAATGTGATGAGGAAGTAGAAACAGGTGGCTCCCACCTACCCGTTTACGATTACAGCAGCAGCTTCCAGAGGCAGAGGGGATGAGTTAGCACCAGGCATAACTGGGCAGGAAGCCCCAGGCTGTGGTTTTTACCAACAAATACTTGTAAATAAGTTGCAGAACCCCTAACACACTGGTCTGGGCTGTGTATGTGTGCGTGTGTGTGTGTCTGTGTGTGTGAGATGGGGGACACATTTATGAGAATATAAAATAAAGCATGCAGACACAGAGGGGAGGAATAGAAGAGACGGATGGTAGAGTGGAGGGAGACCTGCAGTCAGGACCCGAGAGCCAGAGGAGGAGATGAGGCCTGAAGAGACTCTTGTGGCCTAAAGCAGCAGATCTTATTCTTGAAGAATCTCCAGGAGCTGTCCTGTACTTCCTAAGAGACGGTGTCCAAAAGCAGGAGGCATCTGTCAAGTAGAAGACAAAAAGGGCTGTTGACCAGCAGGCCAGACACGGATGAGAAGAGCCAGTGGTCTGGGAGCAGCGGGGGCAGCACCAGATCCCCAGGGCTTGTTAAGCGCACCTGGCACCGTCCCTGCTCTCCCTCTGCCTCTGTTTCTGCTGTTAGAGCATGGCTCAAAATCAAAACAAATAAGTTAAACCTCTTTCCCTCCAGATTCTCCTTTTCTTCTTAATGATAAACTTATTTTGTATGAAATATAAGAGGCAATTAGAGAAGAATATAACAACCCAGGTTTAAAATTTTAGCATTATGCCATTTTGCATCAGATCTTATTCAGAGAGAAAGTATCACAGACGCAGTGGATCTGTGGATCCAATCTTTCTAAGAAGCTGCTTCATTGCCATCAGCCCCATGGTCAGTGGGGCTGCCTTGTGGGAGTGGACAACACATCCCTTTGAGAGTGATGTAGGAAGGCAGGAGCTGAAGTGGTCCCTAAATTCACTCTCTCTTCTCAGGAAGGAGGGCAGATGGCAGAGGGTGGGTGTGTGGGCAGGTCTGTTGTTAAATGAGGTCTAAAGAAACAGGATATCTGAAGAAGGCTTCAAGCTGTACCCATGTAATTAAGAGCTCCGGCCCAAGCACTGGCACCAGTTTTTCTTGTTTAGGACTTTAGTCTTGCTGGTTATCCTTTCACTCACATCTTTATTGAATTTTATACCCTTATTTACCATGTGCCCTTTTAACTGCCAGGGTTCATGAACCATTACTGTAATTTTCCACTTACGTGACTTGATCTGCAGATGGGTGCTACCATACTTAATCAAATATTTCCTGTTTACTCACCTGCAAAATTAGGACAATAGGGCTTCCCTGGTGGCACAGTGGTTGAGAGTCCGCCTGCTGATACAGGGGACACGGGTTCGTGCCCTGGTCCGGGAAGATCCCACATGCCGCAGAGCGGCTAGGCCCGTGAGCCATGGCCGCTGAGCCTGCGCGTCCAGAGCCTGTGCTCTGCGACGGGAGAGGCCACAAAAGTGAGAGGCTCGCGTACCACAAAAAAAAAAAAAAAAAAAATTAGGACAATAATACCTATTTCAAAAATTTCCCAAGGGTTGAGATAATATATGTAAATCACCTAGCACAGTAACTGGCAATATAATAGTAAATGTGTTTTTTTCCTTTTTCTTTCTAAATTCTCATAAAGTATCTGTTTGAGAACTCCATTTAGGATTCTCAAAGAATTGCCAACGAGCACCACAGTTAGAATTTCTGGAAACTACTTTTGGCTCAGTAATGGAAATTGTGGCAATTCCTTTCTTCCGATTAACCTAGATGCTGGAAAACCTGCAGGAGTTAACAGTGTTAAAGTATGATTTTTTAAAATGTAAAAATATAACGGTTACACAGTTATAAAATGAATGAGTCAAAGATTAGTTAGTGGGTATCACACTGGTACCCATTAATTAATGAAGACACCAGTAAGATGTTAAGACTGTTTCAAAGGAGAATTTGAGAAACAGAGAGGCAATGACAAAAGATAAAATGGTTTTGCTAATACACGCAAAACTGGTTAATATTCTCATGCAATAAAATATGTTTGGGGTTACCTTTTCTACAGAGGAGAAATCAATTGTATCTTCACCAGACAAAATTCACTTGCATTGCTAAGGACAAGAACCTTTTGCATTACTATAAACTTTTTTACAAATTTACTTCAACTCCTCCAGAGATGGAAAATAGCCTGGCCAATAAGAAATCAATTTGCATAAACCTGTAGAATCAGAAAATGACAAGAGATTCCAGCAGGCAACAATAAGCATTCCACTGAAAGGAAACCTAGTAATCTCTCTTGTCCATTTCCAAATCTTGGACAGTTTTCCCCAGTGATACCTGTACAATTAGACTGATCTAGGAGGGAGGCTTTGGAATTTTCTCACCCTGAATCGTGGGACCAGGCCCCTGTTACAGCCAGTGCCTCCCTCTCAGTCTCTGATTACAGGAATTCTCCTCTCCCTGAGCCATGATGTGGATTAGGGTGAGGGTGCTGAGGCAGCCGGTTCCGACATTAACCATTTTGTTCCTGTGTTCTGTAGCTCAAGGGCTAGCTATATATGTAGCACCACAAACTGCTCCAACTGGCTTCCCAGACTGCTCTCCAACTTTACCCTTGCAAACCCTCAACCCAAGCCCGAGAGATAATTAACAGACCCTGAGGGACTTCCCTGGTGGCTCAGTGGTTAAGAATCCACCTGCCAATGCAGGGGTCACGGGTTCGAGCCCTGGTCTGGGAAGATCCCACATGCCGCGGAGCAACTAAGCCAGTGCGCCACAACTACTGAGCCTGTGCTCTAGAGCCTGTGAGCCACAACTACTGAGCCCACACACCACAACTACTGAAGCCCACATGTCTAGAGCCCGTGCTCAGCAACAAGAGAAGCCACTGCAATGAGAAGCCTGCGCACCGCAATGAAGGTAGCCCCCGCTCACCAGAACTAGAGAAAGCCTGCATGCAGCAACGAAGACCCAACGCAGCCAAAATTAAAATACATAAATAAAATTTTAAAAAAAGCATCTGCCCTCCAATGCAGGGGACACGGGTTCAATCCCAGGTCAGGGAACTAAGATCCCACAGGCCGTGGGGCAACTGAGCCTGAGCGCCACAACTACTGAGCCCACAAGCTCTGGAGCCCATGCACTCTAGAGCCCGTGCGCGCCACGACGAGAGCGCCTATGTGTGGCAACTACTGAGCCTGTAAATTCTAGACCCTGCGTGCCACAACTAAAGAGAAGCCTGCGTGCTGCAACGAAAGATTCCATGTGCCACAACTAAGACCCAATGCAGCCAAGTAAATAAATAAATACTAAAAAAAAGGAAGAAATGCTTCTCAAAAACACACACACATACAAAATAACAGACCCTGAAATTTGCCAAATTTCACAAAATGGTTTGTTGAACAATTCAGCATGTACTGCCTTGGAACACCTTTTGTGTCATATTTTTTAACTTGTCTACAATTTTTTTTAACATCTTTATTGGAGTATAATTGCTTTAAAATGGTGTGTTAGTTTCTGCTGTATAACAAAGTGAGTCAGCTATACATATACATACATCCCCATATCTCTTCCCTCTTGCGTCTCCCTCCCACCCTCCCTATCCCACCCCTCTAGGTGGTCACAAAGCACCGAGCTGACCTCCCTGTGCTATGCGGCTGCTTCCCACTAGCTATTTTCCATTTGGTAGTGTATATATGTCAATGCAACTCTCTCACTTCGTCCCAGCTTTGTATACAATTTTTAAAAGTGATTTCTTCTGTCATCAATTAAGGTATACTTATTTGATAGCAGAAACGACCCCCCTCTACCAGCACCCAATATTAGGTGTCCAAACAGGTGTTTAATTAGATGTTAAACAAATATTGATTGAAGGGATAGACAGAAGGTGTTAGAATAGAGAACTTCCCTGCTCAGAAAAACTCTGACTTCCCAGCGCCTTCAGAATAACATGCAAACTTATCAGAGACCTTACCTTCCCCATCCACATTGTCTACCTACTCCTGCCAGCCGGATGCTTACTCCCAATACATTTCTTTTTTTTTTTTTTTAGCATCTCTGTATCTCCTCTCTCAACCTGGAATGCTCTTTCCCTTCACCTTCAGGGCTTAACTAAAATACCGTCTCTTCCACGAAGCCTTCCCTGATCCCCTAGATGTGACCTCATCACTTGCCTTGTCCTCTCAGCAGCTGGAGTGAGACCATGAACGATGAAAGCTGTGGAGCCAGGTGGCCTGAATCCACTTAGTTTTGTGACCTTTGGTGAGTGACGAAACTATTCTGTGCTTGAATTTTCTAAGGTAAATTTGGGGAGAATACTACTGCTCACCTCAGGGTTTTTGTGAAGATTAAATAAACGAATACACTTAGAAGACACCTGGGGACTTCCCTTGTGGTCCAGTGGTAAAGAATCCACCTTACAATGCAGGGGACGCAGGTTCGATCCCTTGTCAGGGAATTAAGATCCCACATGTCGCGGGACAAATAAGCCCGCACACCACAAATACTGAGCTTGCGTGCCTCAACTAGAGAGGCTGCGTGCTGCAAACTACAGAGGCCACACACTCTGGAGCCTGCGCGCCACAACTAGAGAAGAGAAAACCTGCACGCCACAACTAGAGATAAGCCCGCACACCACAACGAAGAGCCTACACGTCGCAACAAAAGATCCCACATGCCTCAACGAAGATCCAGCATGCCTCAACTAAGACCTGACGCAGCCAAAAATAAATTAAGTAAATAAATAAATTTTAAAAACACGATTTACAATTTAAAAAAAAAAGAAAATAAGAAGACGCCTGGAACGTAGTCAGTGCCCAGGAAGATTAGTTATTATTATTCCTTTTGGATGCTCTCCTAATTCTATACTGGAGCCTCGTCCAGTTAGTTCATTCTGTCTCACATAGATTTTATTTACTGGTTACTCTTCTGACCCATGGCTGAAGTAAGCTCCTCAAGGGATGTTTAGGGAACATTTGCTGAATGAATGAACAAATTAAAGAATAAATGAATGGTTAAATCCTGCCCTGGCTTTCAGTAAATAACTCCTCATCAAAAAGCAGATTTTTTCCTCATGGTATGTGGGACTTTTCTTTTAAACCACCAAAACTTTTGAGCTTCTTTTTTGCAATTTCAGGCCTCTGTTTGCCCTGAAGTGTAATGTTTGCATAGATGTGACACCTCCTACAGCACCAGGATCTTTCCGGCATAAACCATACTGGGCATATTTGTTTTCTGGGTGTAATTCAGAGTAGTAACTTGACAGTCAATTTGTTTCGCCTTATAAAATTCACACATATAGTTAATTTTTTCCTATTGCAAGCCCTAGGTTGGAAGGAAGGAATATTACTGATGGCAAGTTTTGTTACCTTGAGCAATTCACTTCCACAACCTTTCTATTTCCTTAGTTTTGAAAGGAGGTGATTTCACTGCTTATGAGGAGTGAATGGTTTGCACCACACATCTAGCCGCCCAACTTTTTTTTTCCACATAGAAATCTGTATTTTCACCTTATTTGGAAAATTGAAAAATTTGACAACTCTGAACCTTTATTCCCTCTAAGAAATATTGGCTGGCACTGAACAGGAGTTGTGAGTTGGGTAGGCACTCTCCAGACTGTCACCATGCCACCACTCCAAGTTGTCTCCATGACACCCCTTCACTTCTCTATGTTATTTTCCTATGGCTGCTGCAACAAATTACCACCAACTTAGTGGCTTAAAACAACACATACTTATTATTTAACTCACATATTTCAGAGTTCTGGAAGTCAGAAGTCCAAAATGGGTCTCACTGGGTTAAAAACAAGGTGTCTAGCCCCCCAACTTTTAAGACTCCCACCTGAGGGACAGGCCCGCAAAACACCTAGCTCTGAAAGACAATGGGGCCGGTGTCCACAAGACCCACAGTACTATAGCAAACAAACGAACCGTTCCTTATCCGTGCCTGAGCGTTCCCCGCAGCTATCCCTGCACAGGGCTCAGCACAGAGGGAGCTCAAAAAAACGCCCACCTCCTAGGCTTTCCATGAAAGAGGTTTGATTGCTTACTTTACAAGCTGCTGCCTGAGGGTCTGGGTTCTAATTTAGCCCACAACGAGGGGCTGGCTACGATCCTTCCTAGAGTCCAGAGTCTGGAGTTTAGGAAAGCTGGTGGGCGCTTCCCCTGCCTTCTCCAACCAGTTGCTCCAACAATAACATTGTCATCAGTACCTCCCTAGAAGGAGTTTGTCCACACCCCAATTTTTAGGGCTGCCACCCGAAGGACAGTCCCCCAGATCACCCAGCTCTGAGAGCCAAGAGGGCTTGCATCCACGAGGCCCCCAGGACAATAGCAAACAAAGAAGCAGGTTTTTTTGGTTTTTTTTTTTTGCGGTACACAGGCCTCTCACTGTGGTGGCCTCTCCCGTTGCGGAGCACAGGCTCCGGACCCGCAGGCTCAGTGGCCATGGCTCACAGGCCCAGCCGCTCCGCGGCATGTGGGATCTTCCCAGACCGGGGCACGAACCCATGTCCCCTGCATCGGCAGGTGGACTCTTAACCACTGTGCCACCAGGGAAGCCCAAAGAAGCAGTTTTTAAGTGGGCTACCCCAAACTATCTATAGGTTCAATGTAATCCCTCTAGAGATTCCAATGGAATTTTCACAGAAAAAAAAATTCTAAAATTTGTATGGAACAAGAAAAGACTCCAAATAACCAAAGCAATCTTGAGGAAGAACAAAGCTGGAGGCATCCTGCACCCTGATTTCAAACTATATTACAAAGCTATAGTAATCAAAACAGTATGGTATTGACATGAAAATGGACATAGACCAATGGAACAAACTAGAGAGGCCAGAAATAAACCCATGCATATATGGTCAATTACTTTTTGACAAAGGAGCCAAGAACATATAATGGGGAAAGGATAGTTTCTTCAATAAAGGGTGTTGGGAAAACTAGCCTGCCACATGCAAAAGAATGAAATTGGACCACTGTCTTACAAAATACACAAAAAATAACTCAAAATGGGTTAAAGACTTGACCTGAAACTGTAAAACCTCTGGAAGAAAACATAGGGACTAAGCTCCTTAACACTGGTCTTGAGATGATATTTTTGGGAGTTGACACCAAAAGAAAAGGCAACAAAAGCAAAAATAAACAAGCAGCACTACATCAAGCTGAGAAGTTTCTGCAAAGGAAAGGAAACCATCAACAAAATGAAAAGGTAGGGACTTCCCTGGTGGTGCAGTGGTTAAGAATCTGCCTGCCAGGGGTTCCCTGGTGGCACAGTGGTTGAGAGTCTGCCTGCCGATGCAGGGGACATGGGTTCGTGCCCCAGTCCAGGAGGATCCCACATGCCGCAGAGCGGCTGGGCCCGTGAGCCATGGCTGCTGAGCCTGCATGTTCGGAGCCTGTGCTCCGCAACAGTAGAGGACACAACAGTGAGAGGCCCGCGTACCGCAAAACAAAAAACAACAAAAAAAGAATCTGCCTGCCAGTGCAGGGGACACAGGTTCGAGCCCTGGTCCCTGAAGACCCCATATGCCATGGAGCAACTAAGCCCGTGCGCCACAACTACTGAGCCTGCACTCTAGAGCCCGCAAGCCACAACTACTGAGTCCACGGGCCACAACTACTGCAGCCCATGTGCCTGGAGCCTGTGCTCCACAACAAAGAGAAGCCACCACAATGAGAAGCCCACACACTGCAACAAAGAGTAGCCCCCGCTCATCGCAACTAGAGAAAGCTCGCGCACAGCAATGAAGACCAAACGCAGCCAAAAAATAATAAATTAAAAAAAAAAAAGTTAAAAAAACAAAATGAAAAGGCAACCTATGGAATGAGAGAAAATATTTGCAAACCACATATCTGTGGTAATACCTCAAATATACAAGAAAGTTATACAATTCAATAGCAAAAAACTCCCAAATAACCCCATTTAAAAATGGGCAAAAGGGGGGACTTCCCTGGTGCTCCAGTGGCTAAGACTCCATGCTCCCAGTGCAGGGGGCCTGGGTTCGATCCCCGATCAGGGAGTTAGATCCCACATGCCACAACTAAGAGTTCGCATGCTGCAACTAAAGATCCCGTGTGCGGCAACGAAGATCCTGCATGACGCAGCTAAGACCCAGCGCAGCCAAATAAATAAATATTTTTTTTTAAATGGGCAAAGGACTTGAATAGACATTTCTCCAAAGAAGACATACAAATGGCCAACAAATATATGAGAAGGTGCACAACATCACTAATCATCAGGGAAATGCAAATCAAAACCACAGTGAGATATCACCTCACACCTGTTGGAATGGCTCTTATGAAAATGACAAGAAATAAATGCTGGTGAGGATGTGTAGAAAAGGGAACCCTTTTGCACTATTAGTGGGAATGAAAATTGTTACATCCATTATGGAAAACAGTATGGAGGCTGGTATACAAACTGTCAGAGATAAGATGAATAAGCCCTGAGGATCTAATATGTGACGTGGGGACTATACTGATAATACTGTTTCGTATAACTGCAATTTGCTGAAACAGTAAGAACTTGTGTTCTCACCAAGAAAAACAAACAAACTGGTAAATACATGAGGTGATGGATGTGTTTATTAGTTCAATGGTAGGAGTACTTTCACAATGTAGACATATACAAATCATCATGTGCACATTTTAAATACCTTACAATTTTATTTGTTAATAATACCTCAATAAAGCAGAGAAGAAAGAACAAGGCCTGGCATCAAGTAGGCACTTGATGCTAAATAAATGGTTATACTCAGGGATGAAGTGACAAGGGCTTGGGCTAACTGAAAAAAGGGTTCAGATGTAAAAAATATTATAAAGAAGCACCTTCAGAACCTGGAGAGAAGACCTAGGCACAGCTGAATTAAATAACTTAGCAACGTTAAATGCATGCAAGGCAAGAATGCAAGAAATGTCATAAAAATCACAAGACCATCATCCAATAAAAAGCATAGGCAACAGTATGTCCATGCAGAGGAGAGGGCATCACTTCAGTGTGGACAGGAAAGGCTCCACTGGGCCTCAAAGGATGGCTGAAGCAGGGGCATGCTTCCTGTGAGGGTGGTGGTATAAGGCTAAGCCAGACACAAACTCCTGGAGCCAAGGGTTTACATGGGACTGTCCCTGTGGTGGCCTAGAGAGCACTGGCTGCCAGGGGAGGGAGGCCAGATTTCTACCCTCTAGTCCTTCAGATCAGAACTAAAGCTCTGTCTGTTTTGTATTTATAACAACCAGCCAGGGCTTCCCTGGTGGCGCCGTGGTTAAGAATCCGCCTGCCAATGCAGGGAACACGGGTTTGAGCCCTGGTCTGGGAAGATCCCTCATGCCACGGAGCAACAAAGCCTGTGTGCCACAACTACTGAGCCTGCGCTCTAGAGCCCGTGAGCCACAACTACTGAGACCGTGTGCCACAACTACTGAAGCCCGCACGCCTAGAGCCCCCGAAACAAGAGAAGCCACCGCAATGAGAAGCCCGCGCCCTGCAACGAAGAGTAGCCCCCACTCACCACAACTAGAGAAAGCTCGCGCGCAGCAACAAAGACCCAATGCAGCCAAAAATAAAAATAAATAAAATAAGTTAAAAAAAAATAAAATAACAATCACCCATAATGTATAGGTTATGTATAAATTGCTTTCTGATACAAGCTACCTTCTTTTTAAAAGTGTTTCTAGAAAAAATAAAAATGCACCACAAGAACATGGCTTTAAGACCTTCTTAAAAGAGAATTTAATCCAATGATTGTGAGCTGAGATTGGTTTCATCCCCATAGTGCCAGGATACACACATACCTTCATATTCAAGGAGCATTTGGTGAATGGGTGAATAGATGCACGAATGGACCTGAGGTGGCCGTCTGGATCCCTCAGTGGACTAGAGCAGGGTGACAAGGGTGTTGATGGGGGCCAGGTGAGCCATCCAGAAAGAGGTCTAATGAACAGGTTTTTAAATCTGAGGCAAAGAGAGCAGAAGCAGACGTCTGCCTTTGTGGGTCTGCCTTTGTTCAGCCTCAGAGCTCTGTGTGCAGGAGATAGTGTGACCTTTATTTTCCCTGTGTCTGGTCAAAGAGGCTGTCTGATTAATGTTTGCAGTACACGGAGACAATAAACATAGGCAAGTCTGGCCTCTGGAGGGAGAGGTTTGGGGTTGGATCCTTTTCTCCAGTTTTGGCAGTGCCGACGATGGGGGGAGCATTATTTTTAAATCTTTGCCAAATGACATTTTGAAACCCGCACATGTTGGGGTGTGCCAGGCCAGAGCGCTTGAAGAACAGACAGGCAAGGCCAAGGGAGCGCTCGGCTGCCCAAGGTGCACTGGCAGCTTGAAAATCCCCCTATCACAGGCCCCACTCTTTGTTTAGATGAACACTTTCTACAGCCAGAGGGAGGCAGGGACAGGCATTGCTCTTCTGGGGGGAAGAGCCCCAGGCCTAGTGGGAAGAACATTATTTTGGACACTGACAGACCTGGGTTTGGAGTCTGACACTCATGGAAAGCTCGGGGAAGTTACACATAATTCCTGCCTCTTGCCAAGTCAATCTTAATCGGAAAATGTAACATTTAGCCCTGCATGAATAGCACTTAGAAGAGGCCAAAGGAGGTGAGAGGGTGAGAGAGAGAGAGAGAGAGAGAGAGAGGTGAAAATAAAGGGGGAGCCAGGCTGCAAGACCCAGGCCAGCACTACCAGGCAAAGAGCCCACTGCACAAGCCTTGACTCGGGGGCTCACAGTCAGATGCCCACAGATAGAACCGAGAGGGTCTGTTTTTCCTTAGCAAGGAAAAAATTACACCCTGATTTTCATTAACTTCTAACTGCAATTTACATTGCCCTTCAGTTAAGCATGTGGGTAACAAACCACATGCTTCAGAGAACCTGTGACTTTGTCACAACTAGAATCACAGATGCTTTCACCATCATACTCTGGTTGTCCCAGAGACCCTGAAATATCACTTACATCCATCACTTTTTCAAAAGCACAGCCGTAATTAGACCTATTGCTAGATCGTGTCATTTAATGCATTAGTAAACTAGCATTTTTTCCACATCACAAATTTGTTTATATTCTAATAACTATATTCTCATATGCTCGGTTCCCTCTATAGCCCTTTGTGGTTATTTTACATTAGAATCAGCAATGTGAGACGAGGTCCATAGGCTTCGCCGGCCTGCCAGAGGGGTGAGTCAGAGCACACGGAAAGGTCAAGAGCTCAGAACAGCAGCCAGCAAAGGGAGGTTCTGAAAACACAAGATATATGTTGAGTTCCGTTTCAACATCCTTTTCAGAAGACACAAAGCCCTTTGCTGCTCATGTCTTTTGCCCTCAAAAGTTGATTGAAGGCCTGAGAACAGGATGGAGATGTCGGGAGCAGAATGGGTGGAGGTCCCCGGAGACATGCAGAAAGGGAAGATCATGGCCCATACTCCCCGCTGCCGTCCCCCAACACGCTGTATAGCCGAATCCAAGCTCATAAGTTAGAGCTGAACCAGCAGAGGCTCAGAGCCCATAGCCTTTGGGTACCCCTCACAGACTCAGCAGCTGTCTGCTCAAAACTCCCAGGCTGCTTCTAACACCTGCCCAGCCTACTGAAAAACTTCCAGACTCCAAACATCTTTTCCTTAAGAAGGCTGAGATGAACTTTATGGTCTTTGTTCGATGAGTCTATTGCTATTTGATCACTGAGTGTATGAGCCAAAGCTCAATACTAAACACCCACTTGAACTTTGCAGCTTCCACGTTTCATTAAGAAGGCTATTGAGGAGTCTGGCCATGTGTCAAGGACACGTTGACTCTGGGGCCACCCCATTAACCCAAGTCAGTCCTGGAGGAGGGAAGGGTGTGGCCATGAGCCAACAGGGAGGGATGCGGACCAGATGGGAGAGGCTCTGCTGGCAGCTGGCAGCCCTGCCTCTCACTCCCTGCTTGAACCTTGGGTGACTCTCGTCCCAGGGTGCCTCGGCTTCCCTGTCAGAAGGTTAACCATGGTTGAAGATCAGTGGAAGAGGAAGAGGGAGGAGGGGCAAGGGGGCAGGTGGGTGCGGTTCTGGGGAGCCAGGCTCACACGGGGAGAACTGAGGGAGCAGCGAGGTCTGGCAGGTGGCAGAGTCCCAGCCAGAGACAGCCAGGACTCTCAAGGTGCTGGTGTCCCCACGGTGGCTGGTCAGGAGCACAGACCCGTTCCCAGTGCTGGCTGAAAGCCCCCTCCTCGGTGTGGGCAGCCAGAGAAAAGAGGAGTTCTCTGGGCCTGACACCTGCTGCCCCACAGCAGAGATCGGGACTGGCCAGCTGCCGTCCTACTCAACTAGTCAGAGTTCTGCATTTAAATGAGAGAGAAGAGGGATGCAAAGCTGGTCTTTCTGGTAGCTTTCATTCATTCATTCAGTGCTATCTCTGGATATTTTTCTGCTTCTAAAAATAAAACGTGTTTATTGTAAAACAATTCAACATAATGAAAATCTGAAATCACTGGAAATAATGTTTCTCAGTACTACCCCTTGAGCAAACCATTTATTGTTATGTGTTCATTGTATGTACTTTTTTTGGTCTAATCCTAAGTGAATCAGTCACTTTTTTAAAAAAATTAATTAATTAATTTATGGCTGTGTTGGGTCTTTGTTTCTGTGCGAGGGCTTTCTCTAGTTGCGGCAAGTGGGGGCCACTCTTCATCGCGGTGCGCAGGCCTCTCACTGTCGCGGCCTCTCTTGTTGCAGAGCACAGGCTCCAGCCGCGCAGGCTCAGTAGTCGTGGCCCACGGGCCCAGTTGCTCCGCGGCATGTGGGATCTTCCCAGACCAGGGCTCGAACCCGTGTTCCCTGCATTGGCAGGCAGATTCTCAACCACTGCGCCACCAGGGAAGCCCTGTATGTACTTTTTAAAAATTCCTTTATTTTCTCCTTTTATGGTAACATATAAACATGTTTATTTTGGGCAATGTAGAAGTATTTGGATTAAAACATCAGAGTTTCTTTCCACACCTTTTGACCCCTAATTCCACTCCGCTCTGCAGAGAGAGTCGCTGCTAATGTTCAGGGTTCTATCCTTCTAGAAATTCAAATGCAGGGAGCTCACTCTCAAGCTTGCTGTCCAGCACTGTCAGTGGTAAGGCAGCTCCTGCCAGTGCAGCCCTGCCCAGCCTCTCCACGCAGCCCTGCTACACTTCTCAGCCAGGCATCAGACCCTGTCCCCTCTGTCCCCCAAAGTCCAGAGGGCACATGTAAGCCCTCTAGTTGTTCCCTGAAGGTTCCTCTCACATTACTTTAGGTAAAGGGGAAGCATCTCTCCCTCCCTGTGGGGAGTGTGGGGAGAGGGGACAGGAAGCCTCAGCACTCCAGTAACTCTCCAGCCCTCTGTCCCTTGTGGGCTGGATGGGGTGAGCATTAATGTCAGCAAGGCTGGTTTCAGGACATCTTAGCATGTCCTGCATATGTGGTCTGGCTCCTCTCTTGGGATGCAGGAGAATTAAGCCTCTATCATGTACTCTCAGCCTTTGGGGTCTCAGCTGAAACAGAGACGGAAAGAGGGTATGTGTGTGTATGTGTACATATGCTTACGAGCTACCACAGGCAGGCTTTTAATTTAGCTGCTGATTCTTCTAAACAGTTGTCATTTTGGCTTCCCCAGACCATCCCACCAGCCCTGGAAGAGGTCCCCCTGCCCTGCTTCTCAGACTGGGAGAAGCTTAGCACTGGACATACCCAATGTATGCCACGGGGTTTATGAGAGCATCTCATTTATGTAAAAGTTTTGGTGGAAAAGGTGATGTAACATAATTATTCAGTATTTAATTCAAGAGGGATAAATTGGGAGACATCAAGAACATTTCTCCTTTGCAGTTAGCTGCTTAGGGCTTTGGTGCCAGACCTCCAGGAGATGCACAATTATTCTCCTGTGCCCCTAGAGATGTTCTCCTATGCCTCTCGGGACATCTTGAAATGTGCTGCCTCCAAGAAGGCCCCTGCTGATCCCTGCCTCCCAGTAGCCACACCTTTGAGTAGTCCCCTCCCACACTGTGCCAGGGCTGGTCTGTGTGACCAATAGAATATGGCAAAAGAGATGTCATGTCACTTCCAAGATGAGGTTATAAGCTTACCAGGTTATGAAAGACCTGAGTTCTCTTTCTTGGATCATTTGCTTTGTGGGAAGCAAGCTACCATGTGAAGCAGCCCTATGGAGAGGCCATAAGTGAGGGACTGAGGGCTGCCAACAACCACATAAATGAGCTTGGATGCAGACCTTTCAGCCCCAGTCGAGTCTCCAGAGACTGCAGCCCCTGCTGACAGATTAATCACATCTTCATTCACACCTTGAAGTGTGAATCACTTAAATCACACCTTGAGCCAGAACCAGCTAAGCCGCTGCTAGATTCCTGAGCCTCAGAAACTGTGTGACATAATACATGTTTATTATTTTAACCTGTTAAGTTTTGGAATAATTTGTTATGCAGCAAAAAACTAATGCCCTGCCTTGTAACACAGTTTCTTTTATAAAACAGCTTGACTACAGGTTGTCTTTCTCTTGACCTCTCTCACGCTTAGCCTTTCTGGTTATTAAATATTTATGCTGAAGTAACCGCGGCAGGCATGGGCCTCCATATGCAACTATTTCTGTACCCCTATGTGGTCTTAACACAAGGTCAGAAATTCAGGATTACTGCTGCTGACAACTGCAATTTGAGAGGGCTAACTTCTGGAAGGATGACCTGATCAACAGCCCAGGCCTTTCAACTTCAGCACCTCTCTTCTTTCTGAGCTGCCAAGGGGACATCCAATCTGAGGCTCAGGAGAGACACAAATCTGATCATTATTGACATATGAGTAATAGCTAAATCCAGGTGATTAGAGGAATTTCCTTGGGGTAAAAACTTTGGTTGAGAACTCTGATGTTTGGGGAGAAATTTGCATAAATTGTCCTTCATCTCAAATACTAGTGCTGCTTCTGTTTAAACACTGGCACTGTTTATGGTTATCTTTTTGAAATCATGAACCCCAGAAGATGTTTTCACGGTTCTATCAGTTATGATCCTATTTTGCCAGTTACAGAAAAGCCAAATTGAACAGGGGCTTTGCTGGCTCACATGGCCAGAAGTCAGATGAAAGTGAACTTTGGTCCCATTTCTTTACAAATCTCCTTTGCCTTCACGGGGTCAGCTTCATCCTGAGGCTAATCCCTGTAGGATGACTCTGGGTAGCCAGAAGGGACACATACATCCATGTTTACATCCAGGGGGACAGAGGGCATTTCTGAACCAACATTCCAAAGAAGAGCTGGAGATTCACCATAACTTGCCCCTCAAAGCCCTGACTGTGCCCAGAGGAATGGAATGTCCTCACTGGCTTTAACTACCCAGGGCCCACCTGGAGCCAGGACTGAAGTCCATTTCCTCCTGAGAACGTGCTGCATGGGGAGGTTGGTGGAGACTTTAAGGAAAAATGAGGGAATGGTAGGTAATGAAAAATATCCTTTAGGCAAGCATCTAGATCTGCCATCCTAAGAACATAGTACAGAGAAAGATGCTGCCTCTTCAGTTTCAGAAGACACTCAATGCTCTAGTCCTCTTCTAGGGGGAAAAAGAACTGATTTTTTATCCAATTCTGGGTTTCAACCACCCATCACCAATATGTGAATGACTCTGGAGTCTTCTCTCCAGATCTTTGTGGGGCCTTTGATCTCTTAGGGAAGGAGTCGATGGGAAAGTCATCAGTCATGAGCCTGCTGTGTGGGTGGTACTATCGTCAGCACTTTCCCTTGCACTACATTATCTGATTTAGTTCCTTTGATCCTGTGAAGAACCTTATTATCCTCGGTTGACAGACGAGGAAATGATGCCCAAAGAGGTTAAGCAAATTACCCATGGGCACAGAGCTAATTAGTGGCACATTTCCAGGACTGATTAGGATTCTCAGTGAGTTGGAGTGGACTTAGCCGAGTCAAAACCCTGGACATTTGTCGTAAGGATGCCAAGGGTTATCTCGTGGAGCCTGAGGGCTGAGACACAGGTGGGAAAAGAACCAGGGACTGAAAAGCCATCAAGACTCTCTTTTGTCTCCGCTCATTTCTGTGTTTCTGCTTCATTCTTCTCTCCTCCGGCAGACCTGTTCTCTGCTTCTCCAGGCCTTGAGGCAGGAGAAGAGGCCAGTAAGTCACTGTCCTTTTCTTCCTCCCCAAATCCTGGGAAGGCACACCCCGACACAGGGGGTGAATGACGTTATCCGAAATGGCCGCTCCCCTGGCCTCCCTTTGGATGGGTGTCAGCTAAGTAAGGCCATGGTGACCTGAGCAGATACCCCAGAAGCAGTATTTTCTCTGCAGACCAGCAAAAGGGATCACACCTTTCGGCTAGCGGGTTGCTGAGAAAGGAGCTTGGAACCCACAACTTCTGCTGGTTGCCTACTTTTTCACTCTGTGGGCATTTGGTCCAAGCAGCCCCTGTGGCTGTTTATTGTGCAATTCACAAAGTGGATGAGAGCCCGTGATGAAATAGTCACTTGGGACCTCAGAGTTCTCTGCCACGTTGTGTCGTGAAGAAATTCTGGGGCATTTCCTCCAGCATGGCCTTTGGATCCAGGTTGAGATTGGGTGGTGGATTCCCGGGAAGGATCATAACACTCCATCCCCTGGGGGGCAAGCAAGGCCCTCTCTGGAGAATCGGCCCTGCTGGACCCTAGGTGGTCAAAGAACCGATGGCATCTGTGTTCGGTGCCCAGGCCAGGGCTTGCTCCTGATCGGGGTCTACTAGTGAGTGAGGCCAGTATGAGGGGCGAGGCTCTCACCTGCCTGAGTCAATGTTGACCTGAACCAATTCACCCCACATGCGAATCCAGGAAGTGCGGTTCTCTCAGAACTGGGAGAGTCACTGACAGCTGGGGCAGCCTCTCCCTAGCATGTTTGAGTAAAGGAGTGTCTGTTTATCTTCCACTATTCAGAGCCACCAGGAGCCTGGCCCAGGTCAGCATGCTCTAGCTCATGAGGAAGGGAGGGTTGGTCCCCCACCTCTCGGCCAGCCCTGAGGAGACTCCCTCCTGAGGCCTCTGAAGTCAGCCTTGTCTTCTTAGCTGACACAATTGAACGCTTCCAAAACCCAATGGCCCAGGCTTCTCTCCAGAGCTCCAAACCTGGTCATCCAGTTGCCCATTGGACATCTGCCCTTGCGTGTGCACTTCACCGGGAGTCTAAAAGGCCAGGCCCCCATCCTTCACGCTCTCGTCTCCCGTCCTCACTTTTGTCACAACTGCTCCTCGTGCAGATTCATCCCTTGGGTGATTGTTCCCACCAGCCACCTACCTAACCATTCAAGCTGGGGAGCCATTCTCCATTCCTTCACTCAGGAAACATTTCTTGAACCTTTACCCTGCGCCAGATTCTGTGCTAGGCCCTAGAGGTAAAGACATGCCTCAGTGCAGACTCAAGATGCTCAGAGGCTAGCGAACAAACCCCACAAGTGCTGACAACACCCTGGGGAAGAGAAATGGCTCATCCCAGGCTGTTACAGAAGGAGTTAAAGCACCTGACCTGACTTACAGTACCAGGAAAGTTCTTCTGGTGATACCTGAGTTGAGTCATTCGAGTAGAGAGCAAGGGAGGAAGAGGCCTTCCGGGCAGAGGGGTATGCTTGAGAAAATATAAAGAAAGAAAGAATACGACGTGTCTGGGGAACCTTCAGCAGATTGATACTGTTAGAGGGTAAGTTACAAGGCAAAGGGGTCTTGAGCATTGAGGCTGGGACCACAGTCAGCAGCAGACCGAAATGGGGCTTTTGTTGGAGAGGGGCTCCTGCTGTAAGCTTGGACTGTGTCCTGCAGGCAATGAGAGCCTTTTAAGGGTTTGAGGCTATGGGTGGGGATGGGGGTGAAGGGAGCCAGATTAATACTTTGAAGGACTCGTTTTGGAGGCTGTGGAGAGGTCTGAATATGAGGGGGTGGGGTGCATAGCTGGAAGCAAGAGCTTGTAAAGGCAGATGATGGAACCTGAACTAGGGGGATGTGGAGGAAGGGGAGGAGACAAAGGGGAGACTGATTAGATATCACAGAGGCACAAGATGGATGAGTCAGGGACGACTTCCCTGTTTCTGGCTGCGTTATTTGGGTGGGTGGTGGGGTCAGCAATGGAAACAGAGAATGCAGGAGGAGAAACAAGTTTGGGGGAAATCTGATAAGTTCACATTTGGATGCACTGAGTTTGAGTGCCTGTGGGCTGTTCGGAACGGGGAGGCGGAAGTTCAGGAGGGAATGTTCAGTAGGCAGAAACTCTGGAGAGAAGCTGGGACCGGAGATGTGAATCTCTGGGTCATGAGGACTGATCAGTTGAATCAGTAGGACAGGATGCGGTCACTCAAGAGAAAGGGTGCGGAATGAGAAAACCAGAGGGTGAGGGACGTGTCCTAGGGAGCCCTGATATTAAAGCTGCAGGCCAAAGAAACTCAGAGAGACAGGAGAGAGAAGAAACTCAAGAGAGAAACAGGAAGATGGGAGTGAGAAGAGGACTGTAACAGCCAAAGGCACTTGAAGAAAGGAGTCTTTTAGCTGTAGTGATCCTGTACTATTCGGGGAAACAGATTTTTTTAATGTATGCTTTCTGTAAATAAAAGCAACATTAAAACAGATTTTGGATGTTTATAACCACATCAGTCCTGACCTGTACATTAAAAGGCTTTTATTTGGAACCTGGTTTTGTACAACAGTGCCCCCTGGTGTAGATGTCATGCTTAAATACTTACCTTTTATTAGCATGGAGGCAATATTCTGGAAATATTGTTGCTGCTCTCACACTTTCTGTTTAACTTAAAAAGCAAATTCAAAACACAGATGTTTTGGGATGGGGAAGTGTTTAATTTGGGGAGCTTAAGTTTTATGTGATGCAACATTGGGGGTATTGATGTACCTGGTATGGTTCATTTAATATGACAAAAATTTGGAGTTCCCTGGCGGTGGTCCAGCAGTTAGGTGGGCCCTGGTTCAATCCCTGGTCGAGGAACTAAGATCCTGCAAGCCATGTGGCAAAAAAAAAAAAAAAAAAAAAAAAAAGATAAAAATTCATTTGTCCACGTGCATTGTATACCTGTGCTTCTACCAAAGGGTCACAGAGTGGGACCTACCATTTATTTTTAAAATAAAGTTCATAAAATGATATATACAGAAAACTGAACAAATCGTAAGCACAGATTACAATTAATTTCTCAAATAGAACCACTGTGCAAAGAAGCACATAGATTAACAAACAGAAAATTCCTAACAGCCCAGATGCCCCTTGTGCCCTCTGCTCCTTTCAGTCACTACCACTGCTGCCAAGGATAACCACTGTCAGGCCTTCTCATGGCATAGACCCATTTTGCTTGACTTTGAAATTTCAATAATTGGAATGATCAGTATGTATTCTTTTGTGTCTTATTCAATATATTCGTTGAGATTCATCCATGTTGCTCTGTGTATTTGTACTTTATTCTCTCTGCTGTTTTAAAAACCACTGCAAAAATCAACCATAATTTATCAATTCAGTAGTTGGTAAAAATTTGGGTTGTTTCCAGTTTGGGGCTATTAGAGTCTGCTGTGAACATTCTTGTACGTACTTTTTGTGTATGCATTTCTGTTTGGTGTATACCTAGGAGAGAAATTACTGGGTTATAGGATATGCTTAGCTTTAGTAGATACTATCAAGCAGTTTTCTAACTCGGTTGTCCCAACTTATATTCTCATCAACAGTGTATGAGAATTCCCTTTGCTTCATGCCCTCACCAACACATGGTATTGTTAATCTTCTTAATTATAGACATTCTGGTGGGTATTGTGTTGTTTTTGAAAAACAGCTTTATTGAGATATAATTCACATACAGTTCACCCATTTAAAGTGTACAATTCAATGGCTTTCAATATATTCACAGAATTGTGCACCCATCACAATTTCAGAATACTTTCATTACCCCAAGAAGGAACCCATACTCCTTGGCTGTCACCCCCAGCCCTCCTAAGTCAGCCTAGTCAACTGCTAATCTACTTTCTGTGTCTACAGATCTGCCTTTAACATTTCACATAAATGGAATCATACCATATGTGGCCTTTCATCTGGCTTCTTTCACTTACCATAATGTTTTCAAGGTTCAACAGATTTTGATTCAACAAAGGAACCCTCATGGATCAAATCGTACACCTGGGACATAGAATGCAGGCTTGTTCCTATTTATTCACTCCCCCCTTAAAAAAAATTGCTAATTGTTCACTTACCTGATGGTACATTTCATATTGAACTCTCACAGTCAATTTCATGGATATACTAGGAAGCTGTGCTACTCTGAATCAATCTGTGAGAGCATGACTGAGGTTTATCTTTGGCTGCAAGAATGAACTGAAGATAAAGGAAGGAGCCCCTTCAACACTTTCCAAGTCAAAATTATTTTGGTCATGCTTTACAAGAAATTCTGGGGGACTTCCCTTGTGGTGCAGTGGTTAAGAATCCGCCTGCCAATGCAGGGGACACAGGTTCGAGCCCTGGTCTGGGAAAATCCCACATGCCGTGGAGCAACTAAGCCCGTGCACCACAACTACTGAGCCTGTGCTCTAGAGCCCTCGAGCCACAACTACTGAGCCCACCTGCCACAACTATTGAAGCCCACGCGCCTAGAGCCCGTGCTCTGCAACAAGAGAAGCCACCACAGTGAGAAGCCCACGCACCACCAACGAAGAGTAGTCCCTGCCTACCGCAACTAGAGAAAGCCCGTGCGCAGCAACGAAGACCCAACACAGCCAAAAATAAAATAGTAAATTGTAAAAAAAAAAAAAGAAAAGAAATTCTGGAATTTTGAGTTCATTGAAACAGATTCAAAAAATTTACTGAGATTGGACAAACCTGGCTTTCCCTTGGAGGTACCCCTATAGCTGACTTCTATGTAGAGGTGTGGGGACTTCCATTCAGTTGAAGACACACAGAGATGCAGGGGAGACGTGAAGACCCATGTATAGACAGGCAGAGACTGGAGTTTCGTGCCTACAGGCCGAAGGACTCCAAGGAGAAAGAAGCACGGAAGATTCTCACTCGGAGCCTCCAGGGTAAAACAAGGCTGCCAACACCGATTTTGAATTTCTGGCCCAAAAGCTGAGAGATTCAATTTGTTCTAAGTCACCAAATTTGTGGAAATTTGTTACGGCAGTCATAGAAAACTAAAACATTAAGACCTCCTGATTCTGAAGCTGCCTGGCCTAAGCTGGTGCTTAATAAAAACTTGTGTAGCATAGTCTGTTCATAGCAGACTCCTTAGGATGGACTTGGATCTCTCCTTATTTTGTGGGAAACAGGAATTGACTGACCTTGCACTTTTTCCTTTCTGATTTGCTCCAACTAAAATTTAGTAGCTTGGATTAGATAGAGGATCCAAGTTTCTTTTAGATATTGTGGAATTAGAGTAAATGCAATCTATGTTCCTCCTCACTGATATCAAACTGGGGCATTCTGAGCCTGAATCGCCATAGATTGAGGTACATTTTTTTCTTGGCAAAGCTGGCTTTGTTTTGGTAATGGAGGCAAGGTTATTGTTCTCTGATTTAGCTGAAGTCCAGTAAGAACATATCCAAAAGCAGAAGGGGAGAAAAAGAACTAAAACATGTGGACACCATATTGCTTGCACTGACTACAGAAATGTCTATTATTACCAGGATTACGTTGGCACTGTCAGAAACCTACTTGGCACATGTTTGGAGAACTCTTCTTTATTAAAAGATAATAACTACCAAGAAGGCTGGATAATATAAAGCTTATTCTCATCTAAACCTGAAAGTACTGTGGTAGTGGGAAGAGGGAGGCTGCTTTAGAATCTCTTATTAAGCCCTACTAAGGGAGGGCTGTGGGGAAGGGATTCTAACACTGAAAGGGAGGCTAAGGCGGCAGCTGGTAAACACCTTTACTGTGTACCTGGTTGGGTACTGGCAGAGTGCTGGGTGTGGGCTGTAGGTCCTTCTATTAACCAGCCGCTATACTTTGTTTCCATGTGTAGACCAAGAATCAGAGGTCTGAAGGGAATGTGGGTTCCTTCCTAATTCTCTCCCTCTTTGTAGTGAGAAAACATCCATACTGATTCTGCAGCACATTTCCAAAATATAAGATGACATTCAGTATCCCTTGCTGTCACTATGTTCATTTTTTTTTCTTCAAATCTTTCTTATTCCTACATCTCCTGCCAGTTTGGGAGGCAAGAGATAGCCACATGAAAAAGGTTAAGAGCATGTGCACTGTATGTAAAGCAATCTCAGCTGGGATCCACCCCACCCTCTCCGTGTGGGTTCAGTTTCTTACTCTCTTCAGAATGCCCAATTTTCTGATTGGCAAGTTAATCTTTTAAATAGGTATGAATCCTGAAGGTGCTATAAGCAAATGTTTGATTTGGGAATTAACTGACAAACAAGGAACTTTGTTCTTGAATGTTAGCCAGGGAAGCTATATACGATGTTCACAGGAACTAAGTCTGATTTTTACGTATTTATGTATTGAATATAGCAACGAGTTACATTCCACTCTACAAAGAGTAACATATTTCTAATCATACTGTAGTTTATAAAGGCATGCAATGAAAACATTAAGAAGCCTTGGGATATCAAGAGTAACCTTCAATTAGTTGGAAACCAGATAACCTGGCATCTAGGTCTGTCCTGTCCAACATGGTAGCCACCATCCACATGTGGCTATTTGAGCATTTGAAATGTAGCTAAATTGAGATGTATTGTAAATACAATTTATACACTGGATTAAAAGACTTGGTACGAGAAAATACAAAGTTATCTCAATAATCTTTTATACTGACTACATATTGAAATATTTTGGGTATGCTAGGTTGAATATATTTTTTAAAAACTTTTTTATTTTTTAACATAGCCACTAAAATTTAAAAAATTATGTATGTGGCTAATTACACTTCTATTGGACATCCTTGTCTATACAGTTCATTAGTCTGAAGCACACAGGAGACTTGAAACATTTGATAGTGATCTGACCACAAACATTCAGAAGAATTTTATCCTGTGGTGCAAATCAGATCTCGTGATCTAGTAAAAGTTAACTGTAGCCAGTGATGTTTAATTGGCACATTTGAGGATTAGTATTATCAAAATGTAGTTAGAATAAGACTAAAAAGACTTGTAAAGGGGGGAAATAAACTGGCAAAGATGAAGTCCTGATGAAGGGTAGTTTAAGGACCTCTACTTATTGTTAGCAGAAAATCTGTGGAGTCCAGTGGCTTTCTAGGACAGCTCTCTTCCAGACAGTGGCTCAGGATCCAGGGATGCCATCAACATGGCAGAGGAAAAGAGAGCTAGCTTTTAAATGCTCCCCCATGGCCTAAGCTTATAGTCCTTTGGTCAAACCCAGCTGCACAGGCCTCGCTGCCTTATTGTAGGAAGGGGGATGGGAGAGAGTGCATAGGTACTGACTGGGCAGTAAATGCTTCTGCAGTAAGACAGTACAAGTTTTGAGTCATTCAAAGTCCAACACAAACACTCACTCTTTCAAGTATGCTGGGAAAATGAGGGAAACAATCAGGACTTAGTCCCTTTTCTGAATGCTTCTGTCAAGGGAGGACTGGAGCCAGGCTGAGGGTATCACCTTAAGCCAAAGGACTGCTTCCTGAAAGAGTGAGAATTGGGATCTATTAGCCTCATTTTTTTTTTTTGGTATTTTACTTCTACTTTCAGCATATATATAGACTGCTTTACTTTCTTCCTTTTTTAGTCAAAGGAAAGCAATTACACAAACATGTATGGAAAATGATAAGCAGAGGCTCCTCTTTCCATATTATATTGACAAGTCAGACATAGCTAATGTGAACAAATCTGCCCAATTATCTTTTTTTTTGGTTTCCATAGTTTATTTTTTTAAACATCTTTATTGGAGTATAATTGCTTTACAATGTGTGTTAGTTTCTGCTTTATAACAAAGTGAATCAGCTATACATATACATATATCCCTGTATCTCCTCCCTCTTGCATCTCCCCCAATTATCTTTTGTACTCTTATTTCCTACATCTTATAGTTGACATACACAGAAAGAAATCTAGCTGCCCACTTATGTAACCTTAATGTTCAATAAGCTTATACACCATGTGTATGCCTACACTCAAGCTATCTTCTTGGCCTTTGTAAAGATATAAATATGTACCATATGAGTTACAATGCAAGTTGCTTTTATGTTTCTAAGTTGTTTATACACAAACACAGAAACAAAAATCTGAATTACTGCCTAAAAGTTAAATCTGGCTGCTAGTAGCTCAAGAGCTCTATCTTCCTGTGAGAATCCCTCTCTACACCCCTCCCTCCAAACATACACAACCCCTACCCTTCCCTAACACAGTAACACCAAACACAACCGAATGTTTTAAGTGTACATCATACATTTATTACCAACAACCCTCTCAACTCCAAAATTGGGCACAGGGATTAAAAATAAAAATTCATTGCACTACTTAGTAAAGCATTACTAGTAACTTTCATAAAAAATGTACAAACTTTGTTAAAAATTTATCAAGCCTTCAAATGATTTGGTTACAGATATTTATAATACGTACATTTAAAACTATGTTAACTGATACAATGGAGTATGATTTGAGGAAATGACTCAGCAAATGATTCCAAAGATACACCCCTGTAAGCTTTCATAATCTGAAAGAAACAGCAAAATGAGGTAACCAAATGTACCAACAGGGGGAAAATAGCTTTCTAACAGGCCTAAAGATATCTGTGAAAAATATTCTCATAAGTGAGTTGGTAGATCTCTTTCAAAATGTTATAAGAGGCCCAAATATAAGAATCTTAACAAATCACATTTCAGAGAGTGTATAAAATCTAAATATGCTTTCACGTTTTCCAGATTTTGCTCAAAAAAATTCAGGACAGAAAATCCTAATGAGATCTTGATACCTGGAGGACTTGTTTTTTGTTTTGTTCTGTTTGGGGAAGAGGGGGAGCTAAAAACAAACAAACAAAGATGGTAATTCATGCATAGAAAAACAAAAAACACAGCAGAGTTAAGGTGGTAAAGCCAAAATTGTTTTAGGAGGAAAGAGGAAGAAGGCAACAAACCAACATCTGCCTGCTATCTGGTGTATCACCCAAGGTGTCAACAGCTGGGTATGAATCAACTGTTCTTTCTCTTCTGCTAGCCACAAAGTTGCTCACTGTGGCTAGTCTAGTCTAAGCTGGTTCAGAACACATGCATGTATGCTCCTAATATGCACTAACCACTTAATAAGCAAGTCTGCACACATCCTTAAGAGCCCCATGCAAAGAAGACATTCCCAAAGACAGATCAGTCACGAGAGTGCAACAATTCATTCAGGATTTTACCAAAATAGACCCTGCTGCCTCCTAAATTGCCAACAACCTCTCAAAATTTTAATGGAAAAGGGGTATTAAGAATTCGTCAGAGGGAGGGAGGAAAGAGCTACTTTTCCTAGTCATTAGTACAATGTGCCTTGTTAATTAGGTATCTATATAAATTAGAAAAAGTGCTTTACTTGCATGCTTCAATAAAATGGATACTGAGTGTAGTAGTGTTATGTTAGATCTGTACAGATATAAATTTTTTGCAGCTATATAAAAGTCTATGTATAAGATGGGCTTTTGCCATTTTAAACATGATTTCTTAATTAAAAAAAATAAAGATTAAACTATACGTGATTTGTAATGTAGCTGATTATTACGCCAATAATTTTGGTCTTTAACACACTTGATTCATCAGGAACAGGTGGAGGATATTCTAATGATTTAAAAGTAACGTGCATTTTACCACTGTTTAGATGTATTTCTGATGCACTGACAAATACAGGGGCAAACAGAAGGTACACAAAATCCTACTTGTATGACTAAATAGAGGCAACAGTGTCTGGAAAAGGGCAAAATTGTGCTTCTGTGTGAATTGACTTTACTGAACTCTAAGCTGTGATGAGCTTATAGAGTCTTCAAGGGAAGGCAAGTAGCACGGCAGTAACAAGTAGTTAACACTGAGTAGAAACGGACACAGAGCCAACTGAAAGCTGAGTGAGGCTGGCAGCAAGTCATTACAGTCCCGACTGGAGTTATGCAGCTTGTGCTACTGCAAACAGAGCAAGGACATCAACTGCAGGAAGAGGCAATGTTGAGCACACTAGAAGAATGAGAGAGGAATCCAAACATTGCTGGAAAAATGATTTTAAACAATCTGAATTATGCTCAATGAACCTGTTAAAAAAACCCACACAGCTATGTATTATTTTCAGATCAACTAAATGAAGGTCAATTCCTGTTTTACAGCATTATTTTTTATACAAAAATCAAATCTTCATTTATACTGCAAGTATTCTGGACACCTGTTAAATTAATCTTTTTCTCATTCAAACAAAAATTAAAAAGAAAAGCAATAAAACATCAAAGCACATCAGGTCTAAAGAACTTGAGCTGTCACAGCACTTGATCTATCCTGGAAATGAGGATTTCGATGAGAAGCACATTTACTGAGGGGAAAAGAACTAGACAACTTTCAGAACTGGAGCTTGGCAGGACAGAAATATAGTTTTCTGAAAACAATTTAGTTGCCTATGGGAGCTTGAACAAAGAAGTCAAGCTGAGTTAACAGATTTTGTTCTGGTGGAAGTAGAGGAGGTGAGACTTCATGGGACCAGTGGTATTTCTTAGAAATATATTACTCAAATATCTTCAGAATAGACTACAAATCTAAACATTAAAAAAAAAAAATCACAAGTACTTCCGGTAAGAAGCTTACTGGTAAGAAGCTTACTGGAAAGGTAAAGGGAAAACAAGAGAGTATCAACATTCAAATCATTGATTGAAATGCTAATATTGCTAATTGATGATGTATGATATTGCACCTTCTTTTTGGAAACAGCAAGTTGGAGATTTAAAAATTTCTTTTTCACAACAGAATGAAACTATCAGGTTCATGGAGTGAGAATCTGTTACACTTTTTTCCTTAAGTGACCCACGTGGGATCACCAACGAAGAGAAGGTGACAGCTGCCTGAAGCAAAGGAAGAAGGCTTTTCTCATTCCATTCATTGGGAGGGAAGGGGATGGAGTATTCAATGCTTATAATTGATGCACCCTTATCAATCAGTGTGCAACAGCAAACACAAGGGAAAAAACCAGTGTACAGTACTAGTGCTGTTTAAATAACACACCAGATTATACATTGCAGCATAATTAAAACTACACACACATTCTTGGTACATGCTGGTATACAGGATCTCATACACACTTGAGCTACCATGCCCTCACACAAGTAGTTTCACACATTCTCTCTCACACACACACAGTTACATTTATCACCAACAGTCATACGCTGCATTCATTTCCACTCACAGTTTCTGAAGGCTCTATATAAGGTAGATTGCTATATCATCTGGAGCTACCACTTTTTATAAAAGCACATGCTAAAAGATCACGTCCACTGTAATCTTGCAGCAACACTCGGAATGATCACACGAAAACCAGGGAATGTTAGTGCACACACAAAATTAAGCTAAAGAAAAAGTCTTTGGAGTTCCAATCACACGGTTAGTATAACAATCCCATAATTGTGAAGACTAATTGTAAGCTTTTATAGTTGATTAAGTCACACAGTGCAAAGAAAGGTCCATTGACCCTTTTGGTAAAGGGAGGGCTGGAAGCCACACAGATTAAGTTCAATGGATAGTCCATATATACATGTGATAAGGAACACCCAAATTAAATTTGTGCTCTTAAGTTGGTCATTCTGAATCCCGATGCACTTCTGAAGCATCAGCTCGGCAGATTGGGCAAGTACGATTTGCCTGAAACACAGAAGAGAAAACTTGTTTGAATTTTGACTTATACGGTGAAACATATTAAAAGCAATAGAACTATTTTTACTTTCCACATAGTTTTTACATTCTTTGTTTCTTTAAGAAGGTACAAAGCAATCATTTAATCTTTCAAAATATACTCCACAAACCTCAAAAACAATAGCCTATGAATAATTTTTTAATAGGTCCGTTTCAACATACAGACAAAACTACCCATCACCAGTTTAGACAAATTTAATAACTGGCTTAAAACTCCATCTCAACAAATGGCACTACCATTGGCTGTGCTGCTAAAATCAGAAACATTAAGCAACACCTGCTCTCTTACGTTCTACGAAGCATTTTTCATCAAATACTCTCATTTTTACATTATGATAGCTCTCAAATCAAGTACTCTTCTTTTCATCCAACTTCTACTGTTTCTTCTCCATCTGGCCCAGAACATCCTTATTTCATCTCTCTGTCTCTCAGAAATTATCTCTATTCCATTCTCCAAACTGTGGCCGTGATCTTTCTAAAACATATCCTCTCACATGTTTTCAGGATCAAGTCCAAACTCCCGCACACTTCACAGTGACTTTGCAATAAGCTGGCTCCTGGTTTTACCTCTGAACCCCTCTCTTCTCTTGCCTCTCTCCCTCACACTCTAGCCATCAGCCACATGGAACCCGTGATTTTCTGGTCATTCTCTGTTCTCACATGTCAGGGCTATGCATATATAATAACCTCATTTTTCTAAAAAGTCTAGACTCTTTGCCTTCAGGATTCAGTTTGGACTAAACTGGGTACCCTTAATCTGTGCTCACACAAGAGGACTGATTCTATTTTATTTTAACTCATCTGTCTTCCTCACCAACCGTGAAGTTATCTAAGCCAGTATTATCATCTCCTACTCAGAATAATCTAAAACAAACCATTAAGTTTATTAAATTATTTTACTTCATCACATTTTTATCCTACTATTATAAAAAATAGAAAATAAGAAGTCCCTGAAATAATTTCACCTGGCATACTATTAGAATTTGTGTCTCTGGACTCCCCCCGACCCATATACACAAAGGAGAAAATGGTCAGAATTATGTAAAAGCACTAGAGGTTTATTTCTCATGTAAATCTCTGACAAAGAACCTCCAGTGAGGTCCCCTCTAAACTCTTAGAAGAAAGTTAGGACATATTGATTATCAAGGACAGAAAACCCATTTTCAGATTTTGCTCAATCACTCCCACACTGATGATTGTAGTTCATTTCTACTGGTCTTTCTCTTAATTTGCAGAAATCATACTGAAAGCTGTGTTTCAATTTTGTCTCCTTAATCACCCTCCACCAAACCATGGACTTACTCTACATGAAACTATGATGCATAAGAAAGAAAATGCGATGTCATTCTCTTCAGATACCATCATTTTACCTTAAGCCATTTGTCGACACACTTGGCATGGAACTCGTGGTTACAGGGTAAAACTCTAAGTAGCTGCCTTGACTCAAAATCACACATGCATACTACACACCTAAAATAAAGCAAAAAGATTGTTTAACCATAAAACCAAGTGGGGTTTCTATTTTGTTACAACTATCGAAGCCTACACAAAACCACTTACTGTCTCACTTATCAAAATATTTAAATTTTAAAACAAAATAATCTATCAATACCTCGAAAAAAGCATGATATTAAGAAATTTAGTAGGAGTGCTTTGCTTTACTGAGTGAGAGATCATCAAGAAAATTTCCGGCTTAACATCCAAGACAACCTTAATACTGAAGATACTATTATATTCAACAAATGGGGTTGGAACAGCTGGATACCCATATGCAAAAGAATGAAGTTGGACCCCTACCTCACACAATATACGAAAATTAACTAAAAAATGAAAAGCCTAAATGTAAAAGCTAAATACAATTAAACTTTTAGAAGGAAACACAGGAGTAAATCTTCATGACCTTGGAATAGGCAATGGTTTCTTAGAGATAGTATCAAAAGCACAAGAAACAACAACCAGAAAACACAGATAAACTGAACTTCATCCATTAAAAAAAAAAGTGCTTCTAAAGATGCCAATCTATAAAGTGAAAAGACAACTAACTCACAGAATGGAAGATATTTTTGAAAATCATAAATCTTATAAGGATTTATATGTATAATATGCAAATAACTTCTACAACTCAATAAAGACAACCCAATTAAAAAATGGACAAAGAATGTGAATACACATTTCTCTAAAGATATATAAATGGCCAATAAGTATAGTAAAAGAGCTCAACATCACTAGCCACCTGGGAAATGGAAATCAAATCAGTGAGATACCACTTCACTCCCACTAGGATGGCTAGAATCAAAAGACAGACAATAACAAGCGTTGGTGAGGATGTGGAGAAACTGAAAACTTCTATACACTGCTGGTGGGAATGTAAAATGGTATAGCCAATTAGGAATGAAGTGATACAGTAGGGGGCTGAGCCAGGGTTTAGAGGGTTGGGGAGAAATGGGGAGTGGTTACTAATAGATGAGGTTTCTATTGCGGGTGATGAAAATGGTGTAAACTTGATTGTGATGATGCAAATCAAAATCAGAGTTGCAAAATTCTATGAATATACTAAAACCCATTGGATTATACACTTTAAATGTGAATTGTATCTAGCAGAGTTGCTATTAAAAAAGATACTATAATAAGGAGAATCTTCAGGTAAAACCCTCAAATTTTACAGGTATGAAACTTCAATCTAATATAATTCTAGTGTTTGAATTAAAAACCATAAGATTTCTAGGCCACCTAAAAATCCAGAACAGCACTGTCCAACAGAACTTTCTCAGGTGATAGAAATGTTCTACATCTACATCTCCTGATATAGCATCACTAGCTAGTGCAACTAAAAATTTTAACTTTTATTTTATTTAATTTAAATAGCCCCATGTGACTAGCAACTATCTTACTGGACAGCATAGGCCTGGAGTATGAAATAGTCACTACTTATCTTTATCAGGTTATCTTTGACTTCCAAGCTTTTATTTCACAAAAGGTGGAAAATGAAATTTAACACAGAATGACGTCAGGAAAATATACTTACAAAGTCTGTTCTGACTGGTGGTTGTTAGGATTGAACCGGTAAGAAGGAAGTTGTTCAATGTCTGCTTTAGTCAGTCCTCGAGGCTTGGCCTCTCCCAGTCGCTCTGCTAGGTTTAACAGGGCCTGCAGAGGGAAAGAGAGACATAGCTGCATTTTTCTTTAAATTTTATATTCCAATATATATATATTTTAAACTACCTTTATTATGGAAAAATTTTAAATACATACAGAAGTAGAGAAATAGTATAAAGAAACTACTTCCATATGCTCATTACCCAGGCTCAACAATTCACAGCTAATTTATTTCATCTTTTACTGTCCACTCCTAAACCCCAGATTATTTTGAAAGAAAACTAAAACATGGTATTTCATTGGTGAAATAGTTCTGTTTGTTATCTTTAAGACAGTCTGTCAACCTCAGCATTTTGGACATTTGGGGCTGGATAAAATTTTGTGGGACGTTTTTCTGTGCACTGTAGGATGTTTAGCAGTAACCCTGGCCTCTACAAAAATATCTCCAGATGTTGCTAAATAGCCTCTAAGGGATAAAATTGTCCCCAGGTTGAGAACCACCACCAATCTAAAAACTAAAACACTTTTTAAAAGAATATAACCACACTAACATCATTACACCCCCAGAATTAGTAATTCCTTAATGTCAAATACCTCTGATTGTTTCAATTATTTTCAAAACACTTTTTGAAATAGTTTGTTCAAATTAGGATCCAAATAAATCCATGTTACCACTGCTTGACATCTCAAGTATTTTTTTTTTACTCTTTTATTTGTTAAAGAAACCAGGTTAATGGCCTATAGAAATTCGTAGTCTGAATTTTGCTGACTGAACCTCCCCATCCCTGACTCATGTGGTTTAATAACGTGCCTTCCTTGTCCCCTGTACTTACTATAAATTGGAAGATTTTACTATTTCCATCGTAAGGCTCAGAACGTCTAGTTGTTATGTTAGTTAGCACTGATGGAACACTGCCTATATCCATTAGTTCATTAAAGATGGCAAAACGGTAGTATTCTATCACTCTTTTTTCATTAGATGAAATACTTCTACACTGATCAGTTGCCTCATATTAAACTATACTCAGTAGTTTAATTTATATAAAATAGGCAGGATAAGGCCAATGAGTTTTTCTTTTATTTTTTGAAGTATCACTTATGAATTCATGGTTTTTAACACAGTTGATATGTTTCAACACATTGCAGCTATTATGCTTGATTTTACACTAGTACCTCCTTTCTCCCAGTTTTCAATGGCTCTAATTGCTTATTTGCTTTATCCTACAATCAGGCAGCCATGTGCATGCTGCTTCCCCTCTTTTTTATTTTTTTAAGGCTGCCACAGGGTTAAGAGGATAGGTAACAAAGAAATAATGATGGACAATGAGAGGAATAAATTTAATTTCCCATAGTATCAATAATCAATGCTGTGATAACTGTGTTTTAACATGATGCTGCTGCAACACTGCTTTTGGTGCAGCTTTATTTGGAGAATTGTGTCTTCTAAATAAATTGCTCCCCCTTCCCCATGCATGTCCCTAAGTAGATGGTAATTTGTTAAATTTAATTGATGCTGATTACAATTAGCTATAAAGTTTATGATAGAGGTGATATATCTTTTACACCTATATTTTATATTCTATAGGTCAAGTAATATAATTTATGACCATTATTTTAAACCCTTATTGGATGGAGAATGTAATGATAATTGAGCCCTCAACAAACCTACATGATCTGAAAGCAAGACAACTGAAGGCAGGACATGATTAGTATGTATTGTTTTGTAAGACCTATGAGAGCAAAAAGGAGGGAGAGACTCACATAGACCTGGGAATGGGCTAGAAATGCCTTTCACAGAGGTAGCAGGTTTTTAACTGGTTCTTGAAAGATGGCCATGTGCAGGAAGGGGGAAAAGTTCTTAAGCAGAAGAATCAAGGGGAATAAAGGCACTGAAGCAAGGATGTATAGGGCAGACTCAAAAAGTGGTGAGTACTCTGGACTAGGGTGTGTTGTAGGCATGTATACTATGAGACAAAACCAGAAAAGTAAACAAGACTATTGACTGGATTAAAGTATGACTTTGCAGAAGATTAAACATAGTCAACCCAAAATACAATTTAGAAAGGGACTCCTGGGACTTCCCTAGCAGTCCAGTGGTTAAGACTCCACGCTTCCACCGCAGGGGCGCAGGTTTGATCCCTGGTCAGGGAACTAAGATCCTGCTGCCACATGGCGGGGCCAAAAGATAAAAATTAAAATTAAAATTAAAAAAAAACAAGAAAGGGACTCCAATGCCAAACACAAAATATTTTTCTTATACTAGGATGGTATGTATCACTGTTTTTTCACTGATATGTATATGATTTAACAAAGAGCTGTCCTTTTCAGCAACATGACTTATGACTTAATTTTAATACAGAATGCCTAAAGGATAACCAACTCCTTTTCTTACTACTCTGTACAAAACTAGCATAAACAGTGTAGAAACAGGAAATTATTATAGCCCCTTTCTCAAGAAATCTGAGAATGCAATCCAAAGGACACTGCATTGTGACTGTATGCAGAAAGTAACATAATGGCATTTTAAAAATTACAAAAGGACATAGATAGCATTTGGCCTGATCTCTTCCACATGCAAAAAAAAAAGGTGCTGCAAGACTGTGTTTGCATATGTGTCTTTCCTCCCTGTTCCCAGGTTCATTTCACCTAAAAATATGAACAAAAAAACCCTGTTCCAGTATTCATACTGCATAAATAGAGACTCATAAATAGAGTGAGGCTGGGGTAAGGCAGTACAAAAACAGTCACATAGCCACTCACATTCAACATTTCCAAATCCAAATGTGCCTTCCAACCCTTAACTGTCTGTCCTATTCCTAACCTCAAATAATATGACAATGTCAACACTGTCTATTTGCCCCATCATCTTTGAGTTTGCCTTCTGCACTAGCTATTGTAGTCCTTTTGCAAAGCATCTTCTCTTGCGACCTTCCCACTTATAACCCTGACACTACCACAAACCATTCAATGATCAAATCCTGTTGATTCCAGTGTTAAAATGTCTTTCAAGATGTACTCTTTTCTATTTGCAGTTCCCATAGTTCAGAACTGGCATGGTTTCAGAACATCCACTCATAATTCACCATTTTCTTTTACATTCTTTCACAGGAATTGTATGTAATTCTAATAGAGCACCAAAGTCTATTTTGTTATCATAACTGTGTGGTACATGCTGAAATATCTTTAAGGATGAACAGTATTTTTGACACATTTGTATCTTTTTTTTCTTTTTTTTTTTTGTGATACGTAGGCCTCTCATTCCTGCAGCCTCTTCCGCCACGGAGCACAGGCTCCGGACGCGCAGGCTCAGCGGCCATGGCTCACAGGTCCAGCCGCTCCGCGTCATGTGGGATCTTCCCGGACCGGGGCACGAACCCGTGTCCCTCGCATCGGCAGGCGGACCCCCAACCAACTGCACCACCAGGGAAGCCCACATCTGTATCTTGAAATATACAATGGATTTACCTAATAAATGTTTAATTACATCAATGAGTTGAGTAGCACAATATTTTTATGCGTACAAAATTCCCCAAATTAATTCACATTTCACCTACTAACCTCGTAATTTTCTACTTCTCCATCTTCCACATCCAATTCAAAGCTGAAAGTTGGGCCCACTGCAGGTGGCACTGGAAGCATTGATCTGCAATGAAAATAAGCAACACAAGCATTGATAATGCATTAATACATTATTTCAATGAACAGGATGAGAAGAACAAGGCCAGTGCTAAATGGATAAAGAATGGTCAGTGTTGATCAGTGACAACCTTTTAAAGAAACTGACTTCACTAGTAATAAACAATTAAAAACTGACATTAAAAAAATACCATTCACAACAGCATAAAAAAACATGAAACACTATTGATGAATTTAACTAAACATGTGCAAGACCTGTATAATATAAACTGTAAAAATACTGCTAGGATAAATTTTAAAAGATGAATAGAGAAATATACCATATAAGTAGGCCAGAAGACTCAATACTGTTAAAGATGTCAATTCTCTTCCAAAACTCACCTACAGATTTCATGTAATCCCTACCACAATGCCAACTTTTTAAAAGTAGAAACTGATTGCTGATTTTAAAATTTATATGGACATGAAAAAGACTTTAAATAAAATCAGTTTAAGAATGAAGTTGGGAGATTTATACCATCTGATTTTAAGACTTACAATAAAGCTACAATTATCAAAATAGTATGATACAGGCACATGGCCCTCTGGTATAAAGACAACATTCCCCAGCCTTCCTAGAAGGTAGTTACAGACATGAGACTAAATTCTGGCCAATGGGGCGTAGGCAGGAGTCATACATGCAATTTCTAGGAAGTATCCTTGAGAGGAGGCAGGTAGGCAGAGAGATCCATCTTCATTTTTGCTAGCTGGAATGTGGATGTAATGGCTAGAGCCTGAGGAGTCATCTTATATCATGCAGAGGAAGCCATAAAATTCTGAAGATAGTAGAATCATTCCTCAGGGTTATGGAGCTAACAAACCATGTTTGAACTGCCTACTTCTAGACTTTATTACATGAGAAAGAAATAAAGAATTGTCATATTTAAGCTATGGGTGTTTCTGTTACAAACTTAATCCTAGAAGAGTATTTCTAAGGCACAAAAATACAACTTCCTTCTCCCTCTTCCTCTGAGAGAAGTAGCATCATCAAATGCTCGATAACCAAAAGAAGGTGGCAAGTGATGCCAGCCGTAAAAGAGGCAAAAAATTTAAACTTCTCTATCTTTTGATTCGTTAAACCTATCTTCTGGCTCACAAATTTCTCCCCCACGCCCCCCAACTTCTACCTTGTCCTTGCTCTTTCTTTCACCCTTAAATGGTCCCCCCGACCCCAACCTCTTAACAATTGAAAGAGGGGGGGACCTCTTAATATTGTTAAATAAAAACAAATATCTAACACACTCTAAATTAAATATATACCACACAGAAATGTTCATAAAGGAAAGAGAATCTCAAGGATGTCAAAATTCAGAACTCATTAAAATAAAAAAGACAGAACTTACAACACATATGGCAGTAAGCTGGGATGATAAGGGGGAGGTGGTATTGGCTGCTGGGATCGATATCTACTACGTCCTGTGAGCCTCCGAGGCATAAATGGAGGGTAAGACTGTGGAGAAAAAAATGGTAAAACAATTTTAAATCATTCTACGTTCACAACTTTTTAAGCTGTCGAATAAAGTCTCTTTTTAAAAACCTAGGAAGTTTACTGTTCAAGTGGTATTTAGTATTTCTTAAATGTTAACACAGATGCGACAGCTTGTTTAAAACGTACACTTAGGTGTACTTCTAAATATAATTTTCCAACTGACTGCAAGAATACATTTAAAATTCTAAACATGTAGAGTTATACTGAAACAGAACTCGAGGGGCTTCCCTGGTTGTCCAGTGGTCAAGACTCCGCGCTCCCAATGCAGGGGGCCCGGGTTCCATCCCTTGTCAGGGAACTAGATCCCACATGCCACAACTAAAGATCCCGCATGCTGCAACTAAGACCTGGTGCAGCCAAATAAATAAATAAATATTAAAAAAAAAAAAAGAAAAGAAACAGAACTCAAAACAAGTAATCAAGTAATAAATTAATAACAATGAATGAAAACTTACTACTCCAAAGGAAACCTCCTGATGCAAAGGATCATGTGTTAAGAACTGCAAAGGAGCTGATGGAGGCAATGTTGGGGGATGGGCTGATGGCGGGTAAGTAAAACCTCCTACAGGAAGATGTTCTCCTAAGAGTTCCACTTCGTTTTCTATCCTTTGCAGAGGCTGAGGGGTGGGAAAAAGCAAACTAATATACTTCCAATATTTAAACAGATTGTGCTTTATAGTAACAAAAATCAAAAACCCCAAAATACATCTTTAAGGTCATGCATTTCTTGATGTTTACATCAATCTAAATTCATACATGTGGACATACAGCCTATAGTAAAATCTTACTGCCTTTACCTGAATTTCAGTAAGAAAATCTCTCAAACATGTTATTAAATATTTCTTTCACTATTTGAACGTTCTTTAAAAATGACAGAAGGAAAGACAAAAAGTCATGTAGTAAGCCAATTATATGAAAGTTAATATTACTTTTTTAGTCATGGCACACTGACCTACATCAGGTTTTCAGAAACAACCTTTAACAGATGAAATCAAACAGTACATATTGTAAATGAGAACTAAATAAGGCTAAATGGAATAGAACACAGCAGGCTGTACACTATAGTAGAAAGTTTACAGGGTTTGGCATTAGACAAACTCTTGGTACTGCAACTAATGAGCCATGTGGCTTATATATAAATTACTTATAATCTGAACCTCAATACTATCATCTACAGAACTGATATGTTCACAGCCTACTTAAAAAGTGTGTTGTGAACACTGAGACAATGCTCAAAAAGCACACAGTGCTATGCAAAGCACATTTGCTACAGATTTGCTTATTCTGGATATTTCATATATATGGAATCATATACTATGTGGCCCTTGTATCTGGCTCCTTTCACTTAGCAGAATGTTTTCAAGGTTTATCCATCTTGTGTTTGTGTAGTTTGTGTATTAGTACTTCATTCCTTTTTATAGTTGAATAATAATCAACTGTAGATATGCCATGCTTTATCCATTCATCAGTTAATGGACTTCTGGACTGTTTCCACTTTTTGGCTATTAGGACATTTTGGGGATAATATTTTCATTTTGATTCTCTTGGGAACATACATTCTTAAATGTTAGTCTAACTTCTTTCCACAGTTAGAAAATGGCAACACAGTATTCAAATACAAGTAACTGCTAACACTTTACTTTGGAAGCTTATGTACGCTTGATTGAGGAAGTTTATGTATGCTTGTATGATGACTAAATTTAGTTTTAACCTTGAATTCCCAGGTACGGGAAAAGCTTCCTAAGGAACATCCTGGCATGAATCCTATCCTGATTCTAATAAAAGATTTTTTGGTAGGAATAACTTTAACTTTTCAGATTAGCCAGGTAACCTCACCTCTCACCTCTGCCTGAGACCGAGCATGGGGCATAAATCCTAAGTAAAGGATGGTCAGGCTCTGCTAGAGTAACCGTCAAGCTCCTTTCACAGGGCCAACCATTTCCACTCCAGTTCCACTCTAACCATTTCTATATGTTCTTTCCCCTATTCTCCCTTAATGCCTGATGGTTCAGATGGTTCAACTTGGCCTGTCCAAAAAAACAATGGGGTCTTCTTCCTGTGTCTTTCCTTCCACTGATACAGTGCTTACCTCTTCCAGCCCGGTGAAATAATATGCCTCTCAGCTACATTCCATCCCCAGGACAGAGTTAACTATATTAATAGACTATCTCATATACTTTTCATCAAAACACAGTAGAAAACCAGCCTTTGGAAAAAACAGTTGAGGTTCAAAGGATTAATTTACTTGCCTAAATGAATATAAATATTATTCTAACGAGTATAAATAATTCTATAATATTTTCATTTTCCATTTTAGAAACACATGAAAGGAAAAACCAGACTGTATTTTTTTTACATTTACTTCCCAAAGGACTGCAGATACGAAAGAATAAATTTGATTAGATAAGTGACATATAAAATAACTAGAAAAACTTAAGAAGCCAAGATAATTCTAGATAAATTATATCTATATATATTTGTATCAGTGGGGATTCCTTAATTCTTTTAAGAACCACAGAAGTGCCTAAGTTATAATTTTTAAATGGTAACAACTTACATCTACTGAATTAATCTGTCTTTTAGGTCTAAACATTCTGTGAAAGTTAAGGATATAAGTAAGAGTAGAGATACCTACCGATCGTGACTGCTGTGTTTGAAAAGGGACAAACTGGCCTGGAGGTGGCAAATGAGGAGGATGATGGGGAGAAAGGTGAGGAGGATGTAAAAGAAATGGATCGCTAGAAATAAGGGGTGGAAACGCAGCGTATGGTACTGGTAAGTGCTGAACTGAACATGCTTGAAGCATCTGTAAGAGAAACCATTATTTTTTGTTAAAAGTATTAGAATATATAATTAATTTTAAAAAACCTATACAGTGAGATTAAAATGTTACTGCCATATCCCTCCCAAAAATCATACCAAAACGTTTTAATAACCTATATTAACAATGAAATACTAGTGTATTTTGCATCTGTTAGTAAAATAATGGTAACTAGTAATTATTCTGGATCTTATATAGTTCTTATAAACCAGTCAAAACACGTACCTTTTACTTAAGCTTTTGTAACACCTATGAAATGGAGGGAAAGTGCTGCACAGAAGAGGAATCTCTTTCCACTTGGTTTAAAATACAGCAGATACTACTACTTTCCAAGAAGCTCTCCTTTTCAATCTTGTAGATTTTATTTCTAAGAGCCAACTCACAACTAAATGCTTTATGGTCTCTCAATATTTTAGTCTGCTAATTTAGAACACTGGTTCTATAATCTATTACTGAGAAACCAAGCATGGGTAAATTAATCTGTTAAATTGGTGTTGGTATTTGTATGTATGTGTTTGTTTTAATCTCAAATTCAAACACGGATATTAGGATTATATTAAGATTTAGCAAAGTGATTTACTTTGAAGACATTATTGACCTTCGACAAGTCATTTAAATCCTCTGGTTTTCAGCAACCTCATTTTTGAAATAAGGAGGATAGACTGGGGGCTGGTAAAGGATAAAGCATAGCTTGTAAGAGGCAGAAAGAAGTGAGCGTGAACCCCTGTTTTCTCAAGCTAATTTTTCTTTATGATATTAAGCAAGTCATTTTCAGTTTCATCAGGCTTCCTATAGTGAGGAATAAGTAAGACCAAGTATTCAAAGTGCCTGTTAAAACCCAGTAAGTGCTGAGACTATTAATGTTGATCACTAAAGTCTCTGAGACTTTATTACTAACCAGTCCAATATCCTATGTTAAAACCCCAAGCCCAGTCTTTATCAAGGTTTAATTATAAAGTGCTGATATGTGAGGAACATGCTTTGACCTTCAAAGGATATTAAAATATGTGTAATTTAATTAATGTAAAAACGTTATCAAGTTTTAAAGCTGATTTTATTAAACTGTTACTGTACAGGTGCTATTGAAATTTCTGTTGCAATAAAATTGCCTTTTTTACTTGAAACTGAAAAGGTACAAGTCTCTCAGGTTTTGCTTATATAACACATTTAGCCACTCTAAAGAAGGACTGCACAGACTTACTGGAGGAGGCACACTACAGACAGGGAGGTGCTGTCCACTGAAAACCACAGAGCATCCTGGGACCTGTTGTGTACTGCAAGCAGGGATGTGCTGGCCTGTGCAGAGGGGAATCCCATGTGGTGCCACTGTTGTTACTGTGTAAGAAACAGGAACGGTGCCCTGATGGAGCTATTAGGAAAGAAAAACAGAACATTAGAAGTTTTAACTGTTTGGATAAAACATCAACTATTAAAAATTAAGATCTGGGCATTTATTGATTCTCCTCTTCGCTGCACATATTTTCACAATGTACTACAGTTTCAACCAAAATATTCTTATCAAAAGAAAAGAAAGGTGACTGTTTCAAGAGTACTATATGATACCCAGTGACCTGGGTCTAAAGTCTTCCCTCAAAAAGACTTAAAAAGTCCAGGAGAATAATGAATTGCTATATTAACTCTTCTAGCCTGCTCTTAAGAGCAGAAAATTTTTCTAAAGAGGACATTTGGAAAAATGAAACATATCTTCTAATGACCTGGTGACATTCAACAGAAAAAAAAACTTTGTTTAATTGCAACTAGTGAAACAATGTAAAGTATTGATAGCATTTTTAAAAAGTTAAATAATTTCCTTCTCTCCTGGCCAGTTTTATTCCCACCCTACCTATCTGGAAGAAATCAATATTAATAATGTGTTCTCCCACATCATTCTCCATGAGTATATAAACATATGCTAGCATGATTATCCATGAACTATTGTCATGTTTGGTTTTGTTCTTAACAGAAATGAGATATTACCCTGCAACTTACTTTTTTCAATTAGTATTGTAGATATCTCTTCAAGGAAATTAAAAGCAATTCATTCTTTCTGACACTAACAAGATATTTCAAGTACACTCATCACTTTAACACAGTCCTATCATTTATATACTAGTGGACATTCAAGTTGTATTCACTCTTTTTACCAATTCAAATACAACCATAAAAAATGTCACTGAACATATATCCTTACATATTAGTTTCATTTATTTCATAGGGGTGACTGGGTAAAGGGGTGAATGTATTTTAAACTTTAGCAAAAGTCTGGATGGATTAAGTCACAATCCCAACAGTAACAATAGGACTCCCAGCATCTCCATTCCAGGTAGATGTATTTGCATTACAAGCATGCTTACCTACTAGAAGAATGGGGGAGGTGAAAAAAAACAGTATCACAACCGGCTTGCTTTAAATTTGCATTTCTCTGATTAGAAAGGTTCAACATCTTTTAATATGTTTATTAACCATTACATATTTATGTAAATAATCTATAGCCTTTGCTCACTGCCCACTTTCTACAAGGTTGTCCATTAACATTATAGTTTGGCTTTCTAATTAGAGATACGTGGAACAAAAATATTTTCCCAGTTCATGTTTTATCTTCTGTTAAACCCTTTATTTAATGGTAAATAAACCCTCCCTTTTCCTCTAAACTGAAATACATCTTTTTTCCATCAATAACTTCCCAAACATACCTGGATCTATTTCCTGCCAAATTTGTGCTGTATCAATTCTAGTATCTTACTAGAAAAGTTAGTAGCTAGTAAGACAAATTCTTCTCATTACCATACTTTCTTTTCATTTTATTTTTGGGCCATTTTCACACATTTATTCTTATGTAAATAACCTTAAGTAATTTTATCCAGTTTCAAAACCCACTGGAATCCTAATTTATATTAATTGTATTAAATGTTATTTTACAAAGGACATAATTTTATATTACAGCTTTTCATTGGAATACATGTCATTACATGTTCACTACTACAGTACTGTACCTTCAAGAAATTAGTTTTCTTCATAAAGATTATATTATTCTTATTAAATTTATTCCTCAAAATTCTTTTGTAAGTTTGCAGACTTTGTTATATTGCTGATAGATTATTTTTCTCTATTTCCATGTCAAACTGCCTTTTTTCTTCTTTCTTTTTCTTTTTTGGCCATACCACATGGCATGTGGGATCTTAGTCCCCCAACCAGGGATCAAACACTTGCCCCCTGCAGTGGAAGCTCAGAGTCTTAACCACTGGATCGCCAGGGAAGTCCCCACGTCAAATTGGTTAAGTGCTAGTAATGAGAAAAGTTACTAATTTTATGTTTCTCGAATCTAACAACGTTATCCAATTTTTTAATTCTAGTACTTTTAAAAATTACAATCTCCTTTTCTATGTATACAACTATATTTGCTAAGACTCAACACAATTATTACTCTTGTCTTTCTGCGTTACTAATGAAGAACCTTCAAAAATGATGCTCACAGGCACCTATCTTAGATCTGATTTTAATGGATATGTATACAAAATCTTTAATGTTCTGGATTCTACTCCCTTCTCAGAAATAGTATTGAGAATATTTTCTTCCAGACAGTGGCTTGCTTTTTCACCTTTAAAATACTGGCTTTTGGATGAGCAGAAATTTTTTATTTTAATGAAATCCAGTATGTTGGTGTTTTACCAAGCAGCTAGTACCTTCATATATCCTGTTTAAGAAATCTTTGCCTACCTTATGAAGACATCTCTTTTATTTTCTTTTCTTTATCTTTCACATTTAAATCTAGAAACCAACTTTATTTTTGTGTACTATATGAAGTAGGAGCCAAGGTTCAAATTTATCCACATAGATATCCAGTTGTTTTCACACCATTACTGAAAAAGACCTTCCTTTCTCTCCTGGAATTCCCTTGGCATTTTTGCCAAAAATTAAGTGACCAAAATATATGTCTAAGTCTATTTCTCACAATGAACATAAGTTCTTTAATTTATCAACAGTTCTCCGTATAGTTAGTGCTTTTCCTATGTCTTAAAGAAAGCCTTCCCTACTTAAGGTCATGAAGCCATTCCCATTTTACTTTCTTAAAAGCTTATATTGCCATTAACATTTACGTCTTTAATCTACCTGGAACTGACATTTGTAGATGGTATGAGATAAAGGATCCAGTTTCATGTTTTCATTTGGATATCTAATTGTCCCAGCATCATTTATTAAAAATTCTGTCTTCTCCCAACTCATCTGCAGTTATATATCACATATAAAGTATTCTTAAATCTGTTAGTTTATCTCTGAGCTTATATTCTATTTCACTAGCATATTTAATTATTCTGGCAAAAATACCTTCATATAGCTTTATAATTAGTCCTAATAATTGGAAGAGCTACTCTACCCACCTTGTTCTACTTCAGAATTATACACCAGAGGTTCTCTTAATTGTAGTGTGCATTAGAATCACCTGGGTTAAAACAGATTGCTGGATCCCTTACCTAGTAAGTCTATTGTATAGTCTGAGAATCTGCATTTTTAACAAATGTCTAGGTGATGCTGCTGCTGATGATCAGCTGATCCAAGACATACGCTGAGGACCAAGTGGCCTTAGAGATTCTAGACCAGAGCGTTAGTTGGCCAACTATTTCATATAGGGCCAGAAAAGTAAATACTTTAAGCTTGTGGGCCATCCTGGTCCCTGCACAAAGCAGCCACAAATGACAGATAAATAAATAAGCATAGTTGTATTCCAATAAGACTCTACAAAAACAGCCAGCAATACTCTGCTTTTCCCTGCTCTGGATAATCCCAGGTCCTTTAAAATGTCATAGAAATTGCAGAATCAGCTTCTCAAGTAACATCAAAAAACTTAACTGGAAATTTACTTGGGAGTACACTAATTCTACTCACCCTGTATGTCAGTTTTGAAAGCAGACAGTTTTTACAAATTTTGATCTTTCAAGCCAAATCTTTTAGTATTTAGACAGTTTTACAATCTTCTACATAGAGGGCTTGAACATCTTTTAAAGATTCTTAACTTCCTTTGTATTATTTTGATTTTTCAATTTTACTTTCTTATTTGCATATTTATTATGGGGAATTTCAAACATGTTCAATACCAGTATACTGAACCCCCATATCTAGCATATAGCCTCCAAAACCACAAAACCATATATCCAATCCACTCCCATCAACTTCTCCCCTTCCCGTACTTTGCTGAAGCAAATCCTAGGAACCTATCACTTCATAAATGTTTCAGTACTTATTTCTAAAAGACAACACTCAAAGCACTCAAAGTTTTACCATTAATTATGCTGTTTGAAATAGGTTATGTGGAACAAACGCAGAAGATGGCTGTGTGGGAATATGCGGAGCTAGCATCTCCCCACAACTAGGGCACCTGCCAGCTGCTGGTGGGGGACTCTGATGGCCAAGGAGATGGGAGGAACCCCAAAGTGAACTAGTAGGATGTAGGGGGACTGAGTGGGGAGGAGAAATGCAGGCCAGACAGGATCAGTGCCCCTCAGGCCAGGGAGATCAGGAGAGGCAGGTGGGAGGGGCCCTCCCAGACCAGAGGAGGAGAGGTGGGAGGGAGTTTGCCCCACCCACTCGAGCCCAGGAAGCCTTCTGGACTCCCAGGTGAGGTCCCCTGCCCTCTGAGACCAGAAGTGGGGGGCATACCTGGGTTCTTTCTGTTCCTTGAGCCTAAGCCCCACCCCCCACAGGGCCTTTTCCAGCCCTGTGGGTCCTGAGCATTGGCCCCACCCACCGCCCAAACCTCACCCTTGCTTAGGCCCCGCCCTCCACAGCCAAGGCCTCCCCCCCACTTTTTTTCCTTTTCCCCCCTCCTTTTTACTACTGTGGTACTGATGTACCTTCCAGCTGTTGTTTCATCTATATTTTTATTTTTATATTCTTCCTAACATCTGTTAGTTTCCTAGTCTAATTTTATTTTTTACTTTGTTATTGTTGTGGTTCCCACCGCCCCAACCGTGCCCCAGGCAGCTTGCAGGATCTTGGTTCACAAGCCTGGGGTCGGGCTGAAGCTCCTGTGGTGGGAGCTCTGAGGCCGAACCACTGGACTAGCAGAGAACCTCAGACCCCAGGGAACATTCATCAGAGTGAGGTCTCACGGAGTTCCGCATCTCAGCACCAAGACCCAGCTCTACCCAACAGCCTACAAACCGCAGTGTTAGAAGCCTCAGGCCAAACCACCATTAAGACAGGATCACAATCGCACTCATAAAAAAAAAAAAAAAAGAGAGAGAGAGAGGGTGCAAAAACATATGTCACAGATGAAGGAGCAAGGTAAAAACCTATAAGACCAAATAAATGAAGAGGAAAAAGTCAATCTACCTGAAAAAGAATTCAGAGTAATGACAGTAAAGAAGATCCAGAATCTCGGAAACAGAATGGAGGCACGATTGAGAAAATACAAGAAATGTTTAACAAAGATCTAGAAGAACTAAAGAACAAACAAACAGAGATGAACAACACAATAAATGAAATGAAAAATACACTAGAAGGAATCAATAACAGAATAACTGAGGCAAAAGAATGAATAAGTGAGTTGGAAGACAAAATGGTGGAAATAACTGCTGAGGAGCAGAATAAAGAAATAAGAATGAAAAGAATTGAGGACAATCTCACAGACCTCTGGGACAATACTAAATGCACCAACATTCGAATTACAGGGGTCCCAGAAGAAGAAGAGAAAAAGAAAGGGTCTGAGAAAATATTTGAAGAGATTATAGTGGAAAACTTCCCTAACATGGGAAAGGAAATAGTCACCCAAGTCCAGGAAGCACAGAGAGTCCCATACAGGATAAACCCTAGGAAAAACACACCAAGATACATATTAACCAAACTAACAAAAATTAAATTCAAAGAAAAAATATTAAAAGCAGCAAGGGAAAAACAAAAAATAACATACAAAGGAATCCCTATAAGGTTATCAGCTGATTTTTCAGCAGAAATTCTGAAGGCCAGAAGGGAGTGGCAGAATATACTTAAAGTAATGAAAGAGAAAAACCTACAACCAAGGCAAGGATCTCATTCAGATTCTACGGAGCAGTCAAAAGCTTTTCAGACAAACAAAAGCTAAGAGAATTCAGCACCATCAAACCAGCTTTACAACAAATGCTAAAGAAATTTCTCTAAGTGGGAAACACAAGAGAAGAAAAAACCCCACAAAAACAAACCCAAAACAATTAAGAGAATGGTAATAGGAACATACATATCAACAATAAACCTGAATGTAAACAGATTAGATGCCCCAACCAAAAGACACAGACTGGCTGAATGGATACAAAAACAAGACCCATATATATGCTGTCTACAAGAGACCCACTTCAGACCTAGGGACAAATACAGACTGAAAGTGAAGGGATGGAAAAAGATATCCCATGCAAATGGAAATCAAAAGGAAGCTGAAGTAGCAATACTCGTATCAGATAAAATAGACTTTAAAATAAAGACTGTTAACAGGGCTAAGGAGGGACACTACATAATGATCAAAGGATCAATCTAAGAATAAGATATAACAATTATAAATGTTTATGCACCCAACATAGGAGCACTTCAATACATAAGGCAAATGCTAACAACCATGAAAGGAGAGATCGACAGTAACACAATAATAGTAGGGGACTTTTAACACCCCACTTACACCAATGGACAGATCATCCAAACAAAATAAAGAAGGAAACACAAGCTTTAAATGACACAATAGATCAGACAGATCTAATGGATATTTATAGAACACTACACCCACAAGTGGCAGAATACACTTTCTTCTCAAGTGGACATGGAACATCCTCCAGGACAGATCACATCTTGGGTCACAAATCAAGCCTCGGAAAATTTAAGAAAATTGAAATCATAGCATGCATCTTTTCTGACCACAACGCTATGAGATTGGTAATCAATTACAGGGAAAAACCTGTAAAAACACAAATACATGGAGGCTAAACACTGCGCTAGTCGATAACCAAGAGATCACTGAAGAAATCAAAGAAGAAATTAAAAAATACATAGAAACAAATGACAACAAAAACACGACGACCCTAAACCTATGGGATGCAGCAAAAGTAGTTCTAAGAGGGAAGTTTATAGCAATTCAATCTCACCTCAAGAAACAAGAAAAATCTCAAATAAACAATCTAACCCTATACTTAAAACAACTAGAGAAAGAAGAACAAAGAAAACCCAAAGTCAGTAGAAGGAAAGAAATCATAAAGATCAGAGCAGAAATAAATGAAATATAAACAAAGAAAACAACAGCAAAGATCAATAAAACTAAAACCTGGCTCTTTGAGAAGATAAACATAATTGATAAACCCTTAGCCAGACTCATCAAGAAAAAAGGGAGAGGACACAAATCAATAAAATTAGAAATGAAAAAAGAGAAATCACAACTGACACTGGAGAAATACAAAGTTTTATAAAAGACTACTACAAACAACTATATGCCAATAAAATGGACAACCATGAAGAAATGGACAAATTCTTGGAAAGGTACAATTTTACAAGACTGAACCAGGAAGAATTAGAAAATATAAACAGACCTAACATAAGTAATTAAATTGAAAACATAATTAAAAATATTCCAACAAACAAAAGTCCAGGACCAGATGGCTTCACAGGCGAATTCTATCAAACATGTAAAGAAGAGCTAATACCGATCCTTCTCAAACTCTTCCAAAAAACTGCAGAGGGAGAAACACTCCCAAATTCATTCTACGAAACCACCATCACCCTGATACCAAAACCAGAAAAATATAACACACAAAAAGAAAATTATAGACCAATATCACTGATGAACATAGATACAAAAATCCTGAACAAAATACTAGCAAACAGAATCCAACAGCACATTAAAAGGATCACCATGATCAAGTGGGATTTATCCCAGGGATGCAAGGATTCTTCAATATACGCAAATCAATCAATGTGATACACCACATTAACAAATTAAGGAATAAAAACCATATTATCTCAGATGCAGAAAAAGCTTTTGACAAAATTCAACACCAATTTATGATAAAAACTCTCCAGAAAATGGGCATAGAAGGAACCTACCTCAACATAATAAAGGCCAAATATGACAAACCCACAGCAAACATCATACTCAATGGAGAAAAACTGAAAGCATTTCCACTAAGATCAGGAACAAGACAAGGATGTCCACTCTTGCCACTATTATTCAACATAGTCTTGGAAGTCCTAGCCACGGCAATCAGAGAAGAAAAAGAAAGAAAAGGAATACAAATTGGAAAAGAAGCAGTAAAACCGTCACCGTTTGCAGATGACGTGATACTATACATAGAAAATCCTAAGATGCCACCAGAAGACTACTAGAACTAATCAATGGATTCGGTAAGGTTGCAGGATACAAAATTAATGCACAGAAATCTCTGGCATTCCTATACACCAACAACGAAAAATCAGAAAGAGAAATTAAGGAAACACTCCCATTTACCACCGCAACAAAAAGAATAAAATACCTAGGAATAAACCTGCCTAAGGAGGCGAAAGACTTGTACTCAGCAAACTATGTAACACTGACAAAAGAAATCAAAAATGACATAAACAGATGGAGAAATATACCATGTTCTTGGATTGGAAGAATCAATATTGTTATCTACAGATCACAATACAGCAATCTACAGATTCAATGCAATCCCTATCAAACTACCAATGGCATCCTTCACAGAATTAGAACAAAAAACTTTACAATTTGTATGGAAACACAAAAGACCCCGAATAGCCAAAGTAATCTTGAGAAAGAAAAACGGAGTTGGAGGAATCAGGCTCCCTGACTTCAAACTATACCACAAAGCTACAGTATTCAAGACAGTATGGTACTGGCATAAAAACAGAAATACAGATCAATGGTACAAGATAGAATGCCCAGAGATAAACCCACGCACATATGGGCACCTAATTTACAACAAAGGAGGCAAGAACATACAATGGAGAAAAGACAGCCTCTTCAATAAGTGGTGCTGGGAAAATTGGGCAGCTACATGTACAAGAATGAAATTAGAACACTCCCTAACACCATACACAAAAATAAACTCAAAGTGGATTAAAGACCTAAATGTAAGACCAGACACTATAAAACTCTTAGAGGAAAACATAGGAAAAACACTCTTTGACATAAACCACAGCAAGATCTTTTTTGACCCACCTCCTAAAGTAACAGAAATAAAAACAAAAATAAACAAACTGGACTTAATTAAACTTAAAAGCTTTTGCACAGCAAAGGAAACCGTAAACAAGACAAAAAGACAACCCTCAGAATGGTAGAAAATATTTGCAAATGAAACAACAAAGGATTAACTTCCAAAATATACAAACAGCTTATGGAGCTCAATATCAAAAAAACAAATAATCCAGTTAAAAAATGAGTGGAAGACCTAAACAGACATTTCACCAAGGAAGACATAGAGATGGCCAAGAGGCACATGAAAAGATGCTCAACATCACTAATTAATATTAGAGAAATGCAAATCAAAACTATAATGAGGTATCACCTCTTGACGCTCAGAACGGCCATCATCAAAAAATCTACAAACAGTAAATGTCAGAGAGGGTGTGGAGAAAAGGGAACTCTCTTGCACTGTTGGTAGGAATGTAAACTGATACAGCCACTATGGAGAACAGTATGGAGGTTCCTTAAAAAACTAAAAATAGGGGCTTCCCTGGTGGCGCAGTGGTTGAGAGTCCGCCTGCCGATGCAGGGGATGCAGGTTCGTTCCCCGGTCCAGGAAGATCCCACATGCCTTGGAGCGGCTAGGCCTGTAAGCCATGGCCACTGAGCCTGCACGTCTGGAGCCTGTGCTCTGCAACGGGAGAGGCCACAACGGTGAGAGGCCTGCGTGCCGCAAAAAAAAAAAAAAAACAACTAAAAATAGAACTACCATATGACCCAGCAATCCCACTACTGGGCATATACCCTGAGAAAACCATAATTCAGAAAGAGACATGTACCACAATGTTCACTGCAGCACTATTTACAATAGCCAGGACATGGAAGCAACCTAAATGTCCACTGACAAGATGAATGGATAATGAAGATGTGGCACATATATACAATGGAATATTACTCAGCCATAAAAAGAAATGAAATTGAGTTATTTGTAGTGAGGTGGATGGACCTAGAGTCTGTCATACAGCGTGAAGTAAGTCAGAAAGAGAAAAACAAATACTGTATGCTAATGCATATATATGGAATCTTAAAAAAAAAAAGGTACTGATGAACGTAGTTGCAGGGCAGGAATAAAGAGGTAGACACAGAAAATGGACTTGAGGACATGGGGTTGGAGGGTGAAGCTGGGGCAGAGTGAGAGTAGCATCGACATATATACACTACTGAATGTAAAATAGCTGGCTGGTGAGAAGCAGCAGCGTAGCACAGGGAGACTGGCTCAGTGCTTTGAGATGACATAGAAGGGTGGGATAGGGAGGATGGGAGGGAGGCTAAAGAGGGAGGGGATAGGGGGACATGTGTACGCATAAGGCTGATACGCTTCGTTGTGCAACAAAAACTAACACAGTATTGTGAAGCAATTATACTCCAATAAAGATCAAGAAAAAAAAGAAAGAAATAGATTATGTGAACTCACTGTAGATCTATTTCTGTTGGTTTTCATTTGTAGTCCTTTTTTCCTCACATACTTGGTTAACTTTGTTTACTGCTTACTGTCCCTGAATTTTTTGAAAACTAGCCTGAAGATTTCTTCCTCCAAAGAGAATCTGCATGTTTTCTAGGCCCCTGCCATCCCAAGTACTTTCACTAATTTCACAGTCTGATATGAATTTGGCCGCAAATTACATTTGTTTCTGATCACTCTTATTCTAAGGATACAGCCCTTTAAGGTGCCTATTTTACCTAAGAAGGGTCACCTATGTAGGAGGGGACTCCTTAAACAGTGGTCTCTGATTCCTGTTCTCTTGTGCCTCATCATGGGACTTAAAATTGAAGTTCAAGTTTGCATAAATGAACAACATGCCTTCAGGATAGAACTATCATCCCTACTATCCCTTAAATTTTGACCTGGCAATTCCTTCTGATCTTTAAGCTCTTTTGATGCTTTTAGGATATTAATAATTTATCTAGTATGGTCAATTGTCCTCAATCAATGGGGACGGTCTCAATAACCTTGCCTAACAGCTCTAGAAAATAAAACTCCCTCTTCCATTATAAGACCTTTTATTGGACATGATGGCTAAATTTTATATTTTTGCATCTATTAACAAAACATTCTCCCTTTAGAGTGTTGATGAAATCTATTACCTTAAAACATTTCCTGGGCTTCCCTGGTGGCACAGTGGTTAAGAATCCGTCTGCCAATGCAGGGGACACAGGTTTGAGCACCGGTCCAAGAAGATCCCACCTACCATGGGGCAACTAAGCCTGTGCGCCACAACTACTGAGCCTCCGCTCTAGAGCCTGTGCTCCACAACAAGAGAAGCCACCGCAAGGAGAAGCCCACGCACGGCAACAAAGAGTAGCCCCTGCTCGCTGCAACTAGAGAAAGCCCGCGCACAGCAACAAAGACCCAACGCAGCACCAACGCAGCCCAAAACAAAAACAAACTAAAAAAAAGTTTTCCTAATGTTGAACTTATCCTGCACTGCCAGGATAAACTCTAATAATCATTATTTCAACTTTGCTAATAGACTATTTTAGTATAACACTAGCTATGGTTTATTATTTAAAGCATCTGCATCTGTATTCAAGAGGGAAACTAGTTGAACGCTTTCATCTGTTGTACTGTCTGAGGTTTTATTATTAAGGTTATGTAAGCTTCACAAAATATACTTTGAAAATTTCTATCTTTGTCTATGATGTGGAATAGTTTAAATTGGAACTTTCAGTTCTTTATAGAGATTAGACAGAATTCAGATGTAATCTATAAAGACAGGTTTTTTATTATGCCTTTAATTTCTTCCATAGCTATTGGTCTGTTCAGGTTTTCTACGTCTTGTATTGTTCTGGTGTTTACATATGCAATTGTTTCATTTTTCAATATGTAGACTCAATAAGTAACTTTACATAAACGAGATACCATCTTTTCTGAAATTAAGTCTTTTCCTTTTCTTTCTTTGGTTCCATCTCTACCCTCCTTCCCCTTCCCTTCACTTTAGCACTCACCCCCCTCACGCCTAGTATATATTTCTCTGTATTTTTCTCTATGTTCAGAGTCCTATGTATACAAATATTTAATCACCATGTTTTACAAAATTGAACGTAACACTTGCCTCAATTTTGTTTTTCTTGCTCAACCATATCTTGCAGATATCACTCACATTCCTGGCATAATTCTAAGTAATTCTTTGTAATAGATTCATTCCATGGTATGAAGGTATCCTAATTTATTCTACTAATGATAAGCAATCACTTCATTCGTACTTTGTTTCTATGGATTTGCCTATTTTAGACATTTCATATAAATGAAATCATACAAACTGTGAATCTGTAGCCTTTTGTGACTGGCTTCTTTTACTAAGCATGTTTTCAAGGTTAACCCATGTGGTAGCATGAATTAGTACTTCACTACTTTTTGAGTAATATTCCACTGCACAGATACACCGTATTGCATCTATTCATCAGCTGATCGACATAAGTTATTGCTTTCTGTACATGTAATTTGCATTTAGGCACTGTATCAAATTCTTTCAAACTAGAATATCTTGTGTTTTCTTCTACTACAATTATATAATGAGAGGGAGAAAGATACAATGATTTCTTTCAATGTTTTATATCCATTACAATATCATTCTGCATTTGGTAGAACTCCTAACATAACACTGAATAAATACGAACAGAGCAAGTATCTCTCTAGTTACTGATTTGTCACTCACAGATTAGGATACTTGCTATTAGTTTTATTTATTATAATTAATTTCCTTCTTGCTCTATTTTGTTAGAGTTCTTAGTAAACTTTAACTGACTTTTCAACATCTTTTGATTATAATCATATGCTTTTTCTTCTATTATTTGCTAATGTGGTATGATTTTCATACAAAACTATCGTCTCTTACTTGGAATAGATCTTATTTGGTCACAGTTTATTACTCTTTTGATATGGTGCTATAGTGTACTTTCTAAACATCTATTTAGAAATTCTGCCTATGCATTAGGGAGTTTGGGGGGATTACTATCTTTATTTGCTTTTGGTATTAAAACTATGCTGGTTTCACAAAATAGAGAGTTTGACTTATTAAAAAAAAGCTGCCTCGAATTATTTGAGCACTCTCTAAAGGTTAGAGAAAACAGCTGTGAAGCTATCTTGTCACCGTGCCTTGGTAAATCTCTGATTAGCTTTCACACTTCTGTGGTAATTCAAATTTTCCTGTTATTATTGGGTCAATTTTTGGAACTTCAAGTTTTCTTTTGTCCCCCCCAGGGTTATATATAAAATTTCATTATAATAGTTAATAATGAAGCAATACTTGAGCACTTACCACTTGCACTAGTTTAAGTGCTCAGAATGGATTAACTCTTAATTCTTTCAACACCCCTTATGAAACAGGTGCTATTTTCATTTTACAACTGAAAAAATTCTTTGAATGTTTCCTACATATAGAGATATATCTTTTTATCATTCCTACTCTTCTTTACATTTGTTCTTTTTTCTATAACCAAGCTCAGAAGAGGTGTGCCATCCTTACCAACTTTTCAAAGCACTAGGATTGGGTTTTCTTTGTGTTACTTCCCTTATTAAAAGAATAGATTTTCAAATCATTAATTTTAGTTGTTTGCCTGGTAAGTTATTCATCCCAATTCCTTTTGGTTTATTCTGTAACATTTCACCCTAATTACTCAAGCAATTAGTGTTCATAATGAAGGTTTATAAAATTTCTTGGAGAACAGCTTTGGCCTGTCCCACTGACTATGGTATGAAGATTTTTCCTTTACAACCTTGTCTCAAATATTTCAGTATCATTTTTTTAAAATCTTTTTTTAAAACTTATGATTTACAGTTTTATCAGATTATGACCACAAAAAATATGGTCTGGAAAAACTTTTCTTTTTAAAACTTATTATTATGTGATTAATTTTTTTAAGTGTTTCATGAACATAAAGGGAAAGAACATGGCTGAAGGAAGAAGGATGTCTGAGCAAAATCACATTTTCTTTCAACTGTCAGTATACGGTACTTTCATTGTTTTCCAGCATCCAGTGCAGTAGATTAAAAAAAAAAAAAAATCAAACGCTAGTCTGATTTGATTTCCTTTCCTTTGTAATTTCTGCTGTCTATAAACTTGGAAGATTTTTTTTCCTTATCTTTAAAATCCATAAACTTTATAAGAATATGTCTAGATTTGTCTTTTTTAAAATAATATTTATTTACTTATTTATTTTGGCTGCGCCGATTCTTAGTTCTGGCATGCAGGATCTTTTAGTTGCGGCATGCATGTGGGATCTAGTTCCCCGACCAGGGATTGAACCCGGCCCCCTGCATTGGGAGCATGGAGTCTTACCCACTGGACCACAAGCGAAGTCCCTAGATTTGTGTCTTTTTTGACCTCAGAAAATCATACAATTTTGGCCTCAGGCTCTAAGGACTGGCAAACCCTCTTCTCAGCTAGTCCCTCAGTTCCTGGAAGGAACAAAGGGAAAGGAAGCTCTGTACCTGTCATCTCCATGGAGACCTAGAGAAACTTGTAATCAAAGATGCACCCAACTGTCTTGCCTACTGGATTACTCCAGAAGAAACCGGAAGGGACAGGGAAACAGGAATATAGACTCAAACCACCAGCTGTCTGATATCCGCTATAAATCCTGTATTGGTCATTTTAAACCAACTATTATAATGAAGTCATTCTGAGCTTTCACAACCTTGATCCTAATTTTTTAAAGTTCAACCTTCTTCTAAGGAAGCTGTGTAGAATTTAAATTTTAATCCTCAATGAAGAATGATGAACTTACCTAAAATAGCTTCATTTTGGGTAAAATTGTTTCCTTTTAGGTAAAATTAGAAGAAATCTACAATAAAAAACAACCAACCTCAATAAACTGCTACCAACTTTCAGCATCTGTATTTCCTGGGCATTCTGTTACTATACCTGATCATGTATGTCAACCATTACTGCATTCTGCTGGGGTGGATGAGCAGCAGGGTGTAATAGACGGGGAGATACATTCGGAGGGTGGAAGGCTCGAGGTTCCTCTATTGCTTGCTGCTGTGCATAAGGGAGATGGTGATAATTTTCATCTTGACTAATGGAATTATGTCGAGACAGACGATCCCTTCTTCCTCTCTGGCGCCTGACAGGAGGACTGTAATATAGCAAAAATGTCAAAAAGGTTGTTATAATGTTTACTGTTGTGATCCATCAGGATTCGGTATTGTCTCTCGTTGTAATCCATTAGTAGTATATGCTAAGGTAGGCTTGAGTATTAAAGAATTGCTGTGGTTCATCATCAGCTCTGAATACTTACAAATTTAAATAGAATGTATATGTTTTTCAAAATATAACAGAAGTAAACAAAATTGATAATCAGCTCTGAGATTATTTAGAAATCAATAGCCAATCACTGTCATTTTGGGGGAGGGGGTTTAATTGTATAAAATTGATCCTTTTATAGGCAAATATAGTCAAATATCAGCAATTTCATATGGTTTAACCTATTATTTTGCCTCCTTTATTTTATAAACATTTTAGAACAAATTTTAATTTGCATATGTACCTTGGCTGTAATCCACATATGACTAATGGGCATTTTATGTTTGTCTATCTGGCTAAGACACATAGAAAAGACATAGTTCCTATATGCCCAAAATGACAATTTTAAAAAATGAGAGTAGAAAATACATAAAATAACTAAAACACATTTAATTTGTTGACAATTGCAAATAATCGAGTAATTGGGTAAATGCCGAGAATGGAAATGATGGCAAAATAGCATCAGCATAAATGTTCCAGTAATATACAGAATTTTTAGGTAGAATCTGGTTACTGAAGGAAACCACTTTTACTCCCCATGCACTTGTCATGGACATAGTTTAACACAAATAACAAGTTATCATGAGTAGACTTCCAACTTCCACTTCCCTACAATTCCACAATTCAGCTCCACTGCTTTTTACAATGCCTCAGCACGCATAACAATTCGAAAAAGCAGCAGGCCTCATTAAAAATGTACTCCACATTAGGCAAAAGAGGCCGAACAGCCCCCTTCAAGACACAGCTGCACACAGCCACCTCAGCAGCATTTACTGAGGACAGGTCACCTTTCCCTTAATTGTTGCACTCTGCACCTCTAAATCTGTTTCTTCTCACTCTCAACTGCCCAGTCTTAAAAAGAAAAAGGGACACTCCTTTGCAACATCAACTCCTCTACAGTGCTCTTAAAACTAACCCCCAGGTTCTTGCTCCATTTATTGCTTCCTCTATCTTTATTTTCAGCATAACTCTTTTTTGCATTTCTGCTTCAAAACTGACATACTGTATTTCACTGATTTTCAGATGCCATCCACCTTCGAACTCACTTTAATGTTTTGAGATAATTTTAATATAATTTTTGTGTACCCCTCACCCAGCTTTCCTTCATGTTAATATCTCCATTAGAATAATTATCAAAATTAGGAAATAAACCTTGGTATCATACTGTTAACTAAACAACAGAATGTATTCAGATTTTACCCAGTTTTTCTACCAATATCCCCTCACGGTCTAAAAATCCAGTGCAGGATCCCATCATTGCATATAGTGGTCATGGTTCCTTAGTCTTCTCCAATCCATGACAGTTCCTCAGTCTTTCACGACCTTGATACCTCTGAAGACATATTTACTCTGCAGAATACCCTTTAACCCAGATTTGTCTGATGTTTTCGCATGATCTGCATGACGTTATGCATTACTGGAAAGGATATCACAGAGGTGATAGGCCCTTTTCAGTGCATTGTATCCAGGGGCACATGACATCACATGCATCACTCATGCCTATGTATTTACCACCAATCACTTGGCTAAATTGGTTTCTGCCAAGACCCTCTACTACAAAATCACCATTCTTCCCTTTGTAATTACCAAATACTTGGGGGGGGGAGATACTTTGAGACCATGCAAATATTCTGCTTCTGCTAAAAGTTTTGCCAATAACTTTAGCATGCATGAATGGACCTTCAGCTATCACTATTATAATATTCTAATGGTGATTTTCTACTCCCCTCATTTCTTCCACATGTATTAATTGGAATTCCATAAGGAAGAACTGTTCCCTCTCTCCCATTTATTTGTTTATTCACTTATTTATGAGTATGGGCTAATGGATATTTATTTTATTCTTTAGGTTATAATCCACACTATTGTTTTATTTTGTTGTTAAAATTATTTCAACTTTGTCCAATGGGAGCACATTCAGTTTAGCTCCTGTGCCCTTTTACTACTGTTCCTTACTATACGGACAATATGCTCTAGGCTTATCTTGTATTTTCCCTATACCAACTCTGGAATTAACCAGTTTTCCAGAGCCCTGGTTCCTTTGACTGTGGAATGGTATTTAGAAGGTAAGTGCGCTGACTGCTACACTATTTCTAGTCTCTCTAAGAGAAAAGAACAAGAAAATTTATCTATGTATACTAATTCACGTATATGTACATAGCTTTATACCTGTAAAAATATTTTAAAGGACTGTTTAATGTATCACTAAAAAGAGGAGGAAAGCTGCCAATGAGATTATACTATACCATCAATTTAGAGACATTATGATGTGAAAAAAATGTGTACCTTACAATCAAAATAGAAAATATATGCCCAGATCACTCATCTCCCGAAAAAACACTCAGCCTGTCCACAAACTTTAAGGGTCCCTTTTAATATTGTTTTATTCTGTTGTTGCTTCTTGCTCTCACTTCCCTACTCAAACATAATTTCAATAACTCAAACTTAACACAAATTAAGACCCAAGCTCTCACGCTGACACGTAAGTTCCTTGACAATTTTGGTCCTTGTCTTTACTGAATTGCCTCTCATTAAATCTGTTATGTATGCCTTTGTAGTAGAACATTTAGAAAGCAGAATTATTGGAAAATCTAGAAATAATAAACAGTGATAAGATGAACAAATATTTCTTTCAGTTGACTTTTATATCTATGATAGGTAGTACTTTGTCACTTTGTTTTAGATGTATCACTTGTGAACAGCACAAAGCTCTTCCCTCCTGGTCTCACTGACCTGCCTTTTGTTGGATTGCATTTTCTATATATGTTGTTTATCTGTTTCATTGTGTGGAAGCTATATGTTCCAGTTCTATTCTTCTAGTGACTACACTTGAATTTTTAAACACATAATTCAATTTTTCTGAAAACATCTAGATTGCACATTTTTACTTCTCTCTGCTCTGTCCCCATTTTACATTCAGATCTTTCCGGAAATTTTTTCTTTTTTTTTGAACAACAGACCTTTATTCAGACTTAGCAGTATGTCTTTTTTGTTTCATTTCCTAATCAAATGGTATTAAATCCTACTTCTTACATTTATTCTTCCACTTCCTAGAGTACAGTATTTAATAATTCTTTCAAGAAGGTTCTCTTTTTTTTTCTTTTATTATTTCTTTTTTAATTGTAGTTGCTGTACAATATTACGTAAGTTACAGGTGTACAATACAGTGATTCACAATTTTAAAGGTTATGTTCCACTTATAGTCATTATGAAATACTGGCTATACTCCCCGTGTTGTATATGTATCCTTGCAGCTTATTTTATACCTGATAGTTTGTACCTCTTATCCCCTACCCTTATATTAGCCCTCTCCGTCCTCCTTCCCTCTCCCCACCGGTAACCACTAGTTTGTTCTCTGTATCTGTGAGTCTGCTTCTTTTTTTACATTCAACTAGTTAGCTGTATTTTTTAGATTCCATATATATAAGTGATGTCACACAGTATTTGTTTTTCTCTGACTTATTTTACTTGGCATAATGCCCTCCAAGTCCATCCATGTTGCTGCAAATGGCAAAATTTCGGCCTTTTTAATGGCTGAGTAGTATTCCATTGTGTGGAACACACACACACACACACACACACACACACACATCCTTTATCCATTCACCTGTTGATGGACACTTAGGTTGCTTCCATACCTTGGCAATCGTAAATAATGCTGCTATGAACACTGGGGTGCATATGTTTCTGAATTAGTATTTTTGGTTTTTTTGGATATCTACCCAGGAGTGAAACTGCTGGATCATATGGTAGTTTTGTTTTTAGTGTTTCTGAGAAATCTTCATACTATTTTCCATAGTGGCTGCACCAATTTACATTCCCACCAACAGTGTATAAGGGTTCTCTTTTTTCCACACCTTTGCTAACATTTGTTTTTTGCGTTCTTTTTGATAATAGCTGTTCTGCCAGGTGTGAGGTGGTATCTCATTGTGGTTTGGATTTGCATCTCCCTGATGATTAGCAATACTGAGCATCTTTCCATGTACCTGTTGGCCACCTGCACTTCCTCTCTGAAAAACTGTCTACTCAGGTCTTCTGCCCATTTTTTAACTGAGTTTTTTTTTGACATTGAGTTGTATGAGCTGTTTATATATGTTCGATATTAATCCCATATTGGTCATATCATTTGCAAACATCTTCTCCCATTCAGTAGGCTGTCCTTTCATTTTGTCGATGAATTTTGTGCTGTGCAAAAGCTTTTAAGTTTAATTAAGTCCGATTTGTTTATTTTTGCTTTAATTTTCTTCTCTTTAGGAGACAGATCCAAAAAATACTGCTGCAATTTATGTGAAAGAGTTCACCTATGTTTTCCTCTAGGAGTTTTATAGTATCTGGTCTTACATTTAGCTGTTTAATCCATTTTGAATTTATTTCTGTATATTGTGTTAGAGAATGTTCTAATTTTATTTTTTTACATGTAGCTGTCCAGTTTTCCCAGCACCACTTACTGAAGAGGCTGTCTTTTCTCCATTGTATATTCTTGCCTCCTTTGCCACAGACTGACCATACTGCGTGGGTTTATTTCTGGGCTTTCCATCCTGTTCCATTGATCTATGTGTCTGTTTTTATGCCAGTATCATACTGTCTTGATGACTGTAGCTTTGTAGTATATAGTCTGAAGTCAGGGAGCATGATTCCTTCAGCTCTGTTGTTTTTTCTCAAGATTGTTTTGGCCATTCAGGATATTTTGTGTCTCCATACAAACTTTAAAATTATTTGTTCTAGTTCTGCGAAAAATGCCATTGGTATTTTGATGGAGACTGCACTGAATCTGTAGATTGCCTTGGGTAGTATGGTCCTTTTAACAATATTAATTCTTCCAATCCAAGAACACGGTATATCTTTCCATCTGTTTTTGTCATCCTCAATTTTTTTCATCAGTGCCTTACAGTTTTCCAAGTACAGGTCTTCTAACTCCTTAAGTAGGTTTATTCCTAGGTATTTTATTCTTTTTGATGTGATGGTAAATGAGACTGTTTCCTTAATTTCTCTTTTTGATGGTTTGTCATTCACGTATAGAAATGCAACAGATTTATGTATATTAATTCTGTAACCTGCAACTCCACTGAATTCATTGATGAGCTCTGGTAGTATCCTGGTGGCATCTTTAGGATTTTCTATGCATAGTATCACATCATCTGCAAACAGTGACAATTTTACTTCTTCCTTTCCAACTTGGATTCCTTTTCTTTTTCCTGTCTGACTGCTTTGGCTACGACATCCAAAACTATGTTAAGTAAAAGTGGCGATAGTGGACATCCTCGTCTTATTCCTGATATTGGAGGGAACGCTTTCAGGTTTTCACCGTTGAGTATGATGTCAGCTGTAGGTTTGTCATATAAGGCCTTTATTATGTTGAGGTATGTGCCCTCTATGCCTACTTTCTGGAGAGTTATCCAATCATAAATGGATGCTAAATCTTATCAAAAGCTTTTTCTACATCTATTGAAACGATTATATGGTTTTTATTCTTCAATTTGTTAATGTTGTGTATCACACTGATTGACTTGTGGATACTGAAAAATCCTTGCAACCCCAGGATAAATCCCTCTTGATCATGATGTATGATTCAGGGAGGATCTCTTATTGTTCAACATTCTTCATCTCTGAATGTTTGTGCATATTCTTAAATTTCACCAAGATCTTGCTCAACACTCAGTCTTTCTTCAATTTTTTAAAAAATATTTATTTATTTATGGATGCATTGGGTCTTCGTTGCTGCACACGGGCTTTCTCTAGTTGCGGCGAGCGGGGGCTACTCTTCGTTGTGGCGCGGGCTTCTCATTGCAATGGCTTCTCTTGTTGTGGAGCACGGTCTCCAGTAGTTGTGGCACATGGGCTTCAGTAGTTGTGGCTCACAGGCTCTAGAGCGCAGGCTCAGTAGTTGTGGCGCATAGGCTTAGTTGCTCCGTGGCATGTGGGATCTTCCCGGACCAGGGCTCAAACCTGCATCCCCTGCATTGGCAGGCAGATTCTTAACCACTGAGCCACCAGAGAAGTCCCTCTTCAATTCTTGAAAATGATTTTGTACTATTTCTGTCTAAATTGTTCCCTTCTATTGTTTCCGCCTGGAAATATGATTAGACATATTCAGAACTGATGACTCTTGCCTATATTTAAATTTCTTTTCCACACTTTCCATTTTGCCCTTTTACACTACATTCTGGGAAAATTCCTTCACTTGATCTTCCAAGGACCAAGATGCTTTTTCTGCCTGTTTATTAATTTTACCAACTAAGATTTCCAGTTGATTTTTATGGATACAATCTCTTCCACTTCTCTCATGCTACACTTATTCTAAAATTCTATTTTGTTTATTCTCTTAATTGTTTTATTTCTTCTATTAATGGTTTCTTCAAGTTCTTTCTTGTATTGAGTTTCAGTGCCCTTCTTTCACTTTGTTGGCTTTCCTCAAATGTTGGCTTTCCTCAAATGTTTGCGAGTGACGACAAATCACAGGACAGGGGTTATCAGAAGGAGGGTTTTTAATGCTCTATTTTAACCTAGGTGTTGGGCACACCTGTGTGTTATCCTTTTAAGTGTACACTTGTTTTACAAGTTCTCCTGAATGTACGTCACATTTCGCCATAAAGCAATAGGAAAGATTACAGCAGGGGCTCAGGCTGTAACCTTGAAACAACCAACCTTATTTCCTCATGCTATAACATTTAACAGCTATAAAATATTTTACCTGGTTGGCATAACATTATTTTACTTAAACATTCCCATATAATTGGGTAATACTGCACCAGATAATGTAAAAGTCTTAGTGTGTCAACAGAATACAGCTCAGGAACAGGTTTATCTTGTCTTATTTGGAACAATGAATGATGGGTTTTAAGACTCCTTCAGTATTAGTTTCCTAGGGCTGCCCTAATAAAATACCACAGACTCACTTAAACAATAGAAATTCATTTTCTCACAGTCCTAGAGACTATGTCCAAGATCAAGGTGCCAGCATGGCTGGTTTCTAGTGAGAGCTCTCTTCCTAGAGTCTCCTCTTATAAGGACACTAATCCTCTTGGATCAGGGCCCCATCCTTATGACCTCATTCAGCCTAAATTACTTCCTTAGAGGCCTCATCTCTAAATACATCCACACTGGGGGCTAAGGCATCAACCTATGGATCTTCAGGAGACACAAACATTTAGTCTGTAATACCACATCCTGGACATATAAACAGTTGTCTCACCCCAAGTATGCTCTATTTCCTTGGAAGAAGAAAGGTATGACCTCAGACAACTACTAAAGAGGAAGCAGCTCAGGAAATGTATTCCCCTGGGAAGGAAAAGCAAGGGGCAAGTCCTATATGGAAGACAGGACTGAAAGTCAAACTAAATTTCAGTCACTCTTCATATCACAGGCTCCACAATTTTAAAGAAACTTAATTAACCTCCCAGTTGCCTTAGAGGATACAGAAGGAATATCTGGAGAGAGGTTATTCATTTCTAAGAATGGAGTGGATAAGAATTGCACGAAAAAGAGGCTGCTCATTCCTAAGACCATGGTTCTATATTTCCTTATAGTTATAAACTATAAAATGCATTTTTCAGTAATATGGATTGAAGGCTAGCCCACAAAAAGTCTTAAACCTTAAAGTAGTTGAATTCACATATAATGGTACGGATTGATTTTAGGTAAACCAATTTAGCCTTTCAATTCCTTCTTCTGTCAGTCACAAGCTAAATGAACTCTCATGACGGACTGTAGAAATCTAAACAACTTGTAACGTTGTTTCTCGTGTGTAAGCGTACAAGTAAAAAGGTGTTGATGTGTTTATAAAATTCCTACAGAAAAAATGCTTTCTGATGTTAAAAAAAAATTCACAAATCTACCAATGACCACAAATTTAATAAGTAACTGTAACCAACTAACCTTCTTCTGTTGCGTGCAGGTGTGTTGCATCGTTCCCCTGAGAAGTGATGTTGGCTTGGTCGAACTGAAGGGGGCTGCCTATTTGATGTCATCTCCCATGGTCGCATTGGTGGTGAGGGAGCTGGTGATGCTGATGTATAATCAAAGACTGAATGAGAGAGGCGCTGTCTCTTGGGACTTGGACTATCTTCACTCTGCCAATGCAACAAAATCAATCAACTGAATAAAATCTTTTAAGGATTTTTGCATTACTGTTTACATGCATAGGTGTTTAAGTATGTTTACCACAAAGTGTAAAGGAGGGAAAAAATACACTATCAACCTGAATTAAATACCTTTAAAAGAAACGAGGGGTGGGGTGGGGTGGGGTGGGAAAGGGAGATACACAGTAAATAATATCAAATGAAAAGTTAACTTTTCTTTAAAATATCATAAAATTAACCAGGTAACAACACACAAGGTACACAACAGGGCAATAAACAATTTCTATGGTACTTGACCACCTCTTTAAAGCTCTAATTCAGCTGAGAAAATCTACTATGTCCTCCCATCAGTTAACAGTTACTCTTTTAGGCATTAATTCTTAGCTGAGAGATCAATTTAGGAGGGGGTATAATTTTTTTTTAACATCTTTATTGGGGTATAATTGCTTTACAACGGTGTGTCAGTTTCTGCTTAAGGGGGTATAATTTAAGTAGGCCCTTGATTTGATTTAAAATCATACTTGCTTGCCTCTTTATTCCTGTTATTTAAGGCCATTACATTTATTATTTAATAATGTTTATGTGGACAAAGTAAAATTTATTTAAAACATTAAAAAACAGTCAACTGATCTAGTTCATCAGTTCTTAACTAGAATGTCATAGAATATCTTTGGGAAAGACATGGCATTTCAGGTAGATCATGGGAGTGGTAGATAATTAAAAACCCATACCTGTTAATGTTGAAGCACAGTCTCAAGTTTTCAAGGGTTTAGCTATAAAATTGGTATGGATCACTTAACTGAATTATTAACTCTCCAGGATTCCCCACACAACTCAATTTTCCAATTGAGTCTCTCATCAAAACTGTCAAAATTACAAGTTAACTGAAAGTCTGATGAGGGCTGTGTGTTTTCTAATAGAGCCTCTCCTATCTCCAGTCTACTCCTGCAAATTCTAATCATTTGGGCATTAGGGAACTTTTGATTGGCACCTGCTGCTACAACAAAAATGTAAATATTAGCTAAAGAATATATGAGGTTACATACTATGTTACAGTTTAAAATATAAGCATATAAAACAGAACTGATTAAACTGACGGGAATGAAGCAAACTGCTAAATGGTTACTTTTGATCATTCTAAATTATTTAGCAGATGTATTCAAAAAACCATGTCATTTTCCTTCTATACTTAAGAATATTATAATTCACATTTGTTATAACTAAAATAGAAAATAGTTTTCAGAACCATATACAAATGCTCTTGTAACTTTCCTCACACTAACCTTATTTTCTCCCTATATTTAATGGTGCTATTAAAAGTAGTTGTTTTTAACCCCTTGATTTTAATAAGAAAATCAGTTATGTTCTGATAATCCTAAAACTTAGAAAGTGAAAAATAACCATTAATATTTAGATATTCTGATTAAAACAAAACAACAGAACAACTAAGACTTGACAAACTCATACATGAACTACACATAAGCATTAGAAATGTGATCTCCACGTGTGGTAAAACAGACTTGATTAACATTGACTTTCTGAGGTACAATATGCTAGCAACCAATCATAATCATTGGCTTTCATATGTATAAACCTGTACCGCAAAGCTTGATGCAAGCTAGGACATGGAACTCTGAATTCTAAAAATTCACTGCCCAAATGGAGGAGAATGCTACAGATCCACAAAATAACTAAGTATTGAAAAAACACTCAGGCTATCAACCTTTACATATTTTCAGTGATGTTCAGGTTGTGGGTTAGCATATTCTTATTTTACAACAAATGCATTACTTTTAAGAGTGGAGATAAGGAAAGATGACTGAGAAAGTCTCCCATCCCTTCTCTTTGTGTTGTGAAAGGTTCCCAGTGTGTAAGAGGAGACAAAGACTAGGAAGTGGGGCTCCCCTGGTGGCGCAGTGGTTGAGAGTCCGCCTGCCAATGCAGGGGACACAGGTTCGTGCCCCGGTTCGGGAAGATCCCACATGCCGTGGAGCGGCTGGGCCCGTGAGCCATGGCCACTGAGCCTGCGCATCCGGAGCCTGTGCTCTGCAACGGGAGAGGCCACAACAGTGATAGGCCCACGTACAGCCAAAAAAAAAAAGACTAGGAAGTGAAGGGAAATATGTGGAAGTGAGCTCTTCATTAGGATTATGGTAATAAGCCTTACTTTTTCACTCAAAGTAACAGGAAACCACAACTGATATTTAGTGACATGGGATTACTAAAAGGTTATTTTACTATATGCAATATGGTTTCATCGTATTCCTTATCAATTTTAATACTCTAAGGAACTGTGTAAAAAATTCTTAGTTTCCAGAAAAAGAAAGGGGGAGTAACCTACAAAGAAAAAGAATTAGATTAGCATTAGACTTCCCACAGAAAACAAAAGATGCTATTTTCTGGGGGAAAATAATGTTGAATATAGAGTTTTATACTCCAATCAAACTATTAGTCTAGTATAAGGGAAAAAACAAAGACCTTGCCAGATGTATTAAGATTCAAAGTTGCTTCTCACATATCCATTCAGAAAATTTTACTTGATTGATTTTTATGTATGCGTGCATGCTCTCTCCTTCACCTGGGGACATATATATAAATACAGGATCCAAGAAATAGAAGTAACCCAGAAGTGCAATGAAAAGAAATCCCAGGGTGATGGCAGTACAGCAGGTCTGAAAAACAATCATTACAAATTAGAAAGAATCAGAGGACTCTGAGAAAAATACCATACACAATGTGGATTCAAAAACAGTATGATTGAGAACTTACAAGTTCTTAATAAAACTTAAGCCCACAGCTCTCTTATCATAAGAAATATAAAAAGGCAATCAGGGACTTCCCTGCTGGTCCAGTGGTAAAGAATCTGCCTTCCAATGCAGGGGACGCGGGTTCAATCCCTGGTCGGGCACCTAAGTCCGCGCACCTCAACTAGAGAGCCCGCGTGCCACAAACTACAGAGCGCATGTGCTCTGGAGCCTGCGCGCCACAACTAGAGAGAGAAAACCCGCACACCACAACTAGAGAAGCCCGCGTGCCCCAATGAAGAGCCCACGCGCCTCGATGAAGACCCCGTGTGCTGCAACAAAGACCCAATGCAGCCAAAAAAATAAAGAAAATAAATATTTTTTTTAAAAAAGGCAATCAGAGAGTGGAGGACAAAGATGAAAACAAATCCATATCGTTTTGTCACCTAAAGCATCCTCTGAGTAGGACAGGTAGTCAAAAGATTACAACTCCTCCTCCATGGGCCAAACATGCTACTTGGTTCTGCAATGACTATACAAGTATCCTAATACTATGAAGAATGTTTACTGGTTTTCAATTATTATAATCAACATAGGACAAGGCATGAAAGATCACTGTTGTAGTTACAGAACAGAAATAAGTATAAATAAGTATAATAAAATAAGTATTTTATCAAATAAACTTTGATATAAAGTAACTGTAACTACTTCTGTGACAAAATCATGGACCAGAAGTGAAAATCCTAACATAAACATCTAGAAATAATGGTTTAAATACAAAAAAAAAAATTTAAAGGTATTGCTGGATTCAGAGAAAAAGAGAAATTTCCAAGGACCAGAAACAAAGAGGAAAACTGAAAACCAGGTTTGTTTTTTGATATTCGCAGGAGGGACAGAAGATAAGGTCCTATCACTGAGACCCCTGCATAAGGCCAAAATTTCCAAAGTACTATGCTTTCAATAAAAGGGAAGACTAGAAGAAGTCAGCCATTGGCACAGAGTGTCTACTCTGTATGTACTGAGAACTGGAGAAGGGATCACATTCCTGAGAACTCAAACCACAGGTTAGCTCCTCACACCAAGGCTGGGGTTCAAATTTTTCACTACCCATGTTGTCTGTGAACCTCTAAACTTAGAAATTAATATAAAAACTGATCTAGAATTATGGTACCACAACGACTCTTGACAGAAGTAAATGCAAAGCAGAATCTGGAGGAATACTCCTATTACCTAGGCCAGTGGTTCTCAAACTTTTGCATGCATCAGAAACACCAGATTGTTGGGTCCACTCCCCAGTCTCTCATTCAGACAGTTTGGATTGGGACCCAAGAATTTTGCATTTCTAACATGATCCCATATGATGCTTGGTACTGCTCGTCTGTGACTACACCCTGAGAACCACTGAACTAAGAGATAAGGGACTCTCTTAAGAAAAGTCCCTAAGGATAAATTCACCATTACAGAAAAATTTACGTTTTGAAATCTCAGGGGGGAGCAGTTCCCTCCTGTCCCTGCTGACTCTGTGCCTGTAGGCTGACTAGAAAGTACCAGATGTTGACAACTTAAACCTGTAAGATGTTGAGTCAAGTCAGGTACTAGTACTGTCTCTACTGGTACAGAATACTGTAGAGATATTACAGTACAGAATACGGATGCAGATTCAGGGATCAAGGGAGGAAGGACAGAAGAAAATTAGCCAGCTAGCTTTTATACTCAGTATTCAGCATCTGATAAAATGAGTACAGGATTACACCTCTGTTACACCAAATCTTTATAACCAAAACATCATTATTAGAAGTGAAAACAACCCATAAGAAAGTATTCCACAGTTTCAAAAAAAGCAAATCAGAAATGATTAAATGCTAAATACCATGGGAGAAAAAAAAAACAAATACACGTGCATATGTATAAACACGCACACATAAAATATAAATAATATTTATATATATGTCAGTCAGGAAGTCTTGAAGATAATGCAAACTTTCCCCAAAGCATAAACAGGTTCCAAGTCCTAGATTAAAAATGGTGATTGAAAAGTGCATCTGATTTCAGCAAACACTAGTGAGCCCCAAGGACTTCTCAAAGGAACAAGGGGGCAACTAGAGTCGGGGAGATAAAATCTCCAATAATCTGGTCCCCTCTCCTCTCATTATTCAGGACTACCATTCATCTCAGATTTACAAATAAATAAGCATAGCAAGATTTATGAGTTCGCAATCCTCTTTTAAACTTCCAGACTCTATTTGCCTTATTCTATCTGACAAAAGATTAAGTTTCTCATTCCACAACCATTAAATTTAAATGGCCCAGGAGAGGAAATACTTACTGAATTCCATTCATTTAAAATAAGAGACATGAAAGCACTTAGAAAACTGAAACACTCTACATAAAGCAACTTGCTAATAAAGAATAACCACCAAGACAGATCCCTTTTTGTAAATAATAATTAATAACTTTACATTTGAATCACATAATGTACAAAATGATCTCTACACATTCTTTCATTTAATTTTCCACAGTCTTTGTTTAAACTATATTCAAATTTATGTAAAATATGTTTCTACTAGTGAAGATGTACAAAAGACAATTCAGTGAATATACTGCCTTTGAACTACACAACATATATATAGTCCTGTTTCATATACTTTACAAAGGACTTTAATTTTCTAATGCACAGCTTTGATTCCTCAGCTCAAAAGATTTCAGAACAAAATCCAACCTCATAACCACTCAAACAGTACATCCTCCTGGAATGTTATTTTACTTGTAGGTACGGGAGGGAAAAGAGACTTCAAATATTCTGTTTTCAAAAGTTACCAGACCATGCATTAAAAAAAAAAATCAGAACTTTGCTTTTTGACATGGTCCAAGTCTGTGTTTTTTCATAAAAGGCCAAAGAACAGAACAATTTTATGTGCAGTGAGTGCTTGCAAAGGGAATGTAGTGGTATAACATATTGCAATTCCATCATAATGAAGAGGATAAAATACCATGTGAAAATATTATGTTTCTATATTCGTTGGCCATAACTGCTAACCCAGCAGTGGCTTCCTGAGTTTAGGGAGGCCTGTTTGGCTAATTTCTGAATAATGTATTAACAACCTTAAGTCCTAGATTTTTCTTAGAACATCACTGGTTCACAAAAACTGATTTACCTTGATGCTGTAATTGTACTGTTTTCAAATGCTATATTTAGTTCCACAGAAGCTATAAACAAGGATCAATGAAATAATCTGAAGCATAACCATGAAACCAACAAAAACAGAAAAGCTGCTAAGAACAACCTGAAATCAAGGGATCCCTGTGAATCAAGGGATCCCTCCACATGGAGTCGTTCTGCAGACAACGGAAGCTCAGACTAGATATGTTAATTCAGGACTTTTTGGTATACTACAGATAGATGGTACGTCAACGAAGTTACAGGCATTGACAAAAATTGTTCAAAATAGTTTATAAAATGAAAAGGAAGCCCAATACTGAACCCTGAGAAGCTCCAACATTTTATGTTGAGTACCTGATGAGAGGAGAGTGGAGTGTGGTGGTGAAAGCCAGTGTAATGGAGTTTCAAGGGTTCAACTGAGAGGTCATGTAGAATGAGGGCTGCAAAACATGCACTGTTTTTTTTTTCTAACACCTTTATTGGAGTGTAATTGTTTTACAATGGTGTGTTAGTTTCTGCTTTATAACAAAATGAATCAGTTATACATATATTCCCATATCTCTTCCCTCTTGCATCTCCCTCCCTCTCACCCTCCCTATCCCACCCCTCCAGGAGGTCACAAAGCACCAAGCTCATCTCCCTGTGCTATGCGGCTGCTTCCCACTAGCTATCTACCTTACGTTTGGTAGTGTATATATGCCCGTGCCTCTCTCTCGCTTTGTCACAGCTTATCCTTCCCCCTCCCCATATCCTCAAGTCCATTCTCTAGTAGGTCTGTGTCTTTATTCCTGTCTTACCCCTAAGTTCTTCATGACTTTTTTTCCCTTGAATTCCATATATATGTGTTAGCATACGGTATTTGTCTTTCTCTTTCTGACTTACTTCACTCTGTATGACACTCTAGGTCTATCCACCTCATTACAAATAGCTCAATTTCATTTCTTTTTATGGCTGAGTAATTTCCATTGTATATATGTGCCACATCTTTATCCATTCATCCGATGATGGACACTTAGGTTGTTTCCCATCCACTGTGTTTTAACAATATGGAACTCACTGACTTGAAACTATTTCTTTACAATATGATTTAGTATCTTTATGGTGTATTTCCCTTTATGACAATTTTTGGAAAAGTTTTTGTTCCTGTCTTTCCTTTGATGATCTTATGAATTTAAGGATAACTCTAGGACTTCCCTGGTGGCTCAGTGGTTAAGAATCTGCCTGCCAATGCAGGGGACACGGGTTTGAGCCCTGGTCCAGGAAGATCCTACTTGCCATGGAGCAACTAAGCCCGTGTGCCACAACTACTGAGCTTGCGCTCTAGAGCCTGCGAGCCACAACTACTGAGCCCGTGCTCCACAACAAGAGAAGCCACCACAGTGAGAAGCCTGCACACCAGAACGAAGAGTAGCCCCCGCTCACCACAACTAGAGAAAGCCTGCGTGCGCACAGCAATGAAGACCCAACGCAGCCAAAAGTAAATAAATTAATTAATGGGGAGGAAAAGAATAACTTCGTAAAGCTCTAAAATAAAATTTTTTTTTTTTTTGGCTAAAATTTTTGTTAAGTCTATAAATTTGCTGGAGAAGAGACATTTTTACAGTACTTTCAGAAATCTATTTCTTTATATGTATAAATCAGCAAATTTCAATCACCTAACTTTAGTAAATTTACAAAATAAAGTTATCAAATAGCTGTATTAAGAAACGTGCGTGCATGCACACACACATACACACACAGCCCTGAAGAGAAAAGGGAACCCTCCTACACTGTTGGTGGGAATGTAAGTTGGTACAGCCACTATGGAAAACAGTATGGAGGGTCCTCAGAAAACTAAAAACAGAATTACCATACAATCCAGCAATCCCACTCCTGAGCATATATCCAGACAAAACTCTAATTCAAAAAGATACATGCGGGCTTCCCTGGTGGCGCAGTGGTTGAAAGTCCACCTGCCGATGCCCCGGTCCGGGAAGATTCCACATGCCGCGGAGCAGCTGGGCCCGTGAACCATGGCCACTGAGCCTGCGTGTCCAGAGCCTGTGCTCCGCAATGGGTGAGAGGCCACAACAGTGAGAGGCCTGCATACTGAAAAAAAAATACACGCACCCTTACGTTCATAGCAGCATTGTACACAATAGCCAAGACATGGAAACCACCTAAATGTCCATCAAATGGAATACTACCCAGCCATAAAAAAGAACACACACAAATGGAATACTACCCAGCCATAAAAAAGAACGAAATAATGCCATGTGCAGCAACATGGATGCAACTAGAGATTATCATGCTAAGTGAAGTCAGAAAGAGAAAGACAAATACCATATGATATCACTAAAGTATGGTACCAATGAACCTATCTACAGAACAGAAACAAACTCACAGACATAGAGAATAGACTTGTTGGTGCCAAGGGGGAGAGGACTGGGGGAGGGGTGGAGTGGGAGGCTGGGGTTAGCTTTTCTATATAGAATGGATAAACAACAAGGTCCTACTGTATAGCACAGAAAACTATATTCAATATCCTATGATAAACCATAATGGAAAATATTTTTTAAAAGAATGTATGTGTATGTTAAACACACACACACCTGAAATCAAGGGTTGTGCCACACCTGAAATTCAAGTTCCCCATGATGTACATGACTTTTTAATGAAAGCATACAATCTTCAATCACAATCACTGAATTGGTTGGTAGCACGAAAATGCTAATTTTAAAATTATAGGGCGCAGATAGCAAACAGACATGAGGGAATTTTGGGGGGTGCTGAAACTATCCTATATCTTGATTGTAATGGTCCCACATCTGTATGTGTTTGTCAAAACTCACAGACCTGTACAGGGAAAAAGGTGAATTTTACTGTATGTTAATTATACCTTAATTTTAATTTAAAAAAATTACAGGAGGCACTTTGATTCTAATTTTAAATATAGGCTTATTTTTATAGAGATGCAAATGTGCATCTACTTAAACCTCTTTTGTAGGGGAAAAAAAAGAGCAAGAAATACACAAAGCCATCATTTTTAAAGGAACATTAAAATACCAAATAAATGTACACCAGGAAACATACAAGAATATTCATGGCAACACTGTTTCTAATAATAATAATAGAAAAGTGGAGACTACCCAAATGTCCATCAAAAAGAGAAGGGATAAACTATAGTACAGTACGTTCATATAAATGTAACGCTAAAAGCAGGAAAATGAATCTACAGGACACAGCCACATGCAATCAATATAGATGAATTTCACAATGGCAAAAATACACAAAGTATGATACCATTTACATTAAGTTCAGAAACTAAACAGTATAGTATTGAGGTATACTATATGTAGTAAAAACCACACAGAAAAGCAAAGAGATACTGAACACAAAATTCAACAGAGGTTTACCCAAGGCACAGGTTTGGGACAGCACCTGAATATAATATGGAAGCTTCAAAAACATTGGCAATAGTTGATTTCTTAAGCTAGATGGTGCTTTTTTAAAACTAATACATATGTCTTCTTTATATTTTATAACTTGCATATATGAAATATTTCATAATTTTTAAAATTAAAAAACATACAAAATTTGAAAGATTTTGACTAGAAAAACAAGTAAAAAGCAGCAAAGTGCAAAAGTCTTTAATAAACAAGGACAGTGACACAAACTTGGTAAGTAGTGGAGATGAAAAAAGAGATCAAAAACAGGATGAGGGGCTTCCCTGGTGACGCAGTGGTTGGGAGTCCGCCTGCCGATGCAGGGGACGCGGGTTCGTGCCCCAGTCCAGGAGGATCCCGCATGCCGCGGAGCAGATGGGCCGGCGGGCTGTGGCCGCTGGGCCTGCGCGTCCGGAGCCTGTGCTCCGTGGCGGGAGGGGCCACGACAGTGTGAGGCCCGCATACCGCAAAAAAAAAACAAACCAGGATAAGCTTTTTGTTCAAAGACTAGTGATTAAAAACAAGGATCCAGGAGTGTATCAACACTTTCCTTCACCTCTATGACCATCCTACCTACTAGCTACATACCCAATCCCATGCTTGGAGCAGGAAAAAGCAGTAATTTCTTTACCCTTAGAAAAGGCTACAGGGAAAATGATGTCCTCGTAAAAGAGACTAGTTTCAGCTACAATATGGAAGTGAAGAGGGTGTTTTAAGAAAAAAATGGAAGAGGTAGGTGAGTCTGTTTAGAATGGATGGAGTCAAGGGGGAAGGAAAAGCAGAAAGAGTTGGGAGGAAAGGAACTTGGAGGAAAGCCGAGAGAAAACTGCATTAAGGGAATAACTTTCTGAGGATACAACGTGGCTGCATAGGTTCTCGTTTTTACATGGCAACTAAGTTTTATAAGGATGAGAACCATAACTGGAACTAAGAAATCACACCTAATCATGGTATCAGAATTGGTTGAAGGTATCTGACAGTATCTCGAAGGAGATATGAGAAGGATTTACTTTGCTTCATGTGGAACAGTGGGAGGGTAATAAGTGGGCAAAGAAAATCTCCAGTCTCTCTTGGGAGCAAAGTACATTGAGGGCCTTATTCTAAAATTAGAGAAAAGTAAGATTTAAGTTAAATTAGGACTATAAATAAAAACTTAACAGTAACACCCTTCACCTTTCTGCAACATCCAATGGAACTGAGTCTAACTTTTTGGTTTTATCTTCAAAACATGGGTTTAATTCTTTTTTTAAAAAACTAATTAATTTATATATTTATGGTTGCTTAGGTCTTTGTTGCTGCATGCAGGCTTTCTCTAGTAGCGGCGAGCGGGGGCTACTCTTTTGTTGCGGTGCGCAGGCTTCTCATCGCAGTGGCTTTTCTTGTTGCGGAGCACGGGCTCTAGGCATGCGGGCTTCAGTAGTTGTGGCACACGGGCTTAGCTGCTCTGTGGCATGTAGGCATGGATCAGGGCTTGAACCCGTGTCCTCTGCATTGGCAGGCAGATTCTTAACCACTGTGCCACCAGGGAAGTCCCAAAACATGGGTTTAATCTATTGCATTTGGCAGCTACTCTTTGAATTTAAAGTTAATATTGAGTTAATGCTTAAAGACTCAAAGGAGGTCTGGAGAACACAGAAAGTGTCAAATAACTGTTTATTAGTGGCAGTAGCGACGGTACAAAGTCAATTTCTTCCTTAGCTATATTGGTCTATTGTTAAAGATCAAGCTCTTGCAAGCTAATGCTGTATCCAAAATGGCAGTCAATATGCCATTCAATTCAATACAGATGATGTCTCTTAACATACACTGAACTGTGTTTACAGAATTATCTGTTAACATCCAAAGCTGGTATGATATAGTAGACAAGAAATAGCAAAAGTTGGATTTGAATTTCTGTTCTGCCAACAACTAGATATGTAATTGGGCATCTCAGCGAGATTCTCTGAGCCTATTTCTTCATCTAGAAAACCATCCAGGACTAGTTTATTATGACGGTTAAAAACAAAAGGAGACAATACACACAAAGCAGAGAACCTGGCACAAATATTAACAAAGAAAGCAGATTAAAGAGCCCTAGATCACCTAAACACCTACCCTCAGAAATCCTACACCTCCAATTTAATGTGTCACAAGCATTTCTCTTTCAGAACTAGTCCCAAGTCCCAACCTGTCACTCCCACACAAACAGAAAATGAGCTAGCTCTATCCAAAAGTCCTAGATTTGATTAGCAACTCTCACTACCTCAGGTTTATATACACATGTACAATTACATGACTTGGCCCACAACCCTAGTATACAATTTACATGACTTGGCCCACAACCCTAGTATACAAAAGCAATTCTGTAACTTAGTTTCCTTTGTGGTAATAACGAATTCCATTACTAAAACTTGCTTCTCTAGCAATAATGGATTGTAAATGTAGTAGCCAATGATTTATGTGAGCACATCCTAGTATTCTTGTTAATAACCTAATGACAGTTTAAATCCATTCATACCTTAATTTGTTTTCATTTTGTATGTAACCAAATTTTTAAACACATTTTACCCACAGGTATAAAAAGTTACAGAAAGCAAGTAACCATGTTTTCTCTTTGAAACATGCATTACTATCAAACTCTGGATGTTAAGCAAATAAGTAGTGATGACTTTAAAAAATACCTTACATGCTTCCATTTTTCCTTCCCTATACAACTTCACATATTCTGTAATATCTTCTACCCTCCTACAGAACTAGACCTATTAGGACAAGTGACTAAGACCAAAAGATAAAAAAACAAGAATATTAAGTGGTCAAATAGTAACAGCAGGTCAAGACAAGACAAACATTCTTCAGAAAAGCTGGCTGAAAAAGTTATGTTAAAGACTCCCTCTAAGAAGAATACTTATTCCCACATATAATAGAAAATAAGAAGTAAGAAGATTCTGAGAATTTTGTCTCAAGCCTTCCTAGAAACAACCTAGAATGTATCTTGTGGCTTTCAACCCTATGAAGGGAAAGGGTAAATATATAAGAACCTGGAAGAAAGCTTTGAAGTGAGCATCCTCTTGAATGGTAGTGTTCTGATCACTTGGGAGGAGAGGGAACAGGCTCTGAAGTCTCACCCTTTCACAAATCACCTTGTTAGGATGGCCAGGTAGAGGTGCTGAATTGGCCCCGGGAGATATCTGGGAAAAAGAGGGAGAAGAAAAGGATAGTTCATGGCTAGCTGCACCAATGTGGAGAATCATGCCTATGAAGGACAGTCTGGATTTTCTAGGTATCTGATGATTTTGTTAGCAGAGACTGAAAAGAAATAAAAAATTAATCTTAACCATCAAAACAAATATAAGGATGACAAAGGTTGCCTCTGGCAATGGATCTCACTTATAAAAACTTTCTTTAAAGGCAAAATAGCACTGCTCAAGAAGGAAAAGTCCTTCCTATGTTTCCCATATAATATCTATTGATATCTTTTCTGTTGGCATTAATTCTGAAACCCTAAATGACAGATAAGACTTCATGTCAAGAAAACCTGAAGTAAAAATCACTTAAGTACAGAAAGATTAGTGTCTACCTGGCGATGATTAATTTTTCATTCTCTTTTTAAGCTAACATTCCAAATGATCATGCAAGGGAAGAGAGATTTCAGAACATCTATGGCAAAATTTCTATAGTGATCCCAAGTATAGAAAACAAGATTTTCATTGTGGAGATCTCAGCTCTATTCAACACAAACCTAGCAACCTTCCTAATGAATAAAGGACAAGATCATAAGCCTCAAAGTAAATGACTGCATGTTTTAAATGCTTGACTAGATTGTGAGTTAATCCCCTTAAACTCATATGTAAGTATACTTAATCTGTAGCATTTTTGATCACAGACATCATGAGTATCACCTGTTCCACTGTGCTGTGGCGTGAACTGCCTTTGGGGGTTAAGGTTTATGTACCCGCTTGTTCCTACACTAAAGACCATGTCTTTAAGGCTGTCTTGTTTTTAGTTTCATTGCTGCACTCATTCCCTTACATGTTAAGTGTCTATTCTGTGACAGGCACTAAAAACAAAAGATAGTTACGATTTCCTACCTTCAAGAAGTATACGCTATAAAAAAGAAACAAAAGCAAATCACTGTATAAAAAAGTATCTTTCGGGCTTCCCTGGTGGCGCAGTGGTTGAGAGTCCACCTGCCAATGCAGGGGGACACGGGTTCGTGCCCCGGTCTGGGAAGATCCCACATGCCGCGGAGCGGCTGGGCCCGTGAGCCATTGCAGTCTGAGCCTGTGCGTCCGGAGCCTGTGCTCAACGGGAGAGGCCACAACAGTGAGAGGCCCACGTACCGCAAAAAAAAAAAAAAAGAAAAAAAAAAGTATCTTTCTGTGATAATGGTCCATACTGGTGCTTTGGAGAGGTAATTGCTAACAGTGTAGTCAAGAAACTACAAAATGTTCAGTGTAACTGGTCAGTAAGGAAGCAGCCAGAGAGGAAGGCAGAGACAGATCATAAAGTGGCATGCTAATTACATGAATAATCCTGCTATAATAACCTTCTTTAGCCCCTTTATAAATTTTTGTTTCTGGTTTGCTACGAGCCTGGTAAACAGATAAATGACCAGGCCTGTTGCTAACAGTAAAATTACTTCCAAAGACCTTCCTAGGATTGAAAGCAAAATTGACGGCAGTAACTTTAGAATTCATTAGTACTGCTCCACAAAATGTTTTGGACATGAACTAAAACTTTTCTCTGTACTATAAACATGAATGTGCCAATACCCTTTACCACTGTGATGAAATATGAATGACTGAATCAAGGAATATTTACTCACTTCCTCTTATAAGCAAAGAGTTATGTTAGAAAATGAAATAAAACATGGATCCCACGCTCAAGGAGCTTATTCTAGTTTTAAAAAGAAAGATGCAAGCAGCCAACTACAGGATAATGTTTTAAATGCCATAATACAGGCAAAAATCAGAGTAGAGGTAGGAGCCCTGGGTTTATCTGAGGGCAAGAGTAGAAAATATTTCAAAGGAAGAAGTAGTTTCACATTCCTGACTCATTTAATGTAAGGAGTGCTTTTACTACTTTAAAGCAGTTCTCTCCTTTCTCAAAATGGTCTCTGTTCCTTGATGTAGGCTTCATGTTCTTTCTGCAATCTTAAGCTTACACTTTGCACAATAAGTACATTTGAAGAGCGTTTTAACAAGGCCATCTACCTCCAACTATCATAGCTAAAGCAGTCTCACAAACTGCTAGTACAAGAGCTGGCTGGGAAAACAGATTTCAGTAATACGTGTAAAAAACTGGCAAACCCTGGTCCTTGCAGGGGGAAGCGGGGGGGGGCGGGGGAGTAGGGGGAGAGAAGGGAAGAGAGAATTCTAAGATGGTCGCCAAGATTCCCACCTCTGGTGTATATCTCCTGTATAATCCATCCCTCCCTGGTATGTGGGTAGGACTGTAAATATGGTGAATTTCATTCCCATGATTAGGTTAAATGATACGACCTAAATTACACAAACCCTTTCACAGAGGTGAAGGGATTTTCAAATATAATTAAGATTCCAAGTCACTGAATTTTAAGTTAATCAAAGGGGAGATTACCTTGGGTAGGCCTGACTTAATGAGAGAAAGCTCTCAAAAGAGAAGTTGAGCCCTTCCTAAAGAGATTCTCCTGCCAACCTTATAGACTAAGCTGCTAGGTTCTGAGAAGTCATATGAAGGGGGCCATGTGGTAGAGACCTGAGGGCACCTAGGAACTGAGAATGGTCACCAGTTGACAGCTAGCAAGAAAATGGGGGAACCTCAGCCCTATAATCACAAGAACCACATTACACCAACAACAGTGAGCTTGGAAGAGGCCATCAAGTCTCTAATAAAACTCACAGCTCCAGCCAAATAAGACCCTGAACAGAAGACTCTACAGCTAACCCATACAAGGACTTCGATCCATGGAAACTGTGAGATAACAGATTTGTGTTTTAAGCTACTAAATCTGTGGTTATTTGTTACACACAATAGAAGACTAACATAACAAACATGTACATAATAGAATAAAAACTGTTGTGCCACACTCAAGGAGTTTCTTCTCCAAAATTCTAGCTGTATTAGTTTAATTATGAAAGATGACTTTTTATCTAAGCAATACAGCAGTTTTTAAAACCTCAATCTGGTAATAGTAAACTTCATGCCAGGAACCAAGCTGGGCTTTCTGATCTTTACATACTGCAAGTTAGGGTTAACCAACTTGCTTAAAGCGAAACATCTCATAAACACCAGAGCCATAATTTGAAGCCAAGTCTATCTGGCTCTAAGGTTCAGACTCAACCCACTAAACCACCTTCTAACTGAAGAATTTTAAAAGTAACATTCTTCTTTATAATCTATCTAGTTGGATTAGTAAGGAACAACTATTCCACAATGCCTATTTAAAGCTATTTTAAGCATTTAAAAATAAATTTGTTTCCTTGTAACTTGCTTCTGACTTCCACTACTTCCCTAACTCTCCCTCAGTTAAGATTACTGAGATTATACTATATATGAAAATCAATAGTTCTATTTTTCCCTAATCTACCAACTGCTGAGCATTACAAGGACATGGTAACTTCAGCCTTCTCTCAGGATGCACCTATATTTAAAAAGTCCTGCCATGAAAGCATTCCTGAGATGGGACTGAATCTGCAACTCCCTACACTTCTCATTTCTAATGTTTATTTACATATAACTACATGACTAATTCACCCAGCATAACTGTTTTCTATTTCACAAGACTAGAATTATAGAAAACAGTTTAACCTTTTAAGCAATAACACATTTCTATTTTAAGGACATCTTCTGTTTAATGTGGCCTTTCCCTGTCTTGGTAACCATAATATAACCAACAATTTAACCTTTGTGTTAAGAGTGTAGTATTATTGTTACCGTGGCAAATTGTTGCAGTTATTGTGTTAAAAATAACATTGGACTTAGGTCTACATATTGTCCCAGAACTTGCTTCCTCCAAAATCACTTCTGATGACAGCTTCCTTCATTTACATTTTTCTCAGATAAGTGAAGTAGAGGATATACAGGTGTATGATCTCTAGGCCAGTATTAAATAATGTACTTTCCACAAAATAAATTGCTCAAAAGGCCAAACAGCCTTCTCCAAAATGGCCACATTACTCTCCAGAAAAAAAATTGTTCACTGTTACAAAAGCTGCATACCATCTGCTCAAAGGCACTCAAATCATAGGCTAACAGACAAAGGGAAAAAAAAAAACCCAAAAAATGATGAGTTAGGTGCTTGGTCAACGTTGACTCCAACAAGTGCCTTACTCCTCTAGGTCCAAGTCTGGGTACCTAAAAAATGAAGAGGTCGAATCCAAATTATCTAAAACTCCAAATATTCTCACTGCTTCCATGATGGCAAATATTAATCTCCTGGAAAGTAATCAAGGAGATTTCATTAACAAATTAACAGTTCGAATAATTGATCTTTCATCTGACAAATTCTGAGATTATATTCCAAAATATGAGAAAAGCCATAAGCACAAATATGTCCATCACATTACAGCAACAATTTAAAAGGGAACTAGAAGTAACCTAAATGTTTAACAAATAAGTATTTCTTAAGTGAGATTATGGTATGTGTGCTTGGCGGACTATTATGCAGTCATTAAACCATTCAAGAACTGGTACTACTTACCGGGGAAGGATCATTACTGTCCAGCAATGGGACACTGTCTTTTTAAAATAAACTATTATTCCCATTCTTGAGTTAAGGCAAACAACAAACTGGGCCCATGTCTTTCTGGGAACAGAGCAGAACCAGGGCTGGTGAAAATAGCCAAAAGGCTCCACCCTCCTTTCTCACCCCACAGTCCAACAAATTAATGGGAAAGGGGGGAAGGGAGGCACGTGCAACTAAGGAAGTCTCTAACTATTACATGTACTGAGCAAGTGAACATAAAGGTTAGGAAAAGTTAAGATTTACACATTCTTTTAATGAATTTTTCTTTCCTTCAGTTCTACAATCCAGATTTGCATGCACAAGGATTATTTTCCCCTGAAGGAAGTATGTCTAAAATCATTTTACTTACGCTGGTAACCTCAAAGTAGATTGCTCTAAACCATCTTTTCAAGATTTATCTCTTAAGAATTACATGGATTTGGAAAATATCTAGACCATGACCAGTCCAAATCAATAAAAAATTTATACATATATACACACACATACACACATTTAAAAAGATGAAGTGTGACTGAGTGCTTTGTAAGTCTTACTGAATAAAAGTCACAATTAATTCAAATACTTATTGCATTTCTACCATGTGCTAGATGCTGTGAAAACAAAAAGAAATATTTCTTGCCCTCAAAGAGATTCAGTCTAGGGAGGGACAAATTCAACAGGAATAAATGAGGACAACAGGGTCCCCTAACATAGAGGGGAGAAGGAAAGCTGTTCAGATCTTTTAAAAACGAACATGAAAAAAAAAAAGGAACATGAAATGACAGAAAAGCTGGGGAAAAATAAGACTGTACGTGGCCCCTCTTTGTCTACTTGCTCAAATCTCACTCGTTAATTCATTATAGAGTTCAAGCATTTGCTTCATCTACAGATAGACAACGTGATGTTAGGAATCTAACATTTACTGAACAAATTAACTAGACTACAACTATAGAGTTCAAATATGTGTTTACAATCCATACACTGTCGAGAGAAAACATAAAGCAAACTATGATTTAACCAAAGATGAACCGACATGAAAACAGATGCCTGATATATGTGGTTAGCAGGAAAACAACCAGAAAACTAGTGACTAGACCCAGACACTACACAACAATCACAGGACTAATCAAGAACTACCTTACTGGGGCTTCCCTGGTGACGCAGTGGTTAAGAATCCGCCTGCCAATGCAGGGGACACAGGTTCGAGCCCTGGTCCGGGAAGATCCCCCATGCCACGGAGCAACTAAGCCCGTGCGCCACAACTACTGAGCCTGCATTCTAGAGCCCGCAAGCCACAACTATTGAGCCCGCATGCCACAACTACTGAAGCCCGCGCGCCTAGAGCCCGTGCTCTGCAACAAGGGAAGTCACGGTAATGAGTAGCCTGTGTGTGCACCGCAAAGAAGAGTAGCCCCTGCTCGCCACAACTAGAGAAAGCCTGCACGCAGTAACGATGACCCAACACAGCCAAAAATAAATAAAATAAACAGTCTAGCGATGTAACTAAAAGCCTCATCCAAAGCAACTGCAGACACAACAGGTCTACACTCCACATTATGATGCTAACATATTCAATTATGTCTAACTGTGCCATCCTCTGTCCACCCTTGCTCAAAATTCAGGTTGCTCTAGTACAGAAAATTCTCAATAGTTACTCAGATTAATAACTTCCAACTTAAGTTTAGCTATAAAAATTGGATGGGTAGATAAAACTCAACAAATACAGAAACACACTACCTTCCAGAGTCACAGAAGATATCAGAAGTGGAGGGACCATAGAGAACATTTAAATCCAACTCTCATATTTTACAGATGAGGACTCGAGGAGCACGTGGCTAATTTGTGGCAAAATTTATTCAACTATAGCCTCTCAAGGCTACCAAGTCTTTTAGAAACAAGCCTTACAAAAATTTACAAATATCAACTTAAAATTGAACCCCTATAATGAATAGATTTAAGGTTTAATAAGTTTTCAAGTGAAATATACTATGCCAATACGTTTATGAGCCAGCAAGAGTTGGAGTACATTAAATGATACAATTCCTACTTAAAAATCCAGTTAGTAATTTTCATCTATTTACTGCAAGTATTGAATACATGCCAGCTGCAATGTAACTGATCTGACCTCTATATTTGGTCTTGTAGTGTTACTCCTATAGAAACCCAATTTCTTCCAATGGAAGACAGAAACAATTTTACTTTGATCCCAACTGTCCCTAGATCCTCATTAAGTTTTGATTTCTTAAGAACTGAGAGAATGGATTTTTAAAAAAAATTTAGACTAGTTACCAGGGCTGCTACCTACTTAAAGGAATTTTGCGGTAATTGTGTTAACAACAGTACCTGCAATCGAGGCCAAATAGTATCCAAAAAGGCCTGCAATTCTAAGGTAATAAACGACTGTGAATGATTTGCATACTTAAATTTTCGTATATTAAGTGCGCCTCGTAAGAAAAGAGAAAAGGCAATTCAATATTACATTATTCGTTTCTATTTACGGTGCAAGAACTAACATACCCAACTTTTAATGTTAACAGTATACATCATTTTTGCAGCATAAAGAAAAAAACAAGGTCTTACAAGTCCTACACACGTAAACGAAAACTTTACTCTCTTTGGCCCTCAATACTTTGAAAAACTCTCGGCTCAAAACCAACCTCTTCCATTCTTCAGCCCTGAAAGGAAGAATTCCCAACCCGAGAACAAAACGCAGCCTGTTCAGAAACCCGCGGCGTCACAAGGACGGAGACAGGACCCTTCTGACTGGGTTCTGCGTTGTCCTGAGTGACATCATTTCACCTGCGCCTGAGCAAAAAGGGAGGGAGCAAAAGAGCGAGGCCATCTGCCAGACGCGGCGGGCCGGCGCTCCCGAGGGCTGTGCCCGCACCTCCTCGCCGCTGCCTCGGAAACAAAGAGCGCCGGGCGGCCCGGCCGCGCCCCGCTGAACACCAAGCAACCTCATCTCTAGCGCGGCCCCGCAGGCTCCCATCGGCCCAAGGCTCGGCCCGTCCCGCCCTCGTGCGGGAACCAACGGCTGCGGCAGCCAGTACCTGCAAAGGAAGGCTCCGCCCTGCGGGGCTACTCCCGCGGCTCCTCGCTGGGCCACCGCCTCCTATTGTGACCGCTCGTCCAGCCAGCGGCCAGCTCGCCAGATCCTCTGTTCCCGGGCCTTCTCAACCCTGGAACCCGGGCTCCGACCGACGCGCTATCACGGCGCTTCCTTCCTCCCGGCACCATCACACGGGCCGCGCCAAGAAACGACGGCTGCACGCCCAGAGCTGACAAAAGTCGGCTAACGCCTCGGGGTCTCCATCCTCTCGACCCCCGCGCCCTAACCGCCCCGGCCGCCGCACGACCCCGCACCGCTGCACGAGGGGGCCCCGCCCCGCTGCACCCCTCCCCGGTGCTCGCTGACCGGGCGCGCCGGCGCAGTACCCTGCGCTGCGCGCGCAAGCGACAACCCCACCGCTAGGCCGCAAGATGCGCGAGCACGCGGCCCTCCCACTTCTCGGGTCTGGGTCGCTCCCACCCCACCCCGCCCCCTCTCCTGAACAAACCTCGCGATCCCAGGGCGCGAGACCGCCAGTCGCTCCGCCCCTTTCCCCCTCGGCTTATCTCCGCGCGCGGAGCCCCCTTTGTTTCCACCCGCGGGGGGAAGGGGGCGGGGCGGGCTGCAATCGTCCAGGCGCGCGACTCGGACTAGTTCCGGCAACAGAGCCGTCGCGCCGCACCCCTGCGCAGCCCCGCCCCGCCCCGCCCCCGGTGCCTGGCGCCCGGAAAGGCTGCCGCTATGCCGGGCCGCGGGCGGGCCGAGCCTAGGCGTTCTATATATTTCTCCCCAAGTGCTGCTGCAAGTCCGTGCGTACCGCCTCCAAAACTCAGCCATCAAACAGTAATTAACCTCACTCAAATTCCCAATATAGTATGTATTCATGTGGCCCAAATGTTAGGAATTTTTATTGACGTAGAGAGAGGTGATTTGGCCAAGGTGTCTTTGGCCAAGGTGTCTCAATGGAGAGTCAGGTTCAAACCCAACTTGTCCTACTGTAAGGCTCAATTAAACAGTTATTCATATTGTGCTGAGGACAGGAAATGAGATAGGTACGAAGACCGAAGCTGGCATGGTGCCTGTCCTAATCACGTTCGAGATCTAAAAGAGGAAGTAAGATCTTCCATAAAAGCGCAATAAATACAAGGACAAAATAGTTTAAATGGTATCGGAGGAAAAGAGGGCAGTCAAGGGGACAGTATCGAAGAAGTGGATTTTAAGCAGATAGGAATTATGTCTTCAAGGATGGTGATCATATTTCAGTCCAATCATCAAAAGCCCAGGTTCTGGTTCTTTTGGCATTACTTAAACCAGTCTCCTTCCTGCTGTGGGCCTCAGCTGCCTCCTGTAGAAAATTAGGGAACCAGACTAAAATGATGTTCCAGGACCCTCTGAACCTCTATGCATTGATATGAATAACACGAAAGGGTAATTATTTGTGAACATCTGTCTCCCATATCACACTGGGCGACCTGTTTTGACTCTGTAACCCTAAGGTCTAAACCTACAGCCTGAAATACAACAGCAGGTGCTTAGCAACTGCTGAATTCAAAGTTCCAGCAATAACATCACAGGTTTTTACAACTCCTGGACAAAGAGAGGCTAGAATGAGATAACTGGCCCCCATGAACAAGTCCCCTCCCCCAGCCCCACACCACCATATGTAGCCCAGTTATCTAGCTGACTGTTCTCCCAAAGCCCTCTCTGCTAGTCTTCCAAAGCAGCCAATTTGGAGATGATTACATTCAAACTTTTAAGGTTTCCCCCCCCCCTCATTTCACAGTACAGAGTCATAAATCCCAACCACACCTTTAGGTGCATCCAATGTAATCCACTTCTAACATCTGGATCCCCCATAATACCCCCTTTACTGCTGTGGATTCACCTAGCATTACAGATCTTCCAACAGAATCTCAGCTATACAAGCTTCCTTACATAATACAGACCACCCTGAAACAGCTTTTCTTGTTTACTTGGGCATGGGCTATGTAATGAGAGGGGGAAATAGAGACAAAAATTGGGAACAGGGAGGGAAATTACCATTTGGAAGCTGTCCAATCCTAAGAGTCAGGTTCCTCAAGTGCTGAATTTCAGCAGCAAATATCTATTACAGTCCTCCAGGGTTCCTAACCCTTAAGCTTATGTGAATTCCCCCTGGGCTTCAGCCAATCCTTTGTCAGGCACTCTTTGAGAACCCTTCTCAAATGGCTGAGATCTTAGTTAACCGGGATCTGAAGGCTTCACCTAAGAAGTCTGTCTACATGTAAACAATGCTCCCCACACCTCAAGGTTGAATCGTTGGAAATTCGTACTGCAATTTCTTTTCTAGTTGATTTTCTTAACCAGAAAATCTGGTACCCTGCTAATAAACACCTGATGAGTGGGTTACGTTTTAAGGTGGGCCACTGACCACCTAATGTGGCAGGAAGTAAATTATGCCAGAGCAGTGGCTCAACCCCAGTCCACCTAAAATTTTACTTGGTGTCGGTCCAAAAAGGTGGGAAGCCTTGTTGGAGAGGTGTCCAATGGATCTTTTTGCAATGATGGAAATGTTCAACATCTGCAGCATCCAAAAGGTAGCCATTAGCTACATACATATGGCTACTGAGTGAGCACCTGAAATGGGGCTAGTGCAACTAATGCATTAACCAGGATTGTTTAAACAGTCACATGTGGCTAGGGGACAGTACAGCACTTGTGCGAAAAGTAGTTGCTTGTAGCAAGAACTTTTGAGAATTCTGACTCCAAGACTGCCCTTTAAAATTCGTTTTCATGACAGAAATGAAAACTGTGAATGCCTACTAAAAACTTCTCCCTGGGGTACCTAAGTCATTTAAGTCCCCTCAACTTCTAAAATAAAAATATACCAGTATGTTGCTTACCAAAGAGGAAAATATTGCAGTTCCTTCCAATGTATCTGGTCACTGGGATTGTCTACCCTGGTGCCCTACCAGTCTAACACATGGGAATGACAGCTAAGATTTTTTTATTGGGCAGCATGGGATCCAGAGATAAATTAGGTGGTATTGATATCTTTACAATATTGAATCTTCAATCTGTAAACAGGTAAGATGAACCCTTCTATTTACCGGAGTTGTTGATTTTTTCAATAATGCTTCACAGTTTTCTGTAGAGGTCTTGCACATTTGTTCTAGGGTCTATTCTAGGTTTTATATATAATTATTAATTCTAATAGTTTTGTTAATTTTTTTTCAGTTTTCTACATATACAGTCCTGTTGGCAGAGAATGACTGTTCAATTTCTTTCTTTCCCACGTGGTTTCCTCTTGTCTGCACTTGCTAGGACCTCCAGTTCAATGCTAAATAGATACAAGTGAGAGCATGCATCTTCATCTTATTCCAAAACTGGAAAGCTGGGCTTCCCTGGTGGCGCAGTGGTTGAGAGTCCACCTGCCGACGCAGGGGACACAGGTTCGTGCCCCGGTCCGGGAAGATCCCACATGCTGCGGAATGGCTGGGCCCGTGAGCCATGGCCGCTGAGCCTGCGCATCCAGAGCCCGCAACGGGAAAGGCCACAATAGTGAGAGGCCTGCATACAGCAAAAACAAACAAACAAAAAAAACTGGAAAGCTTCCAACATTTCACCATTAAGTATGATGTTGGCCGTAGGTTTTTTGTAGATTCCTTTAGCAAATCAAGGGAGTTCTTTCTTATTTCAAATTTGTTAAAAGTTTATCATAAAATGGATATTTAATTTCATCAAAATTTTCTGTATATGAGATAATCATGGATTTTCTGTTACTGGGTGAATTACCTCGATTGTTTTTTGGAGGTTAAACCAATTTTACATTCCTAATAAAATCATGTCATACTGCACTACTCTTTTTATATATTGTTGGATTTGGTTTGCTAATACTTTGCTTAGAATTTTTACATCTGTGTTCTTAAGTGAGATTAGCTGTTATTTTCCATTTTTTGTAATGTCCTTATCAAGTTTTGTTACAGATATTATGCTAGCCTCAGAAAATGAATCACAGAGTATTCTCTCTTTTTCTATTCTCTACAAGAGTTTCTATAAGATTGGTGTTATGCCTCCTTTAAATGTTTGGTAGAATTTGCTGGTTAGCTATCTGAACTTGGAATTAGATTCCTTTAGTAGTTATGGATTTCTTGTTAGATTTTGTCTTTTCCTTATTTCTTTTCTTTTTTTTTTTTTTTTTGGCCACACCGAGCAGCATGCGAGATCTTAGTTCCCCAACAAGGGATCGAACCCATGCCCCCTGCATTGGAAGCATGGAGTCTTAACCAATTAGACTACCAGGGAAGTCCCTTTTCCTTATTTCTAACAAAAGAAAAACAATTATAATCTTAGGACATATATAAGGAAGAGCTCATTCTGAAACTCACAGGCAACAAGAGAAAAAAATAGATAAATTGGATTACTTCAAAATGAAAAGGCAACCTACGGAATAGAAAATATTTCCAAATCATGTCTGATAAGAGGTTAATATCCAGAATATATAAAGAACTACAACCAAACAAAATCCAAAACCTGATTATAAAATGGGCAAAGCACTGAAACAGACACTTCTCCAAAGACGTACAAATGTCCAGTTAAGCACATGAAAATATGTTCAACATCACTAGTCAGGAGGGAAATGCAAATCAAAACCACAATGATACTACCTCACACTCATTAGGATGGCTACTATTAAACAAAACAAAAACAGAAAACAACAAGTGGTGACAAGGATGTGGAAAAACTGGAATCCTTGTGCACTCCTGATGGGAATGTAAAATGGTGCAGTCACTTTGGAAAACAAAATAGTGGTTCCTCAAAACATTAAAAATAGAAAAAAAAGAAAGAAAGAAAGAAAGAAATGATCTAACAATTCCACTTCTAGGCATATACCCAAAAGAGTTGAAAGCAGGGTCTAAAAGAGATATTTGTGCACCTATGTTCCAGCAGCATTATTCACAATAGCCAAAACGTGGAAGCAACCCAAGTGGCCATCCATGGATGAATAAACAAAATGTATTATACACATACAATGTAATATTATTCAGGCTTTAAAGGGAAGGAAGTTCTGAGGCATGCTACAACATGGATGAACTTTGACAACATTATGCTAAGTCAGTCACAAAAAGACAACTATTATATGACTTCACTTGTATGAGGTACATAGAGCGCTCAAATTCAGAGACAGAAAGTAAAGGGCGACTGCCAAGGGTTGGGGGGAGAAGAGAGTGAATTATTGTTTAACAGATATAGTTTCCATTTTGCAACACAAAAGAGTTCTACAGATTGGTTGTACGATGTGAATGTACTTATTAACACTACTGAACTGTACACCTAAAAATGGTTAAGATGGTAAATTTTATATTGCAGATTTTACCACAATTTAAAAAAATTCTTATCACAATAGGAAAAGGGATATTTAAAAAAATATAACATCACTCCTTTGCTTAAAACCTTCCAAAAGGCTTCCATAATACGCAGAATTGAAACTTCTTTCCCTGGCTTACCAAGATCCACTTGATCTAGTCTGTGCCTACCCCTTCAACCTCATCTCATACCACCACTTCCACCCTCATCCACCTTGCTTGTGCACAACAGCTTTCCTTCTGTTTGTTTCAATTTTTAGCCTTATGGCCTTTGCACTAGATGTTTCCTCTCCCTAGCATGTTCTCCTATGGTCCAGATTGTCTCGATTTGTTCTTTTCCATCTGTCAGATCTTAGCTTAAGTGTCATCTTCTTAAAGGCCTTCCCTAACACCTAATCTAGAGTAGCCAACTGCCCAATTACTTGCACAGTACTTAAGAGTATCTGATTATTTACTGGTTTACATATACAGTTCATTTTCTGTCCCATCCACAAAAAATAAGCACCCAAAGAACAAGGACCTTCTTTGTCAGTCTTTTCACCATGGTACTCTGGTGACTCAGTTATCCCTGGCACATAGTAGACACTTATAAATATTTGCTGAATGAATAAATGCACAATTTTTAAAAAATGACCTAAAGCTCCACAATTGAAGACAAGTTAAATAAATTACCATGTACCCTTATGGTGGAACATTATATAGACATTTTAACTGATGTTTAATGTATATATAATGTGCAGATTATATTTTTCAATATGGCCATTGATACGTTCTCCCATCCTTCATTCTCTTCTTATTATGTAGACATTCCTCCCTAGTGGTAGGATTGATGCTCCCTCCTCTTGAATTTGGTAAGGCCTGTAACTATGGTGGAAGTGAAGCTTTGTGACTTCTGAAGTTGGGTCATAAAAGGCCATACAGCACCTGTGTGGTCCTCTTGGGACAGTCACTCTTAGAATCAAAGCTGCCATACTGTGAGGAAGCCCATGCTACATATAGGTGCTCAGGCTGAGGGCCCCAGTTGAAGTCCCAGCTAACAACCAGCATCAACCATCAGACATGTGAGTGAAGACATCGAGATGACTCCAACCTTAGCCACCATCTGACTGCAACTGCATGAGAAATTCCAAGCAAGAGCCCACCTAGCTGAGCACAGGAAAACCCAGAACCATGAAAGATACCAAAAGATATGCTTTGCACCACTGAGTTTTAGGATAATTAATTACACAGCCATAAATAATCAGTGCTTTAGTTTTGTTTTAACCATGCAGAGAATGCAAAGAAAAATTTGAAGAAAAAAAATGCATGTTAAGAGTGTTATCTATTGAAAGATGGTATGTTTACTTATGACATATTCTATTTCCCCACATTTCCCTAATGGAACACATGTAACGATATAATACGAGGCATATGGACTTCCCCGGTGGTCCAGTGGTTAAGAATCCACCTGCCAATGCAGGGGACAGAGGTTCGAGCCCTGCTCCAGGAAGATCCCACATGCCGCAGAGCAACTAAGCCTGTGTGCCACAACTACTGAGCCTGCGCTCTAGAACCCGCGAGCCACAACTACTGCAGCCCTCATGCCTAGAGCCTGTGCTCCACAACAAAGAGAAGCCACCGCAATGAGAAGCACGACGAAGAGTAGCCCCCGCTCACCGCAACTAGAGAAAGCCCGCGTGCGGCAACGAAGACCCAACGCAGCAAGCAAGCAAGAAATAAATAAATAAAATAATAATACGAGGCATAGGGAGATTTTTAAGCACAAGGGGCAAGAACAATAAAAGGACTTTTAACTGACATTTTTTAACTGACCAGAGAAGATTTAGGAATGGCCAATAAACATATAAAAAGATACTCAGCATAGTTAGTCACTAGAGAAATGCAAATTAAAACCACAATAAGATGCCACTTCACACTCACTACAGTGGCTATAATTTAAAAGACAACCAAAGGCTTCCCTGGTGGCGCAGTGGTTAAGAATCCACTGGCTAATGCAGGGGACACGGGTTCAAGCCCTGGTCTGGGAAGATCCCACATGCCACAGAGCAACTAAGCCTGTGCGCCACAACTACTGAGCCTGCACTCTAGAGCCCGCGAGCCACAACTACTGAGCCTGTGTGCCACAACTACTGAAGCCCGCGTGCCTAGAGCCCGTGCTCCGCAACAAGAGAAGCCACCGCAATGAGAAGCCCATGCACCGCAACGAAGAGTAGCCCCTGCTCGTTGCAACTAGAGAAAGCCACACACAGCAACGAAGAACCAAAGTAGCTATCAATCAATCAATCAATTTATAAAAGACAACCAGGAAAAAAGTATTGGCAAGTATGTGAAGAAACTGGAACCCTCAATTGGAATGCAAAATGGTGCAGCCACTTTGGAAAAGTTTGGCAGATCCTCAAATTGTTAAAATCATGTGAAAACAAAAACACACTCACAGGCAAATGTTCACAGCAGTGTTATTCACAATAACCAGAGCATGGAAACAAATATCCACTAACTGGGGAACTGATAAACAAAATGTGCTAGATCCACACAATGGAATATTATTCACCCATAAAAAGGAATGAAGTACTGATTTATGCTACAACATAGACAAACCCATGAAATCATCATGCTAAGTGAGAGAAGCCAGACACAAAAGGCCACATATTGTGTGATTCCATTTATATGAAATGTGCAGAACAGGCAAATCCATAGAGACAGAAAGATTAGTGGTTGCCAGGAGCTGGCGGGAAGGAATAATGGGGAGTGATTGTTAATGGGTATAGGTTTTTTGCGGGGTGGTGGTAAGTGTTCTAAAATTAGATAGTAGAGATAGATGAACAACTCTTTGAATATACTAAAAACCACTGTTTGAAAAGATGAAAAATATTTTACACAAATATAACTTTAAAAAATCTGGTTAATACTAAAATTCCAATTGCTGTTACTTCTGGGGAGAGGGATTGAAGGTAGTGCTGCATATCTTTTTACAATCAACATGTAATTTTTAAAAAAACTAAAAACTTAAAAAATTAAGATAAAAGGAAGTATACAGTCATGGAAGAAAAAACAGTATAGCACATTTCCCATCTTTCTGAAAGCAGTCTGTGTGCGAATACCTGTACACAACTCAGATTGGTACCGTCTTCCATGACAAAGGGACTGAAGGCTAGCAAAAGGAAGTTTTGTCCAGAAAAGACTTCTGCTCTGAGGAGCCATTCACATGCAGTTTAGAAAGAACTCTCCATTTCCCTCTCTCAAATGGCCAGACTTCCCAGAAGTATTACCAGGCCACTATGAAAGAGTGTACCATTGAGGCTACAAATTAATTCATCTCACCTGAAGGAATAGTCTCCTTTTATCATATTGTTCAATGTTTTATCTCATTCTCAGGACAGACCTATTCCCCCATGTCAAGCTTGTTCTCACTGTGAAGATGACTACTTAATAATCCCAAGGTGACATTAGCTGATTTAGGTTAACTTCAGTATCTAAGTGAAACATAAATATGCTATCACAATCACATTTTTGTGTTATTCTTTATACTTTTAAACTGCTTCTACATAACCATCACATTTGATCAGTGCAATACAGCAACACACAATGTGAGGTTTCTTATAAAGAAGCACAGATTTCTGAGTATGAATCAGGGCAGGGGTGTCAGGTTAGAGAAGCCTGGAGTAACAAATAGTCATGAATCACAATGGAGGCCAAAAGGAGCTGGGCAAGAAAAAACTGACAGGCAAAGATTACCTGCCAAGTGACTTGGTTCACTGTGATTCTCCAGGGCCTTCTCCACTTGAAGATATTTTCCCCTGAGCATGTCAGAGTTGAGTGGGTAAAGCTACATTAGGAACAGATTTCTTCAGATGGTCAAGTACAGACTCTGGAATTAGGTAGCTTGTGTTTGAATCACAGTTTTACTACTTACTAACTGGGTAACCTTGGGGAAACTACTTAATCTATGTCTCACATTCCTCACCTACAAATGGGGATAAAACAACCCCTATTTCAAAGGGTGTTTAGAAGGTAATCTTCTCCCAATACTCCTATATCCCTTACCTGATTTATTATTCTTCATAACACAAATGAACTAACAGTATCTTTATTTATGTCTTGCCATCTCCCTAACCCACTTACAGAGAGCAAGTTCCGTAAGAGTAAAGATTCCTGTCTGTTTTGTTCAATACACTGTCCCCAATGCCTAGAACAATGCTTAGTTCATAATAGGTACTCAAATATTGATATATAATAAGTGTTTGCTACCTGGAAATTATAGGGTATGACATTGTGAATGAATATAAAAATATTGCTGGAGGGCTTTGTGTCAATTGCTATGCCCAATATAAACTGAACATGAGAGTATGTAACTCACAGTAGTTAACAGTAAACCTCAGAGCTGGAAACAGCTCCTTCCCACACTGTAGTGACAAGCCGATGTACAGCAGCAGAGAAACTTAAGTTGGAAAACAAGCCAAACCATGGAATTTGGGGGCTTGCCACCACTTCCAAGGTTGTAGAATGGAGGTCCGACAAATGGACTGGCCCTTTTTCTCCTTTGTTCCACCCACATCACACATGAATTAGTTAAAATTCAGACAATGTTTAAGAAAAATCAACTTTTGTTCCCAAATCTGAGAAATGGACCATGCCTGAAAGCTAAGTGAGGATAATAAGCAAAGCATCAATATGTGTTTTGACAATGTTTTCAGAATAGCTAGACAATTACTTTACATGGCTTGTATCAGGGACAGAAGATGTGATCTAGCTGCAGCACTCCATGGTGACTCCTGAACAAGTCTCTTCTCCCACTGGGGTCACAGCTTGCAAGTTTATTTTAAAAAGAGGGTTGAATTAGCTGTGCTCTATAATCCCTTCAATTCTCAGAGAGAGAGAGAGAGAGAGAGAGAGAGAGAGAGAGAGAGAGAGAACACACATACCTATCCAAGTGGCATATATCAGATATCAGGCAGCAGGTTTTGTTGCTGCTTTTGCAAAACCAATACCCATTTATTATAGAAAGAAAGAAGTCAGAAGCTGCTACAAACACAGAGATCTGATTCTTGTCCTATCCACCACTCTCCTCCCCAGAATGATGTCTAATGATCCTATTCAAAACTGCAATCTGTAACATCCAACTCATGGTGGTCCTCATCCCACTTATTCTGCTGTACATTTCTTTAATCCATTGTGCTTATTGTAGCATACTATGTTACTTATGTGTTATGTTTATTTTTTTGTCTGCCTCCCCCAGTTAGACTGCACTCATGAAAAAACAGCAATCTTTGTTTTGTATCCTGATATATTCCCTAAGTGCCAAGAAACATAGCTGCCTATCAACAAATATTATTTGCTGACTGAATCAGTTGAATCAATTATAAATATAGTCAAGAGACCCTAATCCATTCTCTCCATTTCCCTCTGGTAAACCATCATAAATATATGCATGGTAGGCAGGAGAGGAGAGCAGTCTCTGACAGTTCTTTGATCTGCTGATCAAGTGACAAAAATCCCTAAAATTTCTCTGCCCTCCCCCCATGTATTTCAGGAAAGATCCCATCCTAAAAGCACAAGATGAGTCATACAAAGATTCAGAAATTAGGAGGAAAAACATTTTAAAGTAGATAAAAAGTATCTGGCAGAAATGGACAGAAATCTCATCTCTTGACTCTAAACCTGGAGACAGAACAGAGAATAGTCTGGCTTCTCCACTGTAAATGAACAATGGATAGAGGCATATTATACCTAGCTGCGGAAAGAAATTTTAACCCCCAAACATCTTTACAATGATGTAACACAATTCTTTGTAATATTACTGACCAAAAGTGATTTTGCCTTTTCTATCAGTCTTATTTTCAAATGCTCGTCTAAAATCTGTGGTATACTGAATTTTAGGGAGCTAACTATATAGTCTAGAAGTCTTTTTCAGTGGCTTGCTTCTAAAAGAAGTTAAAAGTTAAACCCATGCCTCTGGATTATTATCATAATAAGAGAGAATCTGGAATACTAAAATCATACCACTCTCTCTGTAAACAGACTGAAATCTGACTGAGCAAAGCTCACAAAGACAGAGAGAGCAACACACAGAACAAAAAGGCCATTTGGAAAATCCCAATGATCAACCAACATCTTGATCAAGCTCCAACAGGATGAGGGAGGAGGATCTTGATTACAACAGCGCAGAAAAACAGCACTTGGATTGGTCTGCCTGGGGAAACTACCAGGGGACTGATACATTCCTGCATACAAGACACAGGAAATGGGAGGGAGACCACTGGAAACTGATGATGGAAAAGACTAAATTTAAGCCCATCCAATATCAGCAGCCAGACGTTCCAAACACCAAGCCCACATTAGTATCTACTTCAAGGGCTGGGCCATCAAGGGTGCTGATGAGTACTGGAAAGCCCCCAAAGACCAGTTTCTTTAGAGATAAAAAGAACAGAAGCAAAACACCAAAAGTCTGGACCTGATTTAAAAAATAAAAAAGGCCCAAAGCAGGATTCTTTTGCATGAATCAGACAGGTTCCACCGTCATTCCTCAACATTTAAATTGGGCTTTGGAAACAGCCAAAAAAAAGTAAGCATGAGAATAAGCCATAATACAATCAACCAAAAAACAAACCAAATCGGAATGTCTGAGGTATTTCAAATTGAAAACAGACACAAATTGATGAAATAGTTATCAGCTTTGGGAGCACCTGTTCATATATTAAGATAATCCATCCAGGCTGTGCAGGAAAAGAAGAAGCACAGTGACAGAGACAGGAATGGGGGTAAGGAAATGCGTTATCAGGAGTCCAGCCCACCTCCTGGGAATTATCTGCAAGTTTTCTGGAGCAGTCTTAGTGAGCTGGCACACAAACCAGCAAGGCTCTCTGCATCTCAACATTGTGCCCCCCAAGTCACACTCTTCTGCCCCTACGACCAGTTATGCAAGTGAATCCAGTGATGTAAGGGCAACATGCATTTTCACCATTGTAGACATCAACACGGACCTCACCTTGTCACTGTCATCATGACAAATGTGGTCGTGATGGATGGACTGGCACTGAAAAGAAGCACCAACACTACCTACAAGAGAAAGGGAGGAAAAGTTAAGATGCAATAATTCCTTATATTTAAACGGCTTTACCAGTTAAAAGTGCCTTTATATCCATCATCCCATCTAATCCTCAACAATACTCGGAAATAGGCAGGATAGGGATTGTTATTCATGCAGTTTGAGCAAAACAAAACACAGAGAGGCTGACTTGCACAACGGAGCAGTCAGTGAAGTTGCAGGTCTGAAACCAGAACCCCATTATTCAAACCCCTAATTCACCACTTTCTACTACACTAAGTGGTTAGTTTTCAGAGTAAGGCCACCTAAGAAAGCACAACAGCCTTCAATAAGGCAAACTTCTATTTAGAAAAAAGTATACTGCTTTTCAGACTACACATAGTTTCTTTGAGGAAAAAATTGACCCTATAAATTTTCAGCATACAAATAACACAATCTAATACACAATCGTAAGATTATAAATAGGTTTTTATTACTTTAAAAAATACATTTTTAATATACACAACCATTTGTTAATTTGAAGAACTATCTCCTAATAACTGCTCTATGACAAAAGTGACATTTCTAACCAATAGGAAAACAAATGACATTTAAAAAATAATCTTGGAGTAAGAAAAACCTTCTGAAAGATGATACTAAAAGAAGAAGGTGTAAATGAAAAATCAGCATGCATGACTGTGGACCAAAGATGAGCAAAACTCGTTCTCCCAATGTATGAGAATTCAACCTTGGGTTAATCCCTGTTAACCTGATTAAACAGCATACCACCTATGTTACCTGGCAACATTTCTTAAGATAGAAATTACCAAATTAGTAAATTGCATCTGGACTGGAAGTACAATAGCCACTTAGTAGGAAGCCACGTTCTTGAACTTCTCTGAGTATGGTGACATGTTACCTAATTAGGCATGTCCTGGCGAAAGATCCTGGAAACTATGCCCATGGAGTTCTCTGCACCACACAATGTGGATTTCATCTCTTTGAATCTAAGCTGTGAGAAGAGCACTTCAGACCTAAGCTGTGAGAAGATCACTTCAGAAAGAATGAACTGCTGCAAGGACTCCCACTGTCTTACTGATAAGTTATAGCTTCTGTCCTATATTCTTCTGAATAAATGTTGCCAAGTGAGACCTATGGTGGTTTTACCAGTCTGAATGTGCAAATGTTTAGTTGAACCTAAGAAAACATCCCCCTGTCACTCCTGTGGACATTACACTGACAAATAAAATTATAAAATTTACAATGCCATCAAATCAGATGTCCAATTATTCTATATGCTTGAGAAAGAATGCTGCCAACTAAACTTTGACACATTTTCTTAACAATAAAAATTTTGGTTTTACACTTATTGAAATAACTCTTTTAGACTTCAAAGGCAGATTTTTATCATATATTACTCTTACGCATTCATAAAAAGAAAATGAGAAAATAACTGGTTACAACAGAGAAAATTATTAAAAACTACAAAGGATAAAAAGTCCTAGGGGAATTCCCTGCAGGTCCAGTGGTTAGGACTCTGCGCTTTCTGTCACTGCCGGGAGCCCAGGTTCAATCCCTAGTCAGTGAACTAAGATCCTACAAGGCTCGCAGTGCAGCCAAAAAAAACACACAACAATCCTTACTAGATAACTTTACCAGATAATTTCTTCAAATGTACAGAATCAATAATCCCAGTGACAGTGACTATTCTTAACTTCCCAATATAAACTGTTGTTTCCCAACTCATTTTATATAACATTGATTATAAAATATAAAAAGGATCAAAATAAGAAAACACTGAAAACAAAATAAGAAAACACTGAAACACAGGAATAAAAATACTAAATAAAGTTGTAGCATACAGTATATGTGTGTGTGTATGTGTGTGTATATATATATATATATATATAGCATACCGACAGCATATGTAATATAGTGTGTCACTATAATCTACTCAGCCTGATTCCTTAACTAATTCAATAAAAGAAAATTTATCAACAAAGTATTAGCATAAAAAAACAATTTAAAAAGTCTGATCACATCAAAAGATCTTTCTAATTTCTATTTCTCGGAAATATTAATAAGCTTAACAAGTTTTTGCCACTGGATGACAATTCTGGGAAGGATGAGATGGCGGAAGGTACAGGTGCCAAAAAGTTACAATTATGGATGAGAATAATATAAACCATAGAGTTCCCACTGGTACTGATAACAGTTAACATCATTTAACATATTCTACAACCATAATTTGGAAGAAAGAATATATATACGACAATGTCCCCAAATACTAAAATCTCCTGGGATAGTAGAATGACAAATCTAATCACAACATAAACTATTCTGTCAAAAATTTGGTAGGTGAGGGCTTCCCTGGTGGCACAGTGGTTAAGAATCCGCCTGCCAATATGCAGAGGACATGGGTTCGAGCCCTGGTCCGGGAAGATCCCACATGCCACGGAACAACTAAGTTCATGCACCACAACTACTAAGCCTGCACTCTAGAGCCTGTGAGCCACAACTACTGAGCCCAAGTGCCACAACTACTGAAGCCCGTGCTCTGTAACAAGAGAAGCCACCGCAATGAGAAGCCCACGCACCGCAACGAAGAGTAGCCCCCGCTGGGCGCAACTAGAGAAAGCCCGCGTGCAGCAACGAAGACCTAATGCAGCCAAAAATAAAAATAAAATAATTTTAAAAATCTGAATTATAGGGGCTTCCCTGGTGGCACAGTGGTTGAGAGTCCGCCTGCCGATGCAGGGGACACAGGTTCGTGCCCTGGTCTGGGAAGATCCCACATGCCGTGGAGTGGCTAGGCCCGTGAGCCATGGCTGCTGAGCCTGCGTGTCCGGACCGTGTGCTGCACAACGCGAGAGGCCACAACAGTGAGAGGCCCCCATACCGCCAAAAAAAAAAAAAAACTTTATTATTAAAAAAAAAAATTCAGTAGATGAGTTTCAAGGAGTTAGTAAAAATTATACTTTCAGTCTCCTATTAGTCTAATATCATGTAATACTGAAGTTAGACTGGTGAAAAGAACCCTAAGAACTGATGATTATAAGCATACATTTAGATACCTTTCAAAGAGGTACCAAAACAGACATTTATCTTACTCTTACGCAAAACCGTTGTATTTAACGTATCATGTTATGTGTGTTTCTCTTGGACACAATGTAAGAAAAATGAAACTTTGTTAGAAATAGTTCACATAATACCATCTAATAACTATGGGACCATTGTCAAAAACGTGGACTCCATGTAGTTGGAAAGATGAAGATTGAGATACATTATTTAGCAACTTAAAAATCTCTTCCAAAAGAGAGTATTAAAAATAAGTGAATAGACACATCCACATACAAAAAAAAGAACCTAGACACTAACCATACACCTTTCACAAAAATTAACTCAAAATGGATCATAGACCTAAATGTAAAACACAAAACTCTAAAACTTCTAGAAGATAACAGGAAAAAATCTAAGTGACCTTGGCTTGACACCAAAGCATAATCCATCAAGAAAAAAATGGTAAAATGGACTTCAATAAAATTAAAAACTTCTGCTCTGTGAAAGACACTTAAGAAAATGAAAAGACAACGCCACATGCTGCTAGAAAATATCTGCAAAATGTGTATCTAATAAAGGACTGATACCCAAAAGTATTCAAAGAACTCTTAAAATTCAACAGTAATGGGAATTCCCTGGTGGTCCAGTGGTTAGGACTCCGTGCTTTCACAACGGGACCCTGGTTTGATCCCTTGGGGAACTAAGATCCCACAAGCTGTGCAGCCAAAAAGAAAAAACCGAAAAACAAAACTCAACAGGAAGAAAATAGAACCCAATTTTTAAATGGGCAAGGTTTCTCTCTGATTTTTTCCCCTGAATATCAGAATTCACTCCTTTGCCACAAAGGGAAGGGCCCTTTGCTGGAAAACAATGCAGAAGCATCCTAGAGGCAAATGAAAGCACAAAAGCACCAGTTTCCCTCTCCAGCTGTCCCTGCCCCATAAGAAAAAGAATGTAGACAGATCACTCAAACTGAACTCCTGAAGAATAAAATACAGATCGTAAGCAACTTTGGATAGCTAGTCAGGGAAAGAAGCACACAGAGGCAAAAGAAGAAACCTTCTATACTAAAATAAAGGAGCCAATTTTTGAAAATTGAAAGAATCTAGCCAAACATACATTAAATGACAGTGTTTACCATGGGTTTTCTGATTTTTTCAAATGCATTTTATAAAGTTATTATTCCTGCTCAAGAACCTACCCTGGCACTCTACTACTCAAGGCATAAAGTCAATGTCTGAATCCTCCACTCCCCATGAGAAATGTGGCAGGATGCTTCCATGCAGACCAGGCTTGCTCCCCCACCTGGTGAGCACTCAGTGCTCTCCTCACACCTGCATGATAGTTCTCTCTCTAGGTTCTTAACCAAGACTTACATGGGAATAAAATTTTATCTTTATTTTCATTAACTTGAAACTAAATGTAAAAAATCCACTCTATTATGAATACAACAACAAACCACGTTAGGATTGACAGTACCTGCGATTTTGTCTCTAATAAAAACCACATATATTTTCATATAATACAGTTGCTGGAGGTATACTGCAATATCATTTACACTTATCATTACTCTAAATTTACAATAGCTCTTAGGCCCACTGCTAGAATGTGTTATTTAATACATTAAATATAATAACAAATATATTTTTATCACAAATTAGTTTTTAATATTTTGATAACTACATTCCAGTATGATTGGTTTTCTTTGTAATCTCATGTATTTTATTTTATGCAATTAAAAGTATTCTCCTGGAGAGGGGCCTATAAACTTCATCTGATTACCAAAGGAGTCCATGACACACCCAAAATAGTTACAAACTCCCAAAATGGTTAGCAGAAAGTGCTGGGACCAGAGGGAGAACCAGATCAGGAGCATTATAAGGGAAAATAGATGTGCAACATCTTGGGAAGAGTCAGACAAGTATGTGAAATCGAGGGAAGAGAACAGAAGTGAGGGCTCAAGTTGGGGTATGAAGCCCGTAGTTTAGAACTAGGAAACACAAAGACGTCGAGGTTGAAACAGCGGTGGCAAGTGGAGAAGTTTCTGAGCAACTGCCAAGAATATCAGATAGTGTTTTAAGTCCACAAGGGTAAAGGTAGTGAGGTAAAGCAGAGACATTATTTGTCATGTTCCCGGAGACCACTATACTGCAAAATCTAATGGTCAGTTCTGAATCCTAACCTTTCTTGATCTACCGGCAGCATTTGACCCAGCTGACCCTACTCTCCTTCGTGAAACCCTTTTCTTCACTTGGCCTCACAAAAGCTTCCCACATCACTGACTGCCACTCAGTCCCATTTGCTGGATTCTCATCTTCCCATTACAAAGGTTGGAATGTCCCGAGGATCGATCCTCAGACTTCTCTTTTCTATCTATATTCACTCCTTTAGTGATCCCAACTAGTCCCGTGGCTGATGACACCGAAATCTTTACTTCCAAGCTCTGACTCTCCCACCTCCCACCCCAAGGAAACCCAGATTTCCATATTCTGCTACCTATTCGAAATCACTTAGATATCTAAACAGCATCTCAAACATAACACATCCAAAACTGAGCTCTTGATCTTCTCCTCTAAACCTGCCTCCAGTTTCAGTAAATGGCAGAACTATTCACCAGCTGCTCTGGCCAAAACCCTTGGCATCTTCCTCAACTCCTCTCTTTAATTCACATCCCACATTTGATGAGTTGGCAAATCCTGCTGGTCCCACTTCAAAAATGTGCCTGAAATATAACTACTCAGCATCATCCACTGAGGCTACCCAAGCCAAAGCCTGAACTAATGCAATGGTTTCCTGACTGGTCTTAGTTCCACTCTTTCCCCATGAACTTTCCCTACCTCCTCCCCAGTCGATTCTCCATGTAGAATGACCCTTTTCAAGGTTCAGACAGATCATGTCATTCCTCCTTTGAAAATCTTGTTCCGTCTCTCACTCAAAATAAAATACGAAGTCCTTACTCCTTGGTCTATGAGGTCTCACATGACCTAGGTATCCTAGACCTTCCTGATCATGTCTCCTACCTCTTCTTCTTTCCTAAAAGGGAACTAAAACACAATAAACACACCTGTAGCAAATTATCATGCTATTATGTTATATCCTTAAGACACTGTCAAACAACACCATTTCTTCATATGCAGTAATAAGGCCTCTTAGTGCCAGGCCCATCTAGAACCCACACCCTCTTTGTTGACATGCAGCATGGTTTTCCAAATGTCATGTTCTCTCAAGGATAATTGGAATGTATCAATAACTGAAGCTCTTCTGCATATTGCTTTGAAGAAAAAAAATGTTGTACTGAGTTTGTGAAACATTAACATGTTATCTTCTTAGATAAACATCAGCAGAAAACCATTGTTGAGATATATGCATATTCCTCGAAATCTGGGTATAAAAAATGAGGGGCATTAAACCACAAAACAGAACTGCAGAGACTTGGGCAAAATGTGCACATCTCTTTAAAAGTGGTTAGGCTCTTTAAGTTGTCATGAAAATGTGGCATTTTGAGCACTGTTAGAATTATTCCTCAATGTGCACATGTGAGGATGGGGGTTTGCATTGTAATAGTAGTGGGTTAATCTAGAAGTATGAAGTGAGCCCCTCTCAAGCATTTCCTAGACTCATTTTTGGTTTTGTTTGTTTTTTTTGGCCACACCAGGCAGCTTGCGGGATCCTGGTTCCCTGACCAGGCACTGAGCCCAGGCCCTTGGCAGTGAGAGCGTGGAGTCCTAACCACTGGACGCCAGGAAATTCCCAAAGATTTGAGGATTTAAAAGTAAAGGTTTTGAGCTACAAAAGAGGACAATGGGGAGAGCAATAGCACCAACCTAAGCACCACATGCTTTCTGAAACCTGTTCTACAGGACCAAAAGCGGCTCCCACTGGCCAAACTTTTACCAGTTTAAGCATTAAAAAGCGGCTCCCACTGGCCAAACTTTTACCAGTTTAAGCATTAAAAACAACAACAAGAAAAGACTGTAGCTAACCAAAACACATATCAATGAAAATCTGGGAGTCCCTTAATAGCAACTTTTTAAAACTCATGCATTTATCCTACCTTTTAGAGTAACTGAATAGCCCTAGTTCTACATTGCAGAAGAATGCCAGCTAATAGATACAGAAGGAATTTCAGAATTAGAAAACATCATTTTGCAAGCCCCATAAAACTGTTGATTTAGGCAAGGGTCACCAATTAGGCTAAAGTCATTAAGTGCATGGTTGATGGGGGTTTGTAAAGTGCCAAAGTAACGCTACCCACGTTATCTATGGTTGCACGGAGAACCTAACTACACTGTAAAGAGACCTAATCCCACCACCTTAATCCAATGGCCAATCTTGGCATCGTTAACAGTGGGCCAACCAGATGTGACTTCTGATGTGATACACTGTGAAATTCAGACATAAGCTCTGTTTGGCATCCAAGCAAAAAATACTTTCCTTCGCTCCATCAAACTATTGGATATAATTGGCAGTTTACAGGAAATACAAGGGATAGACATCACAGGAAGCAATCAGCTCATCCAAAAGTTGGTTCTGCAGAAGTTCTCAATAAGTCAGTGTTATTATTATTATAAAATGAAAAAGAAAAGATAGGAACTGTGCTAGATTAAAAGAAATTAAAGGAAATAGATACAATGTGCATACGATTGCATATCACTTTAAATAAACTAGTTAAAAAGGATATTTGGGAGAGAATTGGAAAATCTGAATATGGTAAAATTAGATGAGATGAAAACTTACTGAAATAAAATGCTAACTTAAAAAAAAGCGGAGCTTCCCTGGTGGCGCAGTGGTAAAGAATCTGCCTGCCAATGCAGGGGACATGGGTTCGAGCCCTGGTCTGGGAAGTTCCCACATGCCGTGGAGCAACTAAGCCCGTGTGCCACAACTACTGAGTCTGCGCTCTAGAGCCTGCGAGCCACAACTACTGAGCCCGCATGCCACAACTACTGAAGCCCGTGCACCTAGAGCCCGTGCTCTGCAACAAGAGAAGCCACCGCAGTGAGAAGCCTGTGTACCACAACGAAGAGCAGCCCCCACTCGTCGCAACTAGAGAAAGCTCGCGCACAGCAACGAAGACCCAACACAGCCAAAAAGAAAATAAAAATAAATTTATTTTAAAAATAAATAAGATTTTAAAAAAGCAGAATAGAGAATATGAATACTATGCTTTCATGATGGTTAAATAAATATGTATATGTGTACACAGATATACAAAGGAAACGTTCAGAAGAATATACACCATGATACTAACAATGGTAATCCCTGGGTAACAGGAGGAAATTTTTTTCTTATTTTTGCTCATTAAAAAAAGGGCCTAACTCCAAGGCTAGCTCCCAGTATCCCTAGGAATACTAGACCAAATAGGACAAACAAACTCAAGAAAAAAGACTCAAAAAAAAAAGAGGGAATTCCCTGGCAGTCCAGTGGTTAGGGCTCCTAGATTCTACTGCAGGTGGGGCACAGGTTCGATCCCCAATTGGGGAACTAAGATGCCACAAGCCACACAGCAAGGCCAAAAAAAAAAAAAAGAGGACTCCAACAGCACCCCCATGACCATGAGCAGGATTCTTGAGGTTAACTATCCATTATCTTCTATCTCCTTTGAGACCCTGTCTACAAAATAATCTTGGTGGCAACTGTTAGGATGTTCTGCTAAGATGCAACCGTTAGCCTAAGTGTAGGCAGGGATATTTTTACTCCATTCTTTTTGTTATTAAGCTCCAGTCCAAATCTGTAATGGCTTCTGACAAAAGTACCTTGGAGAAGGCAGTTGAGACCAACCTATGAGCGCTTACCTGGCTCGTTCATGAAACCCCTCAAAGGTGATGTCTCTCTCCTCTCCATCCCATCCTCCCCCAAACACATACAGAGAACTGGGAGTAGAGACATAGATAGAATCACTCGCCTGGCCTGGCTCAAGGACAGCATTGGGCAGGTAAGGACTGAACCTCATGCCTCAGTGATCTACCTAGGGCTTTTTATATACCAGTTAAGTACATGAGATGATGATCAAGGCTTAGAACAACTACTGTCCACACATCCCAAGGAGGTCAAGTGATTAACTAGGGTCACAAGTGGGCCAAGATGGAAGTCATGTCTCAGACAGAATCTCTTTGATAATCCAAAGATTAGCAAGGGAGAATTCAATTATGCATTGCAGCAGATGGATTTGTAAGTTCCAGCAAGGAGACAGTAAAATTCAGATAAAAGATGCTAGGTCTTACACTGCTTTTAGATTCTTTAGGACACTGGTACAGGCCCTTGCACATAGTGGGTATTCTATAAATTTAATTAATTATTCTGAAATCTGGTCCCATTTTCTGAGGTATTAACAACCCTTCCAAATCAGTCTTTTGAAAACTTAATTAGCCTACCAGCCACCACAATCCAAATAATTGGCATAGATACTAAAAAGCATCTGAACTCAATCAATAATATAAAAAAACCAAACAGCTACTTTTTTGTTTATTCTACAATAAGACAGACAGGTAGACTTTTTAAAAATCCACCCCCAGGAACTTGCCTGTACTTTATAAGTAACTGTCACTGTAATTACTGTCCAAAAGAGACTCTCAGCACTTAAGTCTAATTTTTTGGTTCTGCTCCCATCTACTGCTTATTCAGGGCTCTTTTCCTTTCACTCTAGCAGAAAGAATTATTTTTAAGTGCCTGATTTTGTAGCAGGACACGAAAACATATTGAGCCTTATCCAATACTTGGCCTGGGGGCTGCTACACTCTGCAACATGATCTCTCTGGGTTTTAATCACATCACTTGCAGCAGCCTTCACAACTGCTACCGGGATACCAGAGTCTATGGCATGGCTTTGAAGAAAAGTGCCAGGAAGGTTCCGAGTTTTAACAACCAACAATTTCCATATGTCTGCTCCAAAGATTTAAGTATCAACCAATTGTTAAAACCCAACTTTATTTACACATCTATCCTCAATGCTTCAAACTTTCTCCAAATGAACTTACAAAACAGGCTGCACTATTTTTAGAAATCTTACTTAAAACTTACTAGACAAACTCTATTAGCTAATAATACACTTTAAGACATTATTAGGGACTTCCCTGGTGGTGCAGTGATTAAGAATCTGCCTGCCAATGCAGGGGACATGGGTTCGATCCCTGGTCCGGGAAGATCCCACATGCCATGGAGCAACTAAGCCCGTGCACCACAACTACTGAGCCTGTGCTCTAGAGCCCGTGAGCCACAACTACTGAAGCCTGTGCACCTAGAGCCTGTGCTCCACAAGAGAAGCTACCTCAATGAGAAGCCGGTGCACCACAACGAAGAGTAGCCCCCGCTTGCTGCAACTAGAGAAAGCCCGCATGCAGCAACTAGAGAAAGCCCGCATGCAGCAACTAACACCCAAAGCAGCTGAAAAAAAAAAGACATTAACGTAAAGTAAATGTTGATAAATAACATGGGAGGAAAAAGCCAGTCTTACTCTGTAAGTGACGATCAGTTGCTTATTTATTTTTACAATAAGTAATGATACTTCTAGCTACCTAGAGCAGAAAATTCAATTTCAGAGTCTCAGGATGTTTTGTTTTAAACTATTTTGTTTAAACAATGTTTTGTTTTAAACACATACCATTCAATTCGTCCATTTAAAGTATAAAGTTAAAAGTGTTTTTTTTTTAGTATATTCACAAAGTTGTGCACCCATCACAATCAATTTTAGAACATTTTCATTACCCCCTAAAAAGAAACCCCAGGCCATTACCTCCTTTTCCCCTTCTATGAGCCCCTGACAATCACTAATCTAACTTGTATATATGCCTATTCTGGACATTTCATATAAATGAAATCATAAAATGTGGTCTTTGTAACTGACTTCTTTCACCTAGCTTAATGTTTGTTTGCAAGGTTCATCCATGTTATAGCATGTTATCAATTCATTTCCTTTTTATGACTACATATTCCAGTGTATGGATAACCATTCTTCAACTGATGGGACCTGTGGGTTGTTTCCACTTCAGAACTATTGTGAATAGTGCTGTTATGACATTCATTTTTGGGTCGATGTTTGTTTTCATTTCTCTTGAGTGGAACTGTTGGGTCATATGTACCTCTACTCAACCTTTTAAGGAACTATTTTCCAAAGTGGCTGTATCATTTTACAATTCTACCAGCAATCTATAAGGATTCCTCTAGTTGTTTCTTGAATAGAATAAACCTTGGAGTCAGACCTAGATATAGTTCAGTCATTTACTGAATATGTGGTCTAAGGCATGTCATTTAACATATCACATGCCTTCCTCATCTCTAAAGTGGGAAGAGTAATATCTACTTATACCTACTTCACAGAGTTGTTCTGAGGATTATTATTAAGAGTAAATATATAAAAATGCTCACAGCACAGTGCCTGGCACATTGTAATTCAAGAAATGGTGTTATAAATAACACTTCTATTCAAACCAAGGCTGCTGATTTTCCTGTGAGACACTGCCTAACTCCTTAATTTTTTGCTAGAACTCTTTCATTGCACTCATCATACTGTAATTTTTTGGTTACATGTCTGTCTCTCCAACCAGACCATAAGATCCTTAATTTATCTTCAATTCTGGCAGGTAGCACGTTTCCTGGCTCATGGCAGGCACTAGGTAAATGCAGAAACAAAGGAAGGCAGAAAGGAAATAAAAGAGTGAAAGGCAGGGGTGAGGTGGGGAGGAGAGGGGAACAGAAAGCAAAGGAAGCCTTCCTGATTCATCCCCTCCCTTCCCTGGTCTGCACTTTAATCAGTCTCTCTACCCTCCCACCCTCTGTGAGATTTAATTATGCCTTCCTCCTTTCTCCCACACAAGCTGCTTAGGCCTCATAATATGTTTTGTACATAATAGTTAAACACATAGAAATTTGATTTCCCCTTCTGGACTATATTTTCTTTGGAGTCAGACACTGAGCCTTATTCATCTTTTTTTTTTTTTTTTTTTTTTTTTTTGAGGTACGCGGGCCTCTCACCGTTGTGGCCTCTCCCGTCGCGGAGCACAGGCTCCGGACGCGCAGGCCCAGCAGCCATGGCTCACGGGCCCAGCCGCTCCGCGGCACGTGGGATCCTCCCAGACCGGGGCACGAACCCATGTCCCCTGCATCGGCAGGCGGACTCTCAACCACTGCGCCACCAGGGAAGCCCCTTATTCATCTTTATAACCTCTATAGAGCCTAATGCCAAGTTTTGTACATAGAAAGCCCTACTAAAAAAGTTTACTGAATATACAAAGACTTTGTGCAATTGATTAGCTCTGATTTTATGCCTAACAAAGGATCAACCAAGTGAGGCAAGGAGTATGCTTCAGCTGGATAGATGCAACAATACACAAGCTGAGGGAAGTACCCTTACTTCTTGCCCTCAAGGCTATAATTCTTGAATTGTCTATTTTAAAGAGAGCCCTGAGCATTTGCTGAGCACCTACTCTATACCAGACACCTATGTACAAGACACAACAAAAAGCAAGCAAGACCCCTTGCTCTATGTAGTTTACAGCTCAGTGGAGAGCATTTGTCTTCTATCCTGAAGGTTCTAATCTCATTCATACTCCAGAAATTTCATCTCTGCAATTGCTTCATTCATTAAGTATTTATCAAACCCTCACTGTGTCAAGTCTATCCTAGGGACATGGGATAAATAAGACAAGGTCTCTGCCCTTCATTTACCTTATATTTTAACCAATTCTATAAAGACGCATTTCCCAGTCAACTCTGTGAAATGCCATCATGTAAAAGTAACACATGCACATAAGTTTAAAAAATAAAAAAGAATGAAGTGGTTTATGATGAAAAAAGAACTCTTCCACTGCCCGCCCCCCCCAACCCAGTCTCCCTTCCCAGAGGCAAGTATCATCAAATCTTCTAGGCATTTCCTCCAGTACTGACCTCAATTTTCCTACATAATATGCATATATGATGATTGTTTGGCTATCAAATTTTATGAGTTATTTATTGAATTTCTGTCATGCCACTATCAGACGACTAAACTCTTCCATCCCTCCTGTTTCACTTCCTATCTCACCCAGTCCTCCAACATAATTATGTCACATTTTGTGTTTGTATCAAAATGATAGTAATAGAAATTTCAGAAACAGATAAGCCCTCGTAAGAAGAGTAGGGTTTTCTAGGCAACAAATATAATCTAGTTCTTTGCAATTCTGTGTTTTCTTACCTAGCAGGACTTAGAGATTTTTATTTCTTAAAAAATATAACCTGTTTCAGAAACAGACTCACAGATATAGAGAACAGACTTGTGGTTGCCAAGGGGGAAGGGGGAAGGGGGAAGGGAGAGGGATGGACTGGGAGTTTGGGGTTAGGAGATGCAAACTATGACATTTAGAATGGATAAACAACAAGGTTCTAATGTATAGCACAGGGAACTACATCCAATCTCCTGGAGTAAACCATAATGGAAAAGAATATAAAAAAAGAATGTATATATGTGTATAACTGAGTCACTTTGTGTACAGCATAAGTTAGCCCAACACTGTAAATCAACTATATACTTCAATTAAAAAAAAAATTCTCTGACTTCCCTCAAAAAAAAAAAAAATCACCTGTTTCAAAATCGCAAAACAATTCATTTAAATATTAAGCTTCCCACATAATGCTGTCAGCTCCTAATGCTAAAGATAGCCTTCTGAGGGTATATTCATAATTGTGTAATAACGTTTTATAGATGAATCTTCCACTAAAATTAGGCTTTGATCACTCCTAAGTGGTAGCAGGGTGTTCTGTTTTGTTTTTATGAGGAAGGTACCAAAATGTGAAGAGTGAGTAGAAAACTAAAAAATTGGGGAAAGTTCATTGTAAAGTATCCAGGGATGTACTAAATGATCTCCATGGGAAAGCTGACATGAAACTCATGATCCAAACGAAAAGACAGCCCAATTCAGTTTGGAAAGAGCTAAACCACTCAGCTCCTTTTCTGAAACATGACTGCCCATTATTAAAATAGTAATGATAAACTTAAATAGCATATTTTGAATTATCATCTTAGATTCATTTATATCCATTTTTTCCTTCTGTAATGTGTGGAAGATATTCTAATTTACAGAAGCATAATCAATAGCAGGAAACAGACACAATAAGATTAGCACTAAAGAATGGGAACATGGGCTTCCCTGGTGGCGCAGTGGTTGAGAGTCTGCCTGCCGATGCAGGGGATACGGGTTCGTGCCCCGGTCCGGGAAGATCCCACATGCCGCGGAGCGGCTGGGCCCGTGAGCCATGGCCTCTGAGTCTGCGCGTCCAGAGTCTGTGCTCCGCAACGGGAGAGGCCACAACAGTGAGAGGCCCGCAAAAAAAAAAAAAAAAAAAGAATGGGAACATAAGAATAAATAATATAAAAATGAATAATCATCCATCTTTTAGCCTTGCCATGGCAACCTGGGTCACTAATCTTTGAAGTTTGTTTCCTGATCTGCTAGATCTGAAAGAAAGCAGCTTCTACCACCAGCAAAAAGTCAGGCCCTTCCTTTTTCCCTTTTGGTTGCCCCTACACAGCTAAACATTGAGGAAGCAAATAGGACAGGAATGGCTACTTAAAAGTCCACTTAGGCTGCAGTGGCACATGGCCAGCCCCTCCCTCCCTCTCCTGGCATTTCAGCTGATCAGGGCAAGAAAAGTGAGAGAATTCATGCGTCAATCTTACTATCGAAGATGCCACTTCTCACCCAGCATCAGATGGGTCACATGTATACTATCTGCTTTTTTTCTCAACAAATCTTACAATTAAAATATCTTCGTATATCAATTCTTGGTTATCTACGATGATGTTAGTGAGACCAAATATAAATGCCAGTATGTAAAATCAACTCAGAGGAAAATCTACCTAAGCTTGGTCAGTTACTGTTGTATCTTGCCTAAAATTATTCGCACATCCTTAATTGTAAAATATTTATCCTCCATCTGGGTAACTAATCCTTTCCACCTGAATTCAAACCTTTCTAAGGGCAACACTCTAAAATCCAGTGTTGTTCACTTATCACCTGATGAGTGATAAGCCAATTAATGCTACTTGCTGTCAGACTGAGCTTGGTGCTGGAAGGAGGGTAAAGGCAGCAAAAATATGGTCCCCATCTTCAGGCAGCTTTCAACCTAGGAAGGGAAACAAGGCCTAAATATCAGAGGTTGACCCTAAAATAGCTTGTCAAGAAGTTTTACTTGGACTGTAAGTGAATGGTTTTTAACAGATCCTCTCAGGTTCACTACTCTAAAATCAAGTATTCAAGATTTCTCCCCCCACACTTCATCCCAATCCCCTTACAAGCAGGAAGAGCTTCAGGACATACAGTACAGTACAGAGAAGAGCTTTCACTGAGCTGAGCAAAAGGCCTGGAGGTAGGAAAGCACGCTCATTCTCAGATTCACTTACTTCCACAAAGCCAAAGAGGTAGGGGGTGGGGCAAGTGTCAACGCCATTCCTAACTGGAAGGAAAAAAGTTCCCTCTACCCAGCTGGCTAGGTAAGAGGCCTGACATCGTCCCCTGCTTGGGTAGAGATGCCCTCTCTCTTGCTCTCACTACCTTAGAGTGCCACGGCCTGGGGGAGGGCAAAGCAATGCACAAGGTAATAAGTTTTACAATGCAGACCTCAGAAGTTTAAGAATTATTATTAGGTGCATGTATCTTTTTGAATTATAGTTTTTGTCTGGATATATTCCCAGGAGTGGGACTGCTGGATCATATGTTAATTCTACTTTTAGTTTTCTGAGGAACCTCCATACTGTTTTCCACAGTGGCTGCACCAACTTACATTCCCACCGACAGTGTAGGAGGGTTCCCTTTTCTCCACCCCCTCCAGCATTTATTATTCAAAGACTTTTTAATGATGGCCGTTCTGACTGTTGTGAAGTGGTACCTCACTGTAGTTTTGATTTGCATTTCTCTAATCATTAGAGATGTTGGGGCTTCCTTAGTGGCACAGTGCTTAAGGAATCTGCCTGCCAATGCAGGGGACACAGGTTTGAGCCCTGGTCTGGGAAGATCCCACATGCCGCGGAGCAACTAAGCCCGTGCACCACAACTACTGAGCCTGAGCTCTAGAGCCCATGAGCCACAACTACTGAAGCCCGTGCGCCTAGAGCCCGTGCTCTGCAACAAGAGAAGCTACCTCAATGAGAAGCCTGTGCACCACAACGAACAGTAGCCCCCGCCTGCTGCAACTAGAGAAAGCCCGCACACAGCAATGAAGACCCAACATAGTCAAAAATAAATTAATTTATTTAAAAAAAAATTAGCAATGTTGAGCATCTTTTCATGTGCCTATTGGCCATCTGTACTTCGTCTTTGGAGAAATGTCTATTTAGGTCTTCTGTCCATCCCTATGTTCGTAGCAGCACTATTCACAATAGCCAAGACATCGAAACAACCTAAATGTCCATGGACAGATGAATGGATAAAGAAGACGTGGTACATATATACAATGGAATACTACTCAGCCATAAAAAAGAACGAAATAATGCCATTTGCAGCAACATGGATGCAACTAGAGATTATCATACTAAGTGAAGTAAGTCAGAAACAGAATGACAAATACCATATGATATCATTTATATGTGGAAGCTAAACTATGACACAGGGACTTCCCTGGCATTCCAGTGGCTAAGATTCCGTACTTCCAATGCAGGGGGTGCAGGTTTGATCCCTGGTCGGGGAAATAGGATCCCACATGCCGTGCAGTGCAGATAAAAAATTAAAATAAAAAAAAAGTAAATAAACTATGACACAAATGAACCTATCTATGAAACAGAAACAGAATCACAGACACAGAGAACAGACTGGTGGTTGCCAAGGAGGATGGGGTTGGTGAGGGCTGGAGTGGGAGGTTGGGGTTAGCAGATGTGAGCTTTTATGTATAGGATGGATAAACAAGGTCCTACTGTATAGCCCAAAGAACTATATTCAATATCCTATGATAAACCATAATGGAAGATATTTTTTTACAAAAAGAATATATATATAACTGAATCACTTTGCTGTACAGCAGTAATTAACACAACAGTGTAAATCAACTATACTTCAATTTAAAAAAAGAATCATTAAATAGAAATTTCTCTCAGTCTTGAATACTGCTACATAGTATACTGCTACTCTCTAACCCACAAACTAGAATAGGAGATAGAATGAGCCACAGGGGCCAATTCCTATTGCCATATTTCAAATCTACGCAGAATAGAGCTATGCATGAAAAGCAACAGAGAGGAAAACTACAGAACTACAAATAAACAAGAAGTGAATTTTAAATTAGAACATGAAAATTATATTCAAGCTAATTCTAACAACATCACTGGCAGAAAAAAAATTTTTTTTTACTTGCTAATAATATATTTAGACTTAGAAATGAGAAGTGGAAAAGGAGCAAGGTTTTGTGATGACACAGGCTTGGGTTTTAACCCTTGTTCTTTCATTCATGGGCTGTGAGACCTTGGGCAAATGAGCTTCAATTTTTTTCCTTACCTGGGAAGGGGTGTTAACACCTATGACACAGGTTGTTGCAAAGTTTATACGATGTATGTAAAAAATTTAGCACTGTGTCTGGCACAAAGGGGGTTAATAAGTGGTTATTCTTATAATATATCAAAGAAAAAGTTAAAGTACCAACCTCCTTTTCCAGACCTCCAGAAATTGTCTGGCATAGTCTGTAACTAGGAAAATCTTACCAGTATCCATCAATATGAAAGTGGTTAAGTAAATCATTGCTGTTCCTTCCTATGATCTACTTATTATACAGCATTCCTAAAAGTTACTGACATAGAAAGGCCACCAAGATATATTGTTAAGTGAAAAAAAGCAAGCTGCATAACAATAAATACAATAAGGTCCAATTTATCTGGGAATATATACAAACCGTTAACAATAATTATCCTTGAAAAGGATAATGGGACTGGGGGTATTTACATATTTTATATTGTTTGCATCTTCAATTACAAGCACTACTTGCATAATTGAAAACTAATAACAAAAGAGAAAAAGGTATTACCTGTATAATTAAAATGAAAATTACTCGTACAAAGCACTTATATAACCCCAGATACTGATTTAACCTCTCTACCCAAAACATGTTTTTCCTAAAGTAGCTCATGGTCTGACACCCCATGAGCAGACTTATTTTTGGTTCCATCTGCCAGCCAATCTAACACAGCCCAGGCAAAGCTGGGCATGGCTCCTTTAACCACGATAGTGGCTAGGAAGTGGGAGAATGGGGTGCTGGTGTGGGTAGAGGAGAAAGTGGTAGAAGAAATTATGAGAAAGAAAAAACGAGCACCCTTCTCTATTTCACACCGTACTGTTGGGGTTACAAAATGGTCTCTGCCCACACTGGTAGGCACCTATTGTGGCCTCAGCCATCCACATGACACATAGCCAAACTCTCCATGAACGTCAGCTACTAAGTAAAGATGTAATTTATGTAATTTCATTTAGCAGGCTTTTTACCTGCTCAGGGTTACTCTGCCAAATCTTTCTTAACACTGAATCATATCACCTTGGATGGATTCCAAAACTATTTTTCTCATCTCATTTTATTTTGTCAGACACTACAAACGGTCCAACATACATTCATAAAAACCACCCTCAATAAAAAACTTGTACACCTCCTTCAAAAAGGCTTGCTTTGGGAAGTTAATTCTAATGCTAAAAGATGACTCCAAGTCCATCTAAATCAGCCTATGAAGCAGCCTTCTGTTCAAAGAAATCACAGCTACTTAAGGAATGACTACCTTCAAGAAAGATTATTTCCTATTAAATCATTTGTGCTTCCAAAATGATTTACAGTGAAGATTAGGTGGTACTTATAGCTGTTACCACTGAATGTTAGCCTACTCTTAGACACTAATGATGATATATTCTTGTATGTATTATATTTTATTGAAACATCAATTCATAAAACTCTTTCCTAACATATAACTTTAACATTACCATTCCCCTACATAGGAACTGTCAATTGTTTTCTGATACTTATAAGATTAAAAAGTCAAATTTCTCAATCAGGCATTCAAAGTCCTATACAATCTGCCCTGGTCAATCTTCCTGGTCTCATCACTACCAACATCTTACCAAAGCCTTTTGCTCAAGCCGGCTTGAACTTGAGTTCAAGTTCCTGTTCTTTGAACTCATCTTCATCTGCCTGAATTTCTCAAGTCAACACATTTAAAAAATCCTACCTGAATTCTGCCATCTCTCAATACTCACCTCAAACCTCAAAAAAAGCTAGCATCATGTTCCCTATGAACATTTTAGCAATGATTACCACTGGGGTTTAGGGGATCATTAAATAAAATCCCTTCCTCCCAGCTACCTACCTACCTACCCACTTCTGGAATAATTGAGAAACAAGACAGAAAAGTCAAATAGATGGAGATCAAATTGTCAGCTTTATTATAGGTAAAGCTCATATTTCTAAATGTAACTTAAAGGCATAGCAACAATGTCTTCCTAAAACTTCACCCAAGAACTGAGCTAGGGCTTCCGTGGTGGCGTAGTGGTTAAGAATCCACCTGCCAGGCTTTCCTGGTAGTGCAGTGGTTGACAGTCCGCCTGCCGATGCAGGGGACACAGGTTCATGCCCCGGTCTGGGAAGATCCCACATGCCGCGGAGCAACTACGCCCGTGTGCCACAACTACTGAGCCTGTGCTCTGCAGCCTGTGAGCCACAGCTACTGAGGCCCGCACCTAGAGCCCGTGCTCCACAACAAGAGAAGCCACAGCAGTGAGAAGCTGGTGCTCCACAACGAAGAGTATCCCCCACTGGCCGCAACTAGAGAAAGCCCGTGTGCAGCAATGGAGACCCAATGCAGCCATAAATTAATTAATTAATTTTTTTAAAAAAAGAACTGAGCTAATTCACCAGCGCAATCACAGTCACAGTCGGAAAACCACAGGTTTCCCCACACAGAGGTCAGTTTCTGGAAAACATAGAGGAACAGGCTATCGGTACCTTGCTCCCCAGGAAAGGAGAAAGGAGAGGGACTGAGAGCTAGGCCCTGACTAGTTCCTTGCCCAAATTATCCAATAAGATCAGCCACTCCTCCCTGGACAAAGATGGGCCAAGGGAATTACATGGAGTGATATCCCTCTACACGGAAACATGAATCTAGGCTGAAAGAGATTTCCACCCTTCAAAAAACTGCTTATATAACTTTATTAGCAATTTATCAAACACAGACCTATGCCACTTCTTCTATAGATGACTTAAAATGTTATTTTTATGTAAGACTTTTACTGTTTTTATGTACTTACTGTGTTTGTTATCTCCAAGTAGATTTTAAGCTCCTAGTGGGCAGCATATTAAATGGATTGTCCACAGGCATAGCAGTGGCAAGATTTAGAGTGAGGATAGCAATACTATGAACCAGATGACAAAATCTCTCATGAATTGAGGGGAACAGGATGAGAGAAATGTCTGTGCCAGAAGTTTTAGTGGATGATCACAAAGAGGGGTAAAGGCAATATTGTATAAACCTCAAAGACAGGTTTTTACACAAAGGTATTAAAGCAAAGGTAGGAAAGTTGCAAGAGTAAGAAAAATGACAATGCTGCTGTACATATACTTAAATTAAAAAGTAAAAACAAAGCAATTTAATCTTTATATCGTTTATATGCACAATACGACGACCACTCAGTTGCTGGGACATGGTAGACTCAAATGACAGTTGGAAATCACTACAAGCAGATAAAAAGTCTCAATTAACATACATAGCCAGAAAATTGTTTCAAGCTATCAAACTTTATAGATCTGAAAGCAACGAAAAGAACATCATTAAAATGCAAAGAAGAAATGAATTCAAACATTGAAAAGCAGGCATAACCACTGAACTGAAAACACATTCCTTAAGATGGCAAACAGACTCGTCCGCCTGGCTTTCGCGACTGATAGAGGCAGAGGTGCTCAGGAAGAGCATGTGGAGAGGAGAGGAGAGGCCTCAGATGAGAACCTGGTGAATATACCATGGAAGATGGTCTGCAAATGCAATGTACAGATGCTAGACGACAACAAACGAGTGAAGTGCACAGCATGGAGCCAAAGCACTGGAGCAAACATGTGCCCCTCCCAGAGGAGCAGCTCTGAGGATCACTGCCACAGGGGAACGGCCACCCAGTGCAGCCAGGTCACTTCCCCCCAAGTTACATTCAAATTCTTAATATAAAATATTATATTTTTATTATTGGCAACTACTATAAACATTTTCAAAACACACTGAGGGCCAAATAAAACATGTCAACAAACCAGATTTGAACCACAGATTGCCAGTTAGCCATTGCAGATTTGAGGCATGAACAAAGAAAAAGCCACCAAAGCACCTAAAAAGAAATACAAAACAGAGACAGTGAATGATCAGGACAGAACAGTTCACTGAAGCAAAGGCAGAAGGATTTCAAGAATAGTGATAAACAGGAAGCTCAACTAAAATTCAAGGCTGAAAAGTGTCCAAAGAATTCAATTCACTAGAAATTCACTGATAGAATAAAGGCCTGGAAGAGACAATAACCTGACAGCTACTTTGTAGCAAAAATACTTCAGTAAACTGCCATTTTTGAAAAATCAGGGTTCAGAAAATTCTGCTAATCTAACAAAATTTTCTGCATATCCCTGATTAAAAATCAAACATAGACCGTGGCTTTACAAATACTACAACTGTATAGTTTAGCTTTTCAGAAGAAAAAAAAAGTAAAATCTGAATAAACAAAGGAATACTCTCCCTCCCCTCCCCAAATGCTGTTATTTCTCTTTATTAACCTGAAAACAAAGCATGATTTCATATAGCTTTAAGAACCATTCTCCTTTCTTTTGACAGCCAGCTCTGAAGATCACTTATGATACACTCTGGTTAATGCATTATCCTTTAGGCCCCAGCAAATTCTGCCTAGATCACAAAGGCTCAAATCTCCTAAACTACACTGGCTGACCCAGGACACATGGTGCCTCACCAGGGTTCAGCATCCACAAGGGTGGACCACCTCATTCTTTCTTATCATGGGACAGCGTGTTATGATGATACTCCCACCCTAGAATGGCAGAGAGGGTACACACAAATGATGTGACTTAGGAACACTCAAAGACAACTTATCAACAAGAAACCAACAAGTAGAGGCAAACAACAACAACAAATTCCAGATGGGAAGAAATTAATCATGAGATCCTTTCTGAGAAAATTTATACATGACAGAGAAACTGAACATGGTTAGGGAAACAGACAATAGAAATACAAAGTAGATTTCATGGCCACGTGTCCCCAACTTTGAGAGAAAACATTTTCACATAATTTTTTTCTTTTTAATAATGGTTACTTATTAACTGAATAATTAAATGAACTTATTTATCACTTGTTCCAATCTCTTTCATATTCATAGTTCTATAAATCAAGATATCCTTTGTCAGACGGTGTACACAATTTGAGACTGGATAACTGGTTGCCATATGTATCAAAGCAATGGAGGCTACAACACTGGTATAAAGATGCTTACAAATAAATTATGGAGTTGGGATGAGAGAAAGTGTAAGCAAACAGTCCATGCTAAGACAGGGAAGTCAAGCCATAGACCAGAAAGACCTGGGGAGGGTAAGAGGGACAGAACCAGCTATTGAAAGACTCTCCTTAAGCACGGCAGCACATGGCTCTCTGAAAGCCAGGCTACAACTCCTTAATCCAGGTTTTCAACTCATAACTTCTGAGTGTCAGCTGATCTCAAGGAGTGTCACAAAACAATAAACACCAGCAGTGAACATGTTCCTTTACAAAAACAACTCACAGCTTTAACATGTCACCTGAAGTGACAGCCTAGAAAAAGATGTATTGAAATTCTTCCCCCTTTCATCCAGGCTTGAAACATATCACCTTGAAGTGGAACATGAGAGCCAGTCCCACACAGTGCAATGCTTAGGACTTCAGTTGTCTAGTCCTCCCATACTCATTCTGCCTCTAAACTAGTCCTTGTTTTCCTTCCTCCCCTTCCCCCAAAGTTTTGGCTCTTGCATAGAAAAAGTCCACCAGGCTTTGTGATGTACTAAAAACTCACATGCTGTTCTGTGTGGTCCACATGCACAACTGGACCTCACTCATGTCAGGGAGTTTCTCTGTGAAACAGCCCTCAAAAGTCCTAACTATGCTAACAGCCTCCAGGCAGGACTTCTGGCCCTTCAAGCACAGGCTCTGGCAATGTTGCACTGATTTTTATCACATGAAGGGTTATTTTCTGTTCCTGGAGTTTTAGGGCAAGGAGTTAATATAAAGGGCTCATAAACAAAGTGAGGATTTTCCTGACAATTTCTTAAGAGCTGAGGACAATGTGAATTCAGTACAGTAGTTTATATGAAATGCTTTTTTTTTCTCCCCTATGCTTCTTGGAAAAAAATTTCTGAATAAGGGAATCGTTTGGAGACAACTGTTTATTTCTTTGCATTAAAATAAAAGTGAAATCTAAACCGTTCAATATAAAGTTTAAATGATGCACATTAGACTGATTAAGCTCTGTGATGAAGTGTGGTTAGAAATTTTGACTCCAGTCTCATCACTGTGCCTGAATAGCATGATCTAGATACCCCTCTGTGCTGCCACAGACCTCTGCATAACACGTCAAAACACATCACAACGCTTTGCTTCTCCTGCTACACCAGGAGCTGCGTGACAACAGAGCCATGACTTAATGTTTTGCTAAACCAAGCCCAACACAGTGCTGGGCACATAATAGATGTTAAATAAACACTTCTGAACGGAAAAACACGATACTCATTCTGAATTCAGAAGACAAATTTCTAACTAAAATTCTGCTATCTCTGAAGGATTCCAAATTAGCAATAAATATCTACACACCTCAAGCCCTAGATGTGTGGGCATTTGGTAATGTGATGTTAGTAAATGTTAAGTAAAAAATGACCTGATAAAATAGATAACAAAGGAAAGGAATAAGCCCTTAGGGAAGCAAAGAAAATACAAGTGTACTTTATGGACTCAATTTTTTTTTAAACAATCATTTCAATTTTTTTTTAATCATGCAGGGTCTTTGTTGCCGCATGCAGGCTTTTCTCTAGTTGCGGCGAGCGGGGGCTACTCTTCCTTGTTGTGCGCGGGCTTCCCATTGCAGTGGCTTCTCTTGTTGCCGAGCACGGGCTCTAGGCTCACAGGCTTCAGTAATTGCAGCACGTGGGCTCAGTAGTTGTGGCTCGAGGCTCCAGAGCGCAGGCTCAGTAGTTGTGGCGTACGCGCTTAGTTGCTCCGCCGCATGTGGGATCTTTCCGGATTGGGCTCGAACTTGTGTCCCTTGCAGTGGCAGGCGGATTCTTAACCTCTGGGCCACCAGGGAAGCCCTGGACTCTGAATTTTTGAGCCCCCTTAGCAGGCTTGGGATTCAAAACAACTATTGCATAAGTAACAGAAATGTAAACCCAGAAAGGAAATGGTCTTGCCAACTACCTTTTACTTTCTCTGTTTTCTTTTCAAACCCAATAACCTTAGGACCAAGGCCAAGAAGAAGCTTGAGATTTCCACATTCAAAAATCTATTAACTGTATTGAGACCTAAATAAAAATTTATTCATGTGAACTTCAAAACTGGGTTTGTTTTCACTATGTGCATAATTACTGTCATGGGCAACCAAGAGTAGCTGCTTCTATCCTGAGAGGTTTTTTTTTAACTAAAAGCATGGAAGAGGGTGATTCTTCATTGCAATATTGAAGCCTACATTCAGCTTAACAGCTCTGGATGGCACTGCTGAAAGGAACCTTTAAAGCTCATCAGATCTAGGGAATTCCTTGGCGCTCCAGTGGTTAGAACTTCACGCTTCCACTGCAGGGGCATGGGTTTGATCCCTGGTCAGGAAACTAAGATCCCACAAGCCGCACGGTGTGGCCCGCCCCCACCCCCAAAAAAATCTACCTCTACCAGTTTCCACTGAGCACAAAACTGAGGTCCACTGAGGTCAAGATACTTGCCCTGGGGCATAAAGAGAGCTAATGGGAGAGAAAGGGCAGAACAGGTCTTAAAGCTCAGTGAAGCCAGTGATTTACTACCCCAAACCATCTCTCTGCAGCTACTAAATTTGTGTTTATTGTGATAAACTGTGTCAAAGTATTATGCAAATGCAACACTGAAATGATCAAATATAGCAAAATCTTCCCAAGCAGACTTCTCAGAAAAACTGCATATTCTAGTTGATTTAATTTTCTGGTTACCAAAGGTTTGTTTTGGTAACTGAACTTCACTATTGTCAGGAAAAAGAACATGAGAAAAGGGAAAAAGCAGAATGAATACATACTATCTTGCTCCTAGACATGCTATAAAGTAGTGATGGTACAGTACAAACAGCCCGGCCTTACCACTGACTGACGCGCTGTGAGGCACTGTTCAAGCCCATCTCTCTGGAATTCAGTTTTCATATCTTTAAAAAGAAGAGGTTGAACCAAATAATGTAAGATTCCTTCCAGCTCTGAAACTCAAAGCATCTAGAACACTAAACATGTTTTCTTATCATTTGCAATGTTCTCCAGAAAGTGCCTACGTCCCATGCCCTCCTCCCATAAAAGTTTTGAGTATATGATTATCACACGTTGAACTAGACCTGAATGGTAAACTGCTTAAAACACCCAACTAATACCTGGATCTCCGCTACAAATACTTTTAACTCTAGTGAATAATGGTTTTGGTTCATAAAGGAACTGCTCAGAGATCTGCCATGGTTTAAAACATTTTGGGCCCTACAATGGGGTGTGAGTGGGGGAAGTTGCTCAACTAGATGGAAGAAGCTTTCCAGACCCCTCGCTGTATCTAAGGAGTTCCAATTTTGTGTTTTATTTATCATGTTTTGCTGTTCAAAGTAATTCTGGAAGCTCACTAGGTCTTTCTCCCAAAAAAAGAAGACAGCATAACAAACATATATTAGTTATTTTCACAAGAACCATACTACTGACTCTCCTCATGTATTTATATGCTATCATATACTGTTATGAGGTTGTCCCCCTCTTTTGTATTTTTTTATTGTAGTGAAATATACATGACATAAAATTGACCATTTTAACCATTTTTTAGTGTATAATTCAGTGGCATAGATTTTATTCACAATGTTGTGCAACCATCACCACTATCTATTTCCAAAACTTTTTCATTACCCCAAACAGAAACCCTGTAACCATTAAGCAATAGCTCCTCATTCTCCTGTCGTTTATTTTTTATAATTATAGTCTCAAAGGCCTTAATAACTTTCAAACTATGGTATGCTGCCACCAGGTGGCAAGAGAGTGTCATGGCTGCCAAGATTGGAACTTGTTTCAAAATAATCCAAGATAGGTATAGGGGAAGCAAGTAAAAGTGTAGATGAAATAAAACTGTCACAGTCTGGTCAGGAGTTCATTATACTAGTCTCTCCAAATCTGTACATGTTTGAAATTTTCTATAACAAATATTAAAAGTGTGCCTACAATATTACAAATACAGAGATTTCATACATTTTTAAACCCTAGAAAGCAAAATATACATCAATATTGCACAGATAATTTTTTTTCTTCAGCTATTTTTAAAACCTGGGAAGACATTTTATACCTAAGTATCGATTATACATTAATTTTAAATCTTGTAATTAGATGGCAGATTTCCAAGATTACATATTTAAACTAGTTAACAAAAACTTTTGTGTTATATCCAACTAAACCTCATCAGCTACAAATGTGAAAAATCAAATTTATCAGCATTCAATTCCCACATGTATGTAGAAATAAATTTCTGAGTAACTGCAAATGCAATATTGGACTTTATCTCAATTAAGAAGCTTTTGTTTCTTTAATAGTAAGCACAAATATACAAAGGAGCCTCTCAAACATCTCCAGGAGAAGGAAGCTAGGAGGCAAATAAGTCAGTTTAAAATTGTACTTGTGGGCTTCCCTGGTGGCGCAGTGGTTAAGAATCCGCCTGCCAAAGCAGGGGTCAGGGTTCAAGCCCTGGTCCGGGAAGATCCCACATGCTGCGGAGCATCTAAGCCCGTGAGCCACAACTACTGAGCCCACGTGCCGCATCTACTGAAGCCTGTGCGCTCTACAGCCCGTGCTCCACAATGAGAAGCCCGCGCACTGCAATAAAGAGTAGCCCCCCGCTCGCTGCAACTAGAGAAAGCCTGCGCGCAGCAACAAAAATCCAACACGGCCAAAAATAATAAATTTATTTTTAAAAAATAAAACTGTACTTGTTTTCCTTAATTCTATTTTTCTTTCATAAATTGCCAGTTGACCAGATCACAGAAAAGTCAGCTCAGTAATTTTTAATTTTTCTAGCATCAGTAGGGAGTAGAGGCTGCACCTGGATGAATTTTCTTGATATTTAGCTGTTCTAACAAATAATTTTTATTTCTACCATCTTTACTGATATTATTCCAAAGTATAATATGCATTCTCCTACTTTATAAAACATTAAAATTAAAATTCTTTCAGTATACATAATCATCATTAACATCAATTATCAAACTCTGATGTTTGCTGCTGTAGAATCAAGGGAGACAGACATTTGCTTTCCTGAATGCCAAGCTCTTGGTTGTCCTCTTCAATGATCTATCCTAAGCTCTGACTTGCAAGGGAAACTGCCTCCCCACCTGGGTTGAGGGTTTCTCTTGGCCTCTTCCTGCAATTCAGCTCTCAGCCTACTGAACTCAGTGAATCTAATGAATGCCCACTGCTTCTGTTCCTAGCTAGCTCAAGTGCCCCACACCTCCATGGGTCCAGAATGGCTACATCCACATTATGCCAGTTATGAAGACCAACAGACTGGGTTGTTTTGGCCACTCACCGTGTTTACCTATTTAATGGTGGATGTGTTTTAGTATTATAAGATATGAAAATCTTAGTAATAAGAGTTCAATCTTCCTGTTTTATACATGAGTAAAAGCCCAGGAAGATGAAGTGACCCATCCAAGGTCACAGGATTATTTACTGGCAGAAAGATATTAACAGTCAGAACTGCTGGTTTCTAGTACAAGTGCTTTTTGCACTACTTACATGAACATTCACATGCTCCAAGATTATCATACAATAAGATACAAGCTGATAAGACTATTAAGAGTGCCAAATTTTACCCAAACTCTTTAAATTCAGGGACACTAGTCCTTTAGGAATAAGACAATAAAACCCTGAATTCTGATTTCTTCTAGGTGAACTTGTATTAAGGTAGGACCAGCTTGATCACAGGTATCTGCTTTCTTCCAGAACATGGAAACACTGAACTCATAGGAATCAACCCTATTTAAACTAAACAGGGAGTTCCCCGATGGTCTACAGGTTAGGATTCAGCACTTTCATAGCCCGGGTTCAGCCTCTGGTCAGGGAACTGAGATCCCACAAGCCGAGTGGCGCAGCCAAAATAAGAAAATAAACAAACAAACATAAAATAAAACTACCTCACAGAACCACACATTCTACATATAGGTAACAGTTTAGAGTAGAACATGCTTTAAACAGACTCCCTCTGACTGAATTTAAACCATCTAATTGGCAATTCATCTTTTTTTTAATTTTTGGCTGCGTTGGGTCTCCATTGAGACGCGGGCTTTTCATTGTGGTGGCTTCTCTTGTTGCGGAGCACGGGCTCTAGGCCCGCAGGCTTCAGTAGTTGTGGCTCGCGGGCTCTAGAGTGCAGGCTCAGTAGTTGCGGCGCACGGGCTTAGTAGCTCTGTGGCATGTGGGATCTTCCCAGACCAGGGATCGAACCCGTGTCCCCTGCATTGGCAGGCGGATTCTTAACTACTGCACCACCAGGGAAGTCTCAGCAATTCATCTTTTAATTTTTAACTCATTTTTTACTGAGTTATGAGAGAATAGCATGCACCTATCCTTTCAAAAGAACTACACCTCACACCATGGAATTCTGAAAGTCTGCAAATGAGCACAGACGTTAATATTTAAATAGTTTAAATGTCTTTGTTCAAAATAACTTAAAACCCTTATGTATAAATTTGATGGTAAATCTCGTTCATGTTAATCTTTAAGGCACAGGTTCTCACATTGAAGTCCACAGCCCTAAAAAAAAAAATATATCAATGGACTTTAGGAGATCTGTGAACTCTCAAAAAACTGTACATAAAATTCTGTGTGTATATGCACAGATGCATTTGTTAGGAGAGAAGATCTACAGCTTCATCAAAAAGATCAGCATCACAGCTTTCAGTAAAACAAAGTTTGCAGGCCGTGGAGGCAAGGCAGCTAGCTCACTGCTGGCTGCAGAACGTCCAACAACAAAGGTTTGCTCTCTTTACTCACACCAACCCTTCTGGAATGCAGAACCTCAACAGAGTGGTAATCTTGAGAGACCAAAAGTTCCTTGGTCATAAGACTGGGAAACAAATCCACTATATACACTAAGTCCACTATATCTTCCCACCAACCTATCACCACATTTAGTCTCTTAACAAAAGAGCATCAAGATATTTTTTTAAATTTATTTTATTTTATTTATTTTATTTTTGGCTGCGTTGGGTCTTCGTTGCTGCACACAGGCTTTTCTCTGGTTGCGGTGAGCGGGGATACTCTTCGTTGCTGTGTGCAGGTTTCTCTTTGTGGTAGCTTCTCTTGTGGAGCAGGGGCTCTAGGCACGTGGGCTTCAGTAGCTGTGTCATGCGGGCTCAGTAGTTGTGGCTTACAGGTTCTAGAGCGCAAGCTCAGCTGTTGTGGCACATGGGCTTAGTCGCTCCGCAGCATGTGGGATCTTCCCGGACCAGGGCTCGAACCTGTGTCCCCTGCACTGGCAGGCAGATTCTTAACCACTGTGCCACCACGGAAACCCACGATTTTTTTTTTTTGGCGGTACGCAGGCCACTCACTGTTGTGGCCTCTCCCGTTGCGGAGCACAGGCTCCAGACGCGCAGGCTCAGCGGCCATGGCTCACGGGCCCAGCCGCTCCGCAGCATGTGGGATCCTCCCAGACCGGGGCACAAACCCATGTCCCCTGCATCAGCAGGCAGACTCTCAACCACTGCGCCACCAGGGAAGCCCCCCAAGATATTTTTTAAGAAAGCAAGATTGCCCTCTGTGGCCACACACTAAAAAGATGGGGGAAGGGTGGAGACATGATGGGGGAGTCCCTAAGGTAAAGAGCCTTCCAGCATCCATGAACCAGCAAAAGCCCACCCTGAAAATACTTTATCTCAACTACTACTGCCACCTCTTAGGGTTAAATTTACTAATCTGTGTTAAGATATTAACTCCTTTTATTGTCCAAAAATAAAACCTCTTTGTCAAACATCGGGGATGGAATATTTCCTCATTTGGTACTTTGAATATTTAGTATTGTGAGAATACATCAATTATCATGTTTTTATAAGTGTGATCACAAATCCCCTTAGAATTTTCTGAGAATGAAGAATTATTTTATATTTAACACCTTGGATGCATATGAGAGAGGGAGGGAAGAAAAGAAGGGAGGGAGGGAGGGAAGGAAAAGTATATATATGTGTGTGTGTATTAGAGAGTATGTGTACATACTCCATACTCCATCACATACAGACCACATAAAACATTAACTCTAAATACTGTATGTTGCTTACACAGAAATCCTTTCCTTCCACCACCACTCAGTAATAATTGTTCACTTTAGAGGTCTGTTAAGTTTTGAAATTTTTATTTTCATATTCTTCTTCTACCATGTAAAATGCTAAGAATGAGTTTTAACTGATTTCAGCATTCTTGTAAAAGAAAATAAAGAAAGGATTATTATTTAGCCAGGAAATCTGTGAACACAAGATTCTCCAGTGATTGGTAACATCAGCATAAATGCTGTTTTACACCTATGTATTTTTAGGCTATTGCTATCCAACACTTCAGAGGAAAAATTTTTATCTTAATGCAAAAAAAAAAAAACTTTTTTTAACTTAAAAGGCAGAGAAATTCAATTCATTCACCAAAATCATGCCTCTTAATATCTGAAAACTATACTCAGGGCCAAAATCAATGCCTCCAATTAAAGATCACAAATGTAATTAAAAAAACATTTTTCTTGTGGTTTATTAAAATCATGATCAACTGCCTACAAAACAATATTGAAAATTAAAAACTGTAATGACCAATAAATACATTAGAAATTCCAATTCTCCCATTTATAGGCACAGCATAATTGTCTGACACAGCACACAGAGTTAATTACCTGCACACCTTCTCCACAACTCCATGCAGGTGTCTGACAAACAAAGAAGGTAGTGGAGAATATTAAAAACAGGTTGTTCTTAGCAGAGGGGAAAGAGCGGGGTGGAGGGTGAAATGGATAAAGGGGATCAACTGTATGATGATGGATGGAAACTAAACTTTTGGTGGTGAGCATACTATAGTATACACGTTAGTAGAAATATAATGTACACATGAAATGTATATAACGTTACAAACCAATGACACCTAAAAATAAATAAATTAGTAAATAAATAGGAAGGAAGGAAGAATAGGTTGTGCTAGTTGCAAAACTGATGGTTTACTTCTCTAGCGTAAGTGACCGTAAGTAGGAAGAAACTAACCTAATCTAAAACTTAAGCAACCAAACAGGAAATTCAGAGGCAGAAATAAAAAGAACTTTCTTTCATTTCTATTGCTTTAGTCAAGGTATCATATACACATACATACTGGAGTAAATGTAAAAAGAGTGACAACAAAGTGTGTGGGTGCAAGTGCCTGCCCCACACCAGCCCCTACCACAAGAACAGGGTTTATTCAGAGAGTAAAGTAAAACATAGTGGTAGAAAACAGGTTTTTCCTAGGTCCAGGAACACTTAATGGACTGGGAGAAGCAACTAGCTTAATCAGTGACATAAACACATAACATATAAAGAAACACACGGCCACGGGCTTCCCTGGTGGCACAGTGGTTGAGAGTCCGCCTGCCGATTCAGGGGACACGGGTTTGTGCCCCGGTCTAGGAAGATCCCACATGCCGCGGAGCGGCTGGGCCCGTGAGCCATGGCCGCTGAGCCTGAGCGTCCGGAGCCTGTGCTCCGCAACCGGAGAGGCCACAACAGTGAGACGCCCGCGTACCGAAGAAAACAAACAAACAAACAAACACAGGGCCACCTGAAGGCAGCAATAAGCAATGAGAAACACGTTCTAAGACCACTCGTGTCATGTCCAGCTCTGCCCAGAGGAGAGGACAGACACAAATCTGGATACTAGAGGCATCTACTGCTGAGAGGAAGAGATTTTTCATCAAGCCCCTTATCACTGAGATGAAATTCTCACAAGATGAACTACCTGTTTTTGCTCTAATTCCATTCTATGCTTATTCTATACGGAGCAGCTACTAAGTGCCAGGCACTATATAAACCCTGGGCACATCATGATGGTGAAAACAGGAGACATTAACTCCTCATGCTGCTTACAGTCTAGCAGGGAAGACAATTTCTAAAGGGGTGGGGGAGGATAGGGGGACCCGAGTCCCCTTCATTCCTTCTATTCTTCCCAATGCCAAACTTGTGGTCAGAAGGAGGTACTTTCGGATAATATACCAAAGTTAATATTAGGAGAGCTGGCCAAATAAGAGGGAGGTCATGGTCTATCCTATAAATGTTCAGTTTTGAAGAACATAATGATCAAAACACCTTACTGGCTGAAGCCAGGAACAAGTCAACCCAGGCTTGAACACAAGCTGTCAAAGATCTCCCCAGTCTTGGGCAAAAAAAAAAAGGTTATAGAAAAGGAAGGAAGATCAGAGAATGGGCTTCTGGGAACTCACCCAAGACAAAATGGAAAATTATTTGCAGCCTCTTCTGAATTCACTTTCTCTGTGATCAGTTACAATGAAGACCAAAGTCTTCTGCTAAAGGACAAGACAAGTATCTGGGCCACATATGCAAACCCATGAATGAGTAATTGTAAATTGTGTTTAAGTGCTATGAAGGAAAAAACAGGATGTAATAAGAGAGCAGAGAAGTAGAACCTCCTTTAACAGGGTAGCCAAGAAAAGCCTGAGAGGAAAGCTGAGCACTAATGGATGAGCAGGAACTGAGCACTCAAAGGGCAGAATGAGAAGTTTATGCAGAGAAAACAGCTTGTGAGAGGGAAAGGAAAAACTGGGTAAGTTCAAGTGCAACAGGAAGCCAATGAATGGCTTTAAGTAACCATGTGACCCAGTCTTTTAAAAGCTCTCTGGCTGCTGTGCAGAGAAAATGGGAGGGAAGCCAGAGAAGTGTGATGACCAAATGAAAGGCTAGAGTGGTAGTTTGGGGGAAAGGTGAGATGGATACGATGGAAAGAAATGGAAGGGTACAAGATACATTTTGGAGGTGAGTTGAAAAGGACTTGGTGAAGGATGTAGAGGGAGGGGGTGGGAGAAAAACAAAGGTGCCAGAAATGACTCCTAGGTTCCCAGTTTAAGCAACTGGATGCCATTATCTGAGGGGGAAAATGAGGGGTAGCGGGGGAGACAAGTTCCCCCTCAGTTTTGGCTGGATAATAAGTTTAGTTTTTGACATGTAAAATATGAGCTCCTTGTAAAATATAAATTTGGGAATTCTCAGCATATAAATGATATTTAAGATCCTTGGGAACAAACGATATCATTAAGAGAAAACAGAAGAGATGAGGGTACAGGACCAAGCCCTGAGCAACTCAAACCTGTAGCGATTGAGGGGAAGGGGCTAACAAAAAGTACACACAAAGGTGAGAGGAAAACCAGGATTATGTAATTACATAAGTCAAGAGATAAGGATTCAAGAAAGAGGGAGAATTCCATGGAGAATTCTGGTTAAGACACGTACTGAGATGTGGCCTGAACCACAGGCCACATCAACTCACCATCATTGATCTTGGCAAAAGCAGTTTCCAGAAGTAGAAAAAAGGGTCAAGTAGATGAGGGCTGACTTCCCAGCTATAACCAAGAAGCAGGCAAATCACTTCATCTCCTGCTCAACCAAAACAGCCTCTTAACGGCTTTTCCTCCTTCAATCCTTACCCTTCTACAGCCCATTATCAACACAGCTGCCAGTGACCTGGCTAAACAGAAAGTCACATCATATCAACATTCTCTGCTCAGTGATCTCATCTCACTCAGAACAAAGTCAAAAAGAAAGTCTTTATAATGGCCTAGAAGGTCACTATCTACCTCCTTCCACTCTCCTCCTCTAGCCGCTCAGAATTCCCTCCTGCCCCTTGAAGCCTCAGGGCTTCTACACCTGCAGTTTGACTCCCCACTTCCTTCAGGCCTCAGTTCAAATGTCACCACAACAAAGAGGCCTTCTTTGGCCAATGGATTTAAATAGCACTTGCTCCTTTCATTCTTTGCTCATCTTTCCTTACCTACTCTGTTTATCTTCTTAGCACTTACCATCTTTATGACATATTATATATTTATTAATTATTGTTTGTCTCACATCATCAGAATGCAAGCTTCATCATAAGAGCAGAGGTTTTACCTGTTTCTGTTCACTACTGTATACCCAGTAAGTAGGCCTGGTACACAGTAGACATTCATATTTATCTGTTGCATTTAAATCATTAGAAAGGCCCTTTCACATTACAAATTAACAAACTTGTACTTTCAGTATGGATATAAGTCTTCTGTTATTTAGACAGCATGAGTCTTCTGATCACCTGTAGACATGCAGAAAAAAGCCCAGTTTCTGGGCCCATGAAATTGAATACTAGCCCCTATGCCTTGGAAAACTCACAATATCATCCTGTGGGCCATCCCCTATAGACTCTTCAAGGAGTATTTCCATTTAGATTTCAATATGAACTGTTTTCAATATGAACTTTTGGCTAAGGCAAAGTACACTGGACAAAAACTATTTGTAATAACTCAGAAAAGGGGTCATGGATAGAATAGTGGAACTGATGAATCACACAAATATGAAGACAGATATATACATATTATATTTGAACAAAGGCAAGTAGATATGATGCTCTGGGATTAGTTGATTCTTCCAAATAATGGAACCATGCTCTCCGGTCTGTCCATCTGGTTTCCCTATTTATCTCTCTGATCACAAAGAAACAGACTATATCATTTTTCTCTGCAAACCCCCTACCTCAGGCTGTTCTCCCTGGAAGGGTAACTGACTGGAAAATATTACCTTGAAACTCCTGATGAATTTAGAGCAAACAAAGCTCTGAATTACATCAATGAAATGAAAATCTTAACCATACCTTTGAAATGTTTAAATAAGTCATATAGATCAACTCATGTAATCTTAAACATAATCTGTGAAAACATGGATCCTGAAAACTACAGTACTCACCCAACGAAATGATTCACAGTACTCACCCAATGAATTGCTTTACATTTATTGCATAGCGAAGAATGGAAGGCAACAGCAAAACAATTTAAAATTCTATTGTAAAGGGACTTCCCTGGTGGTGCATTGGTTAAGAATCCACCTGCCAATGCAGGGGAAATGGGTTCGATCCCTGGTCCAGGAAGATCCCACATGCCACGGAGCAACTAAGCCTGCGCGCCATGACTACTGCGCGGCACAACTACTGAAGCCCGTGCACCTAGAGCCCGTGCTCTGCAAGAAGTGAAGCCACCGCAATGAGAAGCCTGCACACCGCAACGAAGAGTAGCCCCCGCTCGCCGCAACTAGAGAAAGCCCACACGCAGCAACAAAGACCCAACGCAGCCAAAAATAAATAATAAATTTAAAAAATAAAATAAAATTCTATTGTAAATCTGGCTACATAATTACATGAAAACATTTAAAAAATCATTCTCAAAAGAAAATATGCAATTTATGAAAACAACACAGATAAATAAAACTATAGATTATATTTATATAGAAAAAATAAAGAGTGGAGAAGTATAGATGTACTGAAATGCTTGTATAAAAATTATGAGGACACTAAAGATACTATTTAGCTCTGCCTCTGACAATTAGAGAAAGTTTAAAAGCCTTTTTAAAATCTACATGGATCAGTAACACATGAAAAGATGCTCAATATTATTAGCCACTAGGGAAATGCAAATCAAAACCACAATGAACTACCAATGCACCCCCAGTAGGATGATTATGATAAGAAAGACAGATAGTAACAGGTTTTGATGATAATGTGAAGAAATCAGGACTCTCATACATTGCTGGTGGAAATGGAAAATGAAATGGTACAACCACCTTGGAAAACAGTTTGGCAATTCCTCAAAAGGTTAAACACAGAGTTATAATTTCACCCAGTAATTTCACTCCTGGGGTGATGTATGTGTTTGTGTGTGTGTGTGTGTGTGTGTGTGTATCTTAAAGAAATGTAAACATATGTCCATGCAAAATCTAGTACACAAATGTTCACAGGAGCATTATTCATATTAGCCCAAAAGTGAATGCAACCCAAATGTCCATTAATTGATAGATGAATAAATAAAATGTAGTATATACATACACTGAGTATTATTTGGTCATGAAAAGGAATGAAATGTTGATATATGTTACAACATGGATGAACCTGAAAGCACTATGCTAAGTGAAAGAAGCCAGTCATAAAAGACTGTACACTGTATGATTCCACTTTATATAAAAGGTCCAGAATAGGCAAATCTATAGAAAAAGAAAAGTAGGTCTTTGTTTCCTAAGCCTGGGGTGGGAGGAAATGGAGACTGACTGCCAGTGGGTACAGGGTTTCTTTTCTGAGCAATGAAAAGATTCTGGAATTAGACAACAGTGATGGCTGCACAATTATGAATATACCAAAATACTAAAAGCCATTGAACTGTACACTTAGTATGGGTGAACTGTGTGATATGTGAGTTATATCTCAACAAAACTGTTAAATTTTATAAAAGAATGAGGTAGGGGGCACAATGGAAGGTGTCTGGGGTAACTGTAATATTGTATTTCTTGACCTGACTGTTGGTTACAGAAGTGTGTTCACATTGTGATGATTCACTGATTGGCAAACTTACAAGATGTGCATGTTTTATAAATATATCACATGTCAAATAAAGGTTTTAGCAAAGAATAACTAGGTCTATAAATACTGACTTGGAAAGGGATCCAAGATATAAAGTGGAAACAAAGAAAGTTTCAAAACCATATATACAATATGGTCCCACTTTTTATAAATTTATACACATACACATATATGTACGTGCAGAGTAAAACACACACACACACACACACACACGAGTATACACATAAACCTGTTCTCATTGATCTCTGAAGAATTCAGATAATGGGACTTAATTTTCTCTGATACATATTTCTGTAATGTTTGAATTTTTTGCAATGTGCATTTTTATAATCAGAAGACAATAAATGTATACATTTTAAAAATCTTTTAAGGTGTACAGACAGAATTTAATAAAGAACAGAAATTCCTCAATCAGTATACAAAAACATAGAAATAATAGATCCAAGAATAAAAATAATCATTAAAAAAAAATAACAGCAACAATCATTTGATTGCTTACTATGTAGTTGGCACATATATTAGCTCATTTTCATTATACCTATTTTACAGATGAGGAAATAGGCCGGGAGATTTTAATCTCATCAAAATAGAACAAAATACAGCTTATGAAGAAAGTTCATAAAATCATTTACAGAGAAAATTTTAAAAAGTAAAAGAACATAATGAACTCACTCATACTTTTTTTTAAATCTGGAAAAGAATTTATAATTTTCTTAAAAAAAAAATCTGCCAAAATTGACTACCCCCCCCCCAACACACATACCCACACCAAAAACCAAAAACTGAATGGAATAAGCTAAAAAACAAAATAGAAATGGTTACTGTCCTTCCTCCCGAAAGGCTATTTTTCCTTGCTACCAAAATCCTTATATCAAGAATGGTACAAGGAAGGAAACTTACAGGCCTTCTCTCTTGTGATTATATACCAAAGCCCTAAATACTAACAAATCAATCCAGTACTATGAGCTCCATTACAGAAATTTAGGGATAATTCCATACTAAAAATTGATTAATGTAATTCAGCACATAAATAAGTAAAAAGAGACATAACCTCCAAGGGTAGATAACTGAGTTAGAAGGCATTTGACAAACTTATTCTTTCTAAGAAAAGCACTTAATAAATAAAAATACTACTTCTTTAACTTGTTAGCTTTCAGACCCACAGTCAACCCCACAATGAACAGTGAAACACAACTGAGGCAGCCTCATTATGCTACAGTCAAATATTGAATATGACATTTTCTGGATGTTACAGTGTAGCCAATGAAATAAGAAAGAAAAATAACAGAGGAAAATATTGAAAAGGAGTCTAAATTAGCAGCACTGTCCAATAATAGAGTTGTCCAGCTGGAATACTCAAGAAAAATCTATGAAAAATTACTAAAATGACTGAAAGAGCTCAGGAAATTGGCAGGTATTTAAATAAATATACAAAAATCAACAGTTTTTCCTAACATCAGCAAAGCTCAAAAAATATGATGAAAAACATCCCACTGTCAAAAGTAAGAAGAGGGGCTTCCCTAGTGGTGCGGTGGTTAAGAATCCACCTGCCAATGCAGGTACACGGGTTTGAGCCCTGGTCCGGGAAGATCCCACATGCCGCGGAGCAACTAAGCCCGTGCGCCACAACTACTGAGCCTGCGCTCTAGAGCCCACGAGCCACAACGACTGAGCCCAAGTGCCACAACTGCTGCAGCCTGCACACCTAGAGCCCACACTCTGCAACAAGAGAAGCCACTGCAGTGAGAAGACCACGCCCTGCAACAAAGAGTAGCCCCGGCTCGCCGCAACTAGAGAAAGCCCGCGTGCAGCAACGAAGACCCAACACAGCCAAAATAAATAAATAAATAAATAAATTTTTTTTAAAAAGAACATAAAATACTATGGAATTGACATTATGTGTTTAATTGACATTAAACTATAAAGCCCTACTAAGGCACATACTATGGCACTACTAAGCTCTACTAAGGCACATACTATAAGAAAACGGGAAAGAAATCATGTTAATAGATTGACAGATGTTAACAGTGCGATGAGATCAACTATTTCCAACCTCATAAATTTAATGCTTTTCCAATCTCTGTATCAATGGGATTTTCGCAGTAATCCTGACAAAAACTTTTAAAAATATATATCTGGACGTTGGGGAAAAGCATGTAATGAAAGGCAAAAGTCTTTTTTCAAAATAATAATAACTACAAGGAGATGCCCTACAAAGCATTTATCCATATAAAACTACAATAAGTAAAACATGTAATATTGGTGCCAGAATACTGACAGATCAATAGAACAGAGTGAGAAACAGATCTAAGTATTAATGAAAATTCAGTATATGATTTAAAATGTCATGTTAAATATATAAGGAACTGGTTAAATTGTGGTACATCCATTATCAAATAAAATGGAATATTACAGTTATTAAAAATGAGGTAGATTACACTGATGTAGAAAGCTGGTCGCAATATAGTATGATGTAAAAAAAAAACAATGTAAAGAATAGGAAGTACAATATGATCCCTTGTGTTTTATTTATTTGTTTATTAGACAGCCACGCTATGTATAGAAAATGTCTGGAAAGATACACATATCTAAATAGCACTGTCACTACCTCTGGGATTATAGTAAGGAGAGGAATAAGAATGGAGAGTCCATCAGTCATTACCCCAACAGTGAAGAGATGGCAAACTCAAATTAGAATAATCTGAAGGGGGTTTATTTATAAAAGTAATAATTACAAAGTTGGGAGGTGAGGCCTACAGAAACGACAGGGGATGAACAGGACTAGCTATAGCATAACAATTATCACTCTGGCTCCCAAAAAGACAGGACACAGAGAGTACCAGAACCCAGGTAATATAAGGCCGGCTACCCTGAGTGGAGAGAGAATAAATATTCTGACCTCATTCTTCTTCCCTTCAATCTCCTCTTAAGGCTGAACCCAACCAGAAACGAGAAGACCTGGGAACTCTTTCCCTGGGGCAGAGAACCAGGTGGAAATGGGTGAAGGAGAGGCGTGGAGAAGTAAATAGAAGGTACCGGGCGGGCCCAGATTTCTTTTACCTTTTTATAAAATTAATTACATAAATAGAAGTAAAATATCTTCATTAGAAATGAAAAACTTACATAGAAAGCTAAAATTCCACCCTCCATAATGCTGGATCTTTCTCCAGAAGTAATCATCTTTATTTTTTATCATCATTTTGATGGGGTCTGTCACTGACTTTTTTCTAGACAGACACACACTCACCACAATAAAACACACAGAATTGCTTTAGGAGGCGTTGTTTGCTCAACATGAACAGTATTAATCACCCGATTACCTTCCGCAACCTTTTTTTCTCACCATTTTCAGTTCAGTTATAAAATAATGCTCAAGAAATCAAGAGGAACAGTTTAAATCTCCTCAGGGTTGTTTACACCCTACCTCAGTGGTTCTCAAAATATCCCCCCACTCCCCCAACCGCTGCATTAGCATCACCTAGTAATTTGTTTAAAAGGCCCCACCCTAGTACAGTGAATCAAAAGCTCAGGAAGTGGGGCCCAGTAACCTTCCTTTTAACCTGCCCTCCACGTGACTATCATGCAGGCTAAAGTTTGAGTGCCACTACTCCATCACCTGTGCCCTTGCTAGGAATCTGCTTTTTAACTAGATCCCGGGGTGATGCGTAAGTAAACTGAAGTGTTAAGAAGCCGGTCTACCTCTGAGCCATAAACCTAACCACAATCCATATTACCCGCACCTATCTACACACAGGGTATTATGAGTGGCTTCTGGGGATGGGAAGGGGGAAGGCCAGCAAAAAGAGCGGTGGTTTTTAACCTCTTTGAATTTAAATCTATCACTCCTGTGGGAAAAACATCAGCACTGCATGCCCTAGTTAGGCAGAGCATGTTAGCAGTGTTGTCTTTTGTGCGTGACAGACAGCACATAACTACCTTTAAACCACCCTGGAAATGTACCGCTCTTAGGTGTCAATATTATATCATAAGTTCTCATTTTTCTTTTAAAATAAGTTAGTTTGAATGTTAACCCCAGGCATAATAAAATTACGTACGAATAGCTAACCTCTGTTTGTATCACTAATACTGTAATGGGAATCCATCATTTTAAAACAAAGCGCAGGGATACACCTTTTCTGCTCTAACAAGGATACTTTTATCAACATTTACAAGTGTATCTACCCTCCACTTCCATACTGCAGGCTCCACCTCTACATAGCTTGTGGGGAGGGGAAAATGTCCCCAGAATTCCACCTTTAACTTCCTGCTGCCTCCCTGAAAGGCTGACATTTTCTTTCAAAACCTGCACCCTAAAGCCCCTCTTCCTTTGCTCTTCTCTCATTTTTCTCCACGGAGTCTTCAGGTCTGTCCTGAGTCACAGGCAAACATGTTGACTTTCTCAGGAAATCTGCCAAAGTAACGACATATACATGTGTGCTTGAGAATCCTACTGTCTCACTGCTTAGCCAGCCTGACTCGGGCTAACACAACGATCTGCTTTTTTAAGGCACTTCCAGTTTCACTTCCAGCTCCTACCAGGCTTATGCCCCGCCCCAAGGCAGCACAGCCTCCTCTCTCTGAGCTTTCCTGACACAGGAAGTAGCACAGTCAATTCTGTGGGGCCCAAACCCAACTTGACTTGCCTCGCCCTTCTTAAAGCAATCTCAAAATCAAAATTTCTAAAGCTCCTTTTCCATTTGATAACTTTTCTTCCACACAAAGAAAGTTTTAATCAAGACACGATAAATTTGGGCCTTGGGTTTTTAATTACATAGCATCAGGAAAAATAATATAACTATTCTATCAAACAATTCTATTTGGAAAGGAAACATGTTTCTAATAAAGATGTTAAAAAAAAAAGAAAATGAAAAAAAAAGAAAGGAACATGTTTACATCTCAAAAGTGCTATAAAAAGATTTTGGTATGGTAAAAGTTTGATTTCTATCCCCAACCCACACAATTGTTTCTTAAAATCATTTATGGCAATTGAGACAGAGTTCATTTTTTAAAGATTTTCTTCTACCAAAAGCTAGACTCAAAATATGTACAGAATTACCTAAACATTCTAGAGTCAAATTCTGACTTTAGTTTTATCTCATGGACATTAATAATTTCATGAATTAAACACAGATTCACTTTAAAGCAAATCTTTTGACTTGTTGCCTTTGTAGGGTTTTGGGTTTAACTGTTGTTGTCTGTTGTTGTTGTTAAGCACACAACGGTGGCTTTTATTTAAAGTTAAAGCTCAAAAATATCATGGAATAGTAATTTCTGTTTTTAATATATGCATAGTTTTTAATAGAAATACTGGATAATTAGATCACAAGAATTCATGACTCATATTCTTCATATACAGCAAAGACAGTCAACAATGTCTTCCATTAGAGTCCCAAACATACTGTAACTCTAGAGGTGTTCTGATGCTAAGGTTCTTAAAGAAATGCAAACCAGTAAATGGGTGGAAATTCCTCAATTATCTGGATTTAATCAGCTTTTATCCTGCCTGAATAGAAGACTATCTTCCTCCTATGAATTAATTCTCATATTGCTTAGTAATTTGAAAGGTGGAGAATTCATTTTTCTTTTCCAACTATCCATAAACAAAGAAAAAGACTGAGTTGGCAGTGCTCAACTCAAAAACAGGACATGTTCCAAAAGTCTAAAACTACTGTACCTCGTTTTGACCTTAGAATCCCATTTTCCCATAGAACATTTTCTAAATGGATGGCCCACCAATGTCTATTAAGCCCACAACATAAACGAAATAATATTAGAAACACTATAACTGCTTGAAAAAATTTAATCTCAGATTCCAACTTTGGGCCACCTAAAGACAGAATTTTCAACAAGCATTCCAACCAAGTTTGAAGTAGTTCATTTGGGAACCACTATGCTACATTATTTTCCTCAAATAATCTACTATGTCAGACAGCATCAACACAGCACCAGGCTCTCCAACTGATGCCTGAAATATTCATATTCTATACCACTGAATAAAGGGATATATTTATGCTTTAGCTTGTGACAAATCAAAGTTTATTATGGAAATTAAGAAGGCTAAAAAGAAGTCTAACATCCATTCTTACACTAATTTCAGAGAGGAAGGTACTCATATCCACAAAAAGGTGGGATTCTGAATAGGGCCAAATTTTTCTACGAGAAGTTTTGTATCTGCTTAAGTGACCAAACAAGCACTGAGTTAAGACCAATGTTCAGAATCACAGAACATGGGAGATTTTCCAAGAAGCAATTTAAATATGCCTGATCTGAGGTGAACCCACTCCAATGCAGGTACTCCTACTCCTTATTATGTGAAAAAGTAGTGAATGACTAAAAAGAAATTTAATTAAATAATCCTAACACAAAAATTGAGAACTTAAAAGGAGTGCATTTCTCAGGAGGAACAAAGGTAAAACTGAAGACTGCAAATTCTCTCTAGTGGCTAAGACAGTGGTCACCTTTGCTTATGTTCAATCTTGTTACCAAAACTTTGCTTAGGCTATCTATAAAGTGAGACGTAAAGCATGATGGCTAAAAATACAGACTCTGAAATAAGACGGCTTGGGTTCATATCCTAGATAACACTCTTAATAGCTGCGTCATCTTTAGCAAGTTATTTAACCTCTCTGTGCTCCAGTTTCTTCATCCGCACAATAAAGATGATAAAAGCATCAACCTTAGAGGACTGTAGTGAAAATTAAATGAATTAATCCAGGTAAACCACTTAGAATAGAGCCTTGCACATAATAAGCACACAGTAAGTGACCACTATTATCTAGATATTCAAAAATAAGCAGGATTTGGAGAAGATAGGAAAAATTAAAGCTGAAGCAACAATCAAACAAACAGAGGTGAAAAAGTGATACACACACATGGAAACAGGGCATTACACTTCCCTGCAGAATATTCACGAAGAATAGTAGAGACTGGAATAATGAAGACCCAATTATGCTGGCCTTGAATGCCAAACCAAAAAATATTTTACTTACAAGGCAGCCAGTTAAATTTGTGACCTGATCAGATCTGTGCTTTAGCAATGTTAATTATAATGATTATATCATATCACTACTATTTATGCAATTTTGATGTTCTCAAACCCAAAAATTTGTTTGGTCAACTAACACACTGTTGGAGTCTATTGCTAAACTGTTGTATATCTGAATCAAATCTGAAATCCTCACTGTGTCTGGTACATAGTAGGCATTCAATAAATGTTTTATTGTTACTTTTACTGGCCACCAGAGCAGTGCAGTAAACAGTCAGAGGTTATATGTATATGTATTGTAAGAAATATGTATTACAAATGAAGCAGCCAAGTAACAGCTGGTAAAATGTTAAGTCACTGCTGAGCAGTATACTTGCCTAAAACAGGGGTAATCACCCTTACTTTTCATTAAAAGCAGATAAAATGGAACCTTGTATATTTTTAAATCTCATAAAATTTAGCTGTCAGATTGATAGTCTTCTTAAGGATTATTTGGGCAATATCTTTGTAATGGACTACCCAGTGTTCTTATGTGATGATAAATTTAAGGCAGATTTCCTCAAGATATCTGCACTCCCATGTTCACTGCAGCATTATTCACAATAGCTAAGATAAAGAAAGAACCTAAGTGTCTGATGAATGAGTGGATGAAGAAGTTGTGGTATATACAAACAATGGAATATTATTCAGCCATGAAGAAAGAAGGAAATCCTGCCATTTGCAACAACATGGATGAAACTGGAGGACATAATGTAAAGTGAAATAAGCCAAAGAGAGAAAGACAAATACTTTAAGATGTCACTTATATGTAGAATCTAAAAAGATAATAATAGTAATAATTTAGTTTTTAATATAAAAGTCAAACTCATGGAAACAGAGAGTAGAATGGTGGTTACCAGGGCCTGGGGAGTGGAGGAAATGAGATGTTGGTCAAAAGGCACAACCCTTCAGTTATAAGATAAGTAAGTTCTGAGGCTCTAATGTACAGCATGGTGACTATAGTTAACAGTACTGTATACTTGAAATTTGCTAAGAAAATAGATCTTAAGCATTCTCACTAAGAAAAAAGGTAGTTATGTGAGGTGATGAATGTATTAATTAACCTGACCATGGTAATCATTTCGCCATGTACACAAATATCAAACCATCACACTGCACACTTTAAATACATACAATTTTATTTGTCAGTATAAAAGGGAGAGAGAGAGAGAAAGGAAGGAAGGAAGGAAAGAGAGAAAGGAAGAAAGGAAGGAAAGAAAGAAGGAAGGAAGGGAGGGAGGGAGCAGAAGGAAGGAAGGAATGGAAGAAGGGAAGGAGGGAGGGAGGAAAGGAGGGAGGGAGGAAGGAAAGAAGGGAGGCAGGAAGGAAGAAAGACATTTGAGACACTAGTAAAAGTAATATACTAATAGTTAACATAGTAAAAAAAAGTGTTCACTAGAAGATTGATTGCCAACAGATCTTAGAAGCACATCATGACAAGATGGTTGATATAAGAGGCTAAACACATATCCCCAGATTCATTGATTTTTTTCTGGTGGTGGTAGGGGAAAGTCAGCTTCCCAAGATGTCAGTCAGTGCTAACTTTTAGAAACTTAAACAAACAAAAAAAAATTAGTAAGAACATGCCATGATTTGGCTTTCTTGGGCAATCAATCATTCTGGCAACACAAGCATAAAACAAAGTAGGCCTGGATTTCTACATACCTTCTTGTAAAGTACTTTTTTAAAAAAATTTATTTATTATTTATTTATTTTTGGCTGTCTTGGGTCTTCGTTGCTGCACGCAGGCTTTCTCCAGCTGCGGCAATTGGGGGCCACTCTTCATTGCAGTGTGCGTGCTTCTCATTGCGGTGGCTTCTCTTGTTGCGGAGCAGGGGCTCTAGGCACACGGGCTTCAGTAGTTGTGGCACGTGGGCTCAGTAGTTGTGGCTCACGGGCTCTAGAGCACAGGCTCAGTAGTTGTGGCGCACGGGCTTAGCTGCTCCGCGGCATGTGGGATCTTCCTGGACCAGGGCTCCAACCTGTGTCCCCTGCATTGGCAGGCGGATTCTTAACCACTGTGCCATCACGGAAGTCCCACTGTAAAGTACTTTTCAGTTACAGTTTTAGACTAGAAAAAAAAAGTTCCGGCTGTCTTGTGCTTTTTAAAGCTTCACGTATCTTGCAAGTATTAGAATTTAAAACCTTGAAATGTACTCACTTAAACACATTCCTCTCAGCATTACCAACAACGCTCCATTATCCATTTTGGTACTGTCTCCAGATGCTTTTAATCCCCGCCTGACTTCTCCCTACCAACAAGTACTTGGATACCATCTTTACCCTGTCTGCCCCCATTACTTGGTTGTGCTTAGGGAATTATAATTACAGTGATCCCGCCTTTAAAACATCCTCAGAGCACAAAGCCTCTTTGTATGATTGGGGGTGAGGGGGGCACCTTCCAGGCTCCACAGCAAAGTGTGGGTGGTGGCAACATAGGCAGCAACGAAAGAAGAGGAGCTGGGGCCTCTCTGGAGGCCTTCGGGTCTGGTTCAATATTGTTTGAGGGGTTTTACTAGTGGGTGTCCAGCCCAAAGGTTCTACAAAGCCTCTGCACCCCTCCCATGAGGAGAGTAAAGGACAGGACCTGTTCTGACAGATGGAGAGATCACCACCAAGCCCAAAAGGCCAGGGAACAGAAGGGAGCATGAAAAGGGGGAGAAAAGAAAGCAGGAGCTGAAACATACTCCTTTGTGCTGTTCTCAGTACTTCAGGTAATGAACTCTCTGACAGTGAAGCTATCACCCCAATGAATCAGTGGCTAGTACTGGTATTACCAGCACCCAGTAGGTGCTCACTCAAACATGTATAGAGGCAGCAGCAAAAATCTACATAGGAAGACAAATCTATTAAAAATTTAAAAAAATAAAATAGCCTAAAAGCCAAATGAAAATACTTTTTTTAAATTATTAGAGTCCCATCTTCTAGTTGCACAAGTGATTACGAAATGAATACTTGTTTTACTTTGCCTCCCCTACTACTTCAGTGTAGACTTCAAAACTGCTCACTTTCCAGCTCTGTCTGACAATAAAACAGACTTCAACCAAAGATCAGTGAGCACCATCTGCAAACACTGAAATCAAAGGTGCTGAAGCAGAACAGATACTGACAGGTGACTGTCAGATAATGACCGGAGGGGGCTACTGATAAACTCTAGTATAATCCCATCATTCTCCTCCACCTGCCCAACATGGTTAACTGTCCCAAGCAGTCCCTAGAATAGCACTAATATCCATTTAAACTAAGAACAGAAAAAAAACCCTGAAACTGCTTTGGGTGAGGCTTATAGGTGAGAACTGTTTATTCTCCTTGCGTGGGCATAAGACTAGTTCTGTTAAACATTTTCAGTTTTATTTACATACATTTTCTTTAAAAAAACGATTTCTTCAAGACAGCAGCAAAAGCACAATGGAACCCTCTATCCATCACCCTCAATCATGTTTAAAAATAATAATAAAAAAGACAATAGAAACCACTTCAAATTGTACCTCTCCCTTGAGCCCGCAGAACAGCACTCTTCCATGACAACTGTTCTGAAAAAACACACTGCCATTATTTGCAAAAGCAGTAGGAAGTCCAGTCTTGTCCTTGGTTCAGCACTCCCCCTTCCTCTCTCTCCAAGAAAAAATGAAACAGCAGGAAGCGTAAACAACCGCTTAATGGAAAATACAAATGGGCAAATATTTTCAAAATTGGCTAAAAAGCCTGAGGTCTTAAGAAATTCAGGAATACTAGTGTAGGGGGAAATAGGAAGAGAAAAATAGTATCGTATTTCCCCCTCAAAGTGAGCACTATGTGACTGCATGAGCAAATGCGCACGTAGCTACTTTCTCTCCTTCACTTACCAGATGCTTTTGTCTTTTTAATGATTTCTTTCTTATTGTCTTTCCATAAATAATGGTATTTATCAAATTGTTTATTCTGTACAATTTCTCCAGACCCATAACAAATTTTACAATTTTGAGCTGAACTCTTTGGTTCAACTCTTTGGTTCAACTGAGCATGGTAATGAAAAACCAGGGGTAGGCCCTTTCCCATGAAAAGCTCACATGGAGAAAACTCTTTTGGAGTCTCAGGCCTAGCAGTGACCAGCCCTCTTCACAGAGCCTGTGGTGAGTATGGACGGGTAACAGCTGGACCAACAGTTACAAAGCCGCAGGGCCATGCTAGTTCACAGAGCACCTTTGTGAGGATCAGAAAAGGGTGCCCCCACTAAGGGGACACAGTTTCCACACAAGGTGTTCATCTTGGTAAGCGGAGCACAAAATGGGTTTCTACTCCCACTTGCGAAACAAAACAAGCACCCAGTGCTGAGAACAACCTATACAACCCTAATCAGCAGCCCTGGGGCAAAACTGCACCTCCAAAGTAGGTTTCCAAAAAGGAGAACGTCACCAACAACAAACAGCATTTCACAAATTTCATTACCAGAAATTCTCACACATGTTAATATAAATTCATTCATAAACATATTAGGACCAGAGGAAAAAGGGTCTAGCAAAGAAGGAAAACTAGCAAATTTGAGAGAAAGGAAACTCTTCCATCTAGAGGAATAATGTTGTTCCTAAAGCCCCCAATCTTTGACTACAGGTTCAAATAGCTGAATTTCAAATGCATGTGCTAAGCTAAAACATGCAAACAATCACTATCATCTGCAGAGAAAGGCATGATCACATACATTTACCTTTGGGGGTTTACTTTCTCCAATTTGCTAGTTTTCCTTCTCAGTCAGACACTTTTTTGCTCCTATCCTGACTATAAAACCATACACAGTGATACAAATGGTTAAAGTTTATAAAACCTGATAAACAGCCCTGGTGGGTGGTGGGCCCCTTAGCTACCTGCATGAAAATAAGAGGAATAGACAACCTGGATTATGAAGGGTTTAACATTCAATGGCTTCCAACCCTATCACTCTTTTATGCCCTACAAAAGAGCTAAATATCACATGGGTCCAAATTAGTCCCAGTCATGCAGGAGGGGCAACAGAAGGCAGCCTGGGGACTAGGCTGGGCAAAGCTGAGAAGAAGTACAGCCCAGAGTCAGAAGAAACCTTAAGGCAGTGGTTCTCAAACTTTAGTGGGCATGAGAATCTACTAGGGAACATGTTCAGAATCAGATTTCTGGGTCCCTCCCTACATTTGACAGATCAGAATGTCCTGGAGCACTTATATTTTGACAAAATTCAAACTGCTGACCTAGGTCCACCAGAAAGTTTAGAAAGACTGGGAAATCCTCCACGTGCCTATCAGCTGTTCCAAAATAAAAGTCATCCATCACAAAACTAGGCTTTGCGGGTCAGAATGGGGTGAGAAAAGGATCATCAGCCAGCATGCCTAACAGGCTGTGCTGGGCTGGATGCTGTAGCTAGAGTTTCACTATTAAGGGACAAAAACCCTCTGCTATGTAAACAAGAAATTATTTTGCATGTTGAGAAATATTTCAAACATCTGAAAAATATTTAAATATCTCTGTACCCTACATCCAAGATAAGCAAATCTTAATTTGCAATTATCTGATTCAGGTTTAATAATAGAATACTAGATATAACTAAAGCCCTCTGTGTACCCCTGGATCAATCCCATTCCTCACCCACTCTCCTGAGAGGTTACCACTACTCTGAATTTGGTGTTAGTTGTTACCATGAATGTTTTTATACTACTACTACATATGTACACAGACACAGACAATATTATTTTGCATGTTTTCAGATTTTATGCAAGTGGAAACATTCTCTAATAATTCTTCTGTTATTTACTCCCCCAGCCCCTGTTATGTTTGTAAGATTCAACCATTTTAATGCATGTGGCTATAGTTTATTTTTCACAGTGCTCTAATATTCAATTGTGTGGGACTATCTAACAATTTATGTATTTCCCTATTGGTGGACATTTAAGCAGCAATAAACATTCCTGTACTTCTTTTGTACTTATTTTCTTGGACAAGTGTGCAAAGATTTCTTAAAGTATATACCCAGAAATGGGCATTTTAGGTGAACGGATTTGCTTGCCCTCCTTTAGCTAGACATCACTATGCTACTCTCCAGAGTGACTGTATCTATTTACATTCCCACTAGCAGTATATAAAAGGTGATTTCCCCAAAACCTTACTAACACTTGGTTATCACAGCATTTAATTTCTGCCAATCTGATGAGTGTGAAATGGCATGTCACTGATGTTTCAATTTGCACTTCCCTGATTTTAAGTCTTTGACAAGTAAATTTTCATATATATATATATCTGTCAAATATGTTTTTCTCAGTTTTTAAGAAAAATTTAACCCATCTTGTCTGAATCAGGGCAGCTCTTCCCAAAGAACCTTGCCAACAGCCACCACAACTGGAAAGCTGAGGTGCGGGAGGGCAGCAAGAAAACAGCTGACTTAAACAAGGAATCATCTTGGACAAAGAGCCCTAATTAATGCATTTGCTAATTAGTCTTTCCCTTCCCTCTTTTGTCAAGGCTTACTTCCAAGACAATACTACGGCCCCCAGCCTTAGAACAAGAGAGAGAATGGGGGGGATGGGGAGTACCCAAAACATTATGTAAAAGTACTTACAACTGTCTTTACTCAAAGAAAATGATGTGATTGCAGACCAATACCTATTACTCAACCTTGTAAGATACCATCCACCTCTAACAGACTCCTTTCAAGCTCATTACCTTTGGCTCCCTCTTTAAAACAGCCCAATCTTTTTCTCTACACTAGACACTGTCCCCCTCCCTTTCATCTCCCTTCCCCCACAATGACTAAATTTCCTCCTTTTCCCCCATTCTACAGCTTCTGTTTTCTAACTCCACAGGACCCTCGTCATTGACTATAACACTACTCTCTCTCGTTGCCTCTAGAACCCCAAGTCCCTTTCCAAGATGCATCCACAATAAAAAACAACCCACCCAAAAGAAAAACGGGAATCCCATGCAGTACATGGCCCTCTTCCATGCCAGGCAGGTGGGTGACCTGTCCCAATTCTCTCACTTCCTACCCCTTCACGCCTGGGATAGCTGTGCTTTCTCTGGGGGTTCCCCAAGTGTGACAGGTCCAGACCACCTGGGAAAACCTCATTTGGCTTTCTGTGGCAGAAACGTCTTTACTAGGGCCATATATACACTTGTTTGGGGCAGGAACGAAACTCGGGCCATTTCGTGAAAAAGACACCTTACAGGCGTCTCCACAAAAGCAGGCAGGCCTCCCACCTATTAATTCCAGCTGGATTGGTTTCGTCCGTGCAGTGGTGGGAAAGGTGGCCTGGCAGAGACCAAATGGTCCCCGCAGTAAGAACTTTCTGAAGCTCTGACCCACTCACTCAAGAAAGCCCTCTTCCCAGAGAGGACAACCTCACAGGAGTCTCTCCCCCTGCGGCTCCCCAGGACACCACGAATCCCCCAAATCAGCCGCCGCTCTCCTCCGTCCCAGCCTGCAAGAGATCCTTTCTCCTAAGCCAGCCCCAAAAGCGCTGGGTGGGCGTGCCTGGGGCCGAGGCCTAGCGCCCCCTCCTCCACGATCAATCTCTCTCGGTTCTCCGGGGCTAGGGGCTCTTCCTCCTCCCAGCGCCCCCTGCTCCGGGCCCGCGCCGGCCCATAGTGACCCTGGGTCCCAGCCAGGTTACGACTTTCGCCGGCTATGTGACCTTGGGCAAGTCACTTCCCCCTGTAAACCTCCGTTTCCTCCGCCGCCCAGAGGAGACCTAGAGAGGTCCTGCCCTGCCCACCCTAGGGGAGGGGGTTACCCACCAGGGGGGAAAACGCTTTGTGAGCCGCTCCGCGCAGCGGAGACACAGGGCTCACAGGGGCTCCGGGGCCGGACTAACCTGACCCGGACAACGCTCCACCCCCGCCGCGGGGCCGGGCGGCTGGACCACACGCCTCTGGGCGGCCCCCCAACACACACACCCGAGACCAACCCACGCCCCTCCCCGCCTGGCCCGCTCCTGGACCCCGTACCTGCTCCCGGCGCTCGGCCGCAGGCGCCGCCACCCTGGGCGCCTGCCCGGAGAGGCCCGTGGCCCGGAGGGCTGAGGCGGCCGGCTGCAGCGGGCTCGGGCCGGGGAGGCGGCGGCAGGGGGCGCGGACGGCGCGGGGGCCCGAGCTCGGCGGGGCCCGGCCTGGGAGACGACGACTGAGGCTGGAAGTGCGCGGCGGCCGCGGCTGCTGAGGCGGCGGCGGCGGCGACCGCGGCGGCGGCGCTTCCGCTCATGGCGGGGCCGCGAGCAGCAGCTCCGGCTGCGACTCGACTTCGGCGCGGCGGGCGCTGGCTGGGCCCGGGCCGGCGGCGGCGGTGGTGGCGGTGGCGGCGGCGGCGGCGGCGGCGGCGGCAGCAGCGGCGGCGGCAGCGGTAGCGGCGGCGGCGGCGGCGGCGGCGGCAGCAGCGGCAGCGACGGAGGCGGTTCCCGGAGGAGGAGGAGGAGGAGCCGGGAAGCGGCGGCGGCAGCGGAGGGGGCGGGGACGCGGAGGGGGGGTGGGGACGCAGCGCCGCCGCCGCCAATGGGCGGCGAGCTCCTCGGCCGACCGAGGCTCACGGGCTGGGCGGGCGGCGCCGTGGGGCATCTTCTGCTGCTGAGGCGGGGAGGCTAAGGGCCGTCCGCCGGGAGAGCCCAGTTTCGGGGGCTGCTCCGCCCCCGGTCCACCTCCGGGGTAAGGCCGCGGGCCTCCGGGGCAAGGCCTCGCGCCACCCAGGCCCGGCGGTGCCTGGGGCTCCGCCGCGGCTGCCTGTGGCGCCGATATCGGCGCCCGCGAGTTTGGCGGGGGCTTGTCCCGGGTAGCTGCTGCCCGCCGGCGCGCCCGCCCGCCCGCAGGCTCCCATTCCACGGGTTGTGCCGCCTCGGCCTCCTTCCTCCACCTCTCCCCACTCTAGAGCCACGGACTTCTCTCCTCTCCCTCTCTTGGCTGTTTCCTCAAAGTTTTTCCTTTTCAGACACTTAGGAAAGAAACTCTCCCTTCCCTTCTTGGGCTGTGTCTCAGTGGTAAATCAGTCCCTGTGGACCCAGAGAGGGTAGCAGAAGCAGAAACGAAACAGATGCGCTGCCTTCTCTGAGTCTAGAGACCCATCTTGAATTATGAGCAGAAGCCAGCCTGATCCCTCGCCCCTTTCTCTGACTTTCTCTTCCTCTTTCTTACTTTAAACCCCCTTGTTGTTAGAAGACAGGAAGCCATCCAACTCGGCTGTGCCTAGTCTCAAGAAAGGGAGAGACTGTGAGGTGCAGAAAGGCTTTCGAGATGCGCTGACAGTTTTCTTATGAGAGAAGAACTCTGCAGATTCATGACCCCCTTGCACCCTCCTCTCCTTGGATGTGATTGGGATGTGATTGATGTTAGTTACTGAACCCATTTTCCTTTCATGTTTCTCTGACTCTCAAATCAAAGCCATAGGGGAGCAAAATAAATTCAGTCCTGTACTAGGAGTGCCTCTAAGTACAGCCGTGGGGGTAGGAGTGCAACTAAACTGCTGAATAGATCATTTCAATAAAATATGATGCTCAGCCTTTCCCAACATGCAGCCACCAACTGGGGACTGAGCAGGTAGAGAGAGAGCTACAAGTTGACAAGGCATGGTGCTACAGTGGTGGGCTGGCCGCATGAGAGAAGTGGGGATGAATCTTCGACAGCATACATTTAAAATTACACCCTAACACTTAACTAAGTGTATGATCTTTTCATTTATACAATCGTGACCAATGCTAGACACTAGGATACATTGATAGAGATACAGTCCAGGACTTCAAAGAGTTTACCATCTCCTTGGAGGCTGGTGAGATATATTCTTAGAAGTTAAGAATTTAAGAATGAGTAGGAGTTTACCAGGTGGAGCAGACTGGGGGAAGACATTAAGATTATAATCAGCCAAAGCACCTGGTATTTCCTGAATCCCACCCTTGACTTTCTGGTCGCAGAGAAGGCAGGTAACATCATATTACTAGCTGGGTTTGGTTCCCAATGCCTACTGTAGAATGCCCATAAGCTATAGCGTTCTTATCTCTTTTGATAGGTCTCACAGCCTTGAATGAAATCAGGCCTATTTCCACTCCAAAGCCCAAGCTCCAGTTTCAGCTCTTCCAACTTCAGTTTGGTCACATGTTTTGCCCACCATCCCTAGAAGAAAAGGGGCAGGAAAGCAGTTTGATCTAGTAACTAAAGAAGCCCACTGAGGCTGCCTTGCAGGACAGGAAGAAACAAGGGAGAGGGCCAGGCCAGGCCCTGGGCTGCCTCACCTTGACAGTTAAAGAAAGAATGGATGACATCCTTGTGTCCTGTGACCTTTATCTCTGAAAATTTCCATCCTCCAGCAATGATCTGGAAGAGAGACGAGCATGATGTGTTTAGGAAACCGCAAGTTTAATAGGGCTGGAGCACAGCCTGGGTGGTGAGCTGAGAGATCAGACTAGAGAGTTAAGAATAGACCAGAAGACCATGAAGAGTCTTGAGTGCCGGGTTGAGGCATTTGAACTTACCCCAAGTAACTAAAGGGAGCTATTGAAAGGTTTAATGAGAGTGACATGATCAGATTAGACTTTGGAAAGACTCTGGCTGCTTTGTAGAAAATAGACTGGAAGGGAATATGAAGAGAGGTAATAAAACCAGGTAAAAAGCTATCATAATAGGCAGGGGATGAAAGTGACCCAAACTGAGGCAGAGATGGTAGGAATAGAGAGATATTAAGGTAGTAGAATCACGAAGACATAGCTGTTGAGGGAGGTGAGAGAGAATCAAAGATGACAGATTTTTGGCTTGGGCAACTGGGTGATAGTGGTGCCATTCCTGAAGGTAGGGAATACAGGATGGGGAAGAGAGAACTACGATCCTGGTTAATTCAGTTTATTTCTCTAATCCTCACTAATCTCATTCATATAAGGCAGAAGGGCTGAGGGAGTTGCCTAGAGTCACTACTGTACAATTACTAATGTCCTAAGATTGGCACCAGCAGATTTACAAAGAGAGGCAAGATACCAGAATTGCCCTTTTCACTTTTTGTTTCCATTTTGTTTTATTGTGGTAAAAAATACATATCATAACTTTATCATTTTAACGATTTTCAGGTATACAACTCAGTGGCATTAGCTACTATCTTAGTTCGGGCTGCCATAACAAAATACCATAGGCTGGTGGTTTAAACAACTGAAATTTATTTTCTCACAGTTCTGGAGGCTGAAAGTCCAACATCAAGATGCCAATGTGGTCAGTTTCTGGTGAGAGCTCCCTTCCTAGCTTATAGATGCTGATTTCCCACTGTGTCCTCACATGGTGGGGGGAGAAAGAGAGCAAACTCTCTGGTGTCCCTTCTTATAAAGGCATTAATCTCATCTTGAGGGCTCCACCCTCATGAGCTCCAAACCTAAAATCTCCCCAAGACCGCATCTACAAATCGTATCACATTGGGAGGTTAGGACTTCAACATATGAATTGGGCGGGGGTGGGGGGGTGGGGGTGGTGCATAATTCGGTCCATAGCACCTACATTCACAATATTCAACCATCACTACCATATATTTCCAGAACTTTTTCATCATCCCAAACAGAATCTCTGTATCTATTATAATTCTCCCACTCTCCCCTCCCCTGAGTCCCTGGTACCTCCCTCCATTCTACTTTTTGTTTCTACGAATTTGCCTATTCTAAGTACCTCATACAATATTTGTCCTTTTGACTTTGGCTTATTTCACTTAGCATAATGTTTTCAAGGTTCAACCATGTTATAGCATGTATCAGAATTTCATTTTTTAAAGCTGAATAATACACCATTGTATGTATACACCACATTTTGTCTATCCATTCCTCCATCGATGGACATTTATGTTGCTTTCACCTTTGGCTATTGTGAATAATATTGCTATGAACATTGGTATGCAAGTATTACTTGAGTCCCTGCTTTCCATTCTGTTGAATTCTACCTTGGAGTGGAATTGGTACATCATATGGTAATTCTATGCTTAACTTATTGAGGAACCACCAAAATGTTTTCCACAGTGGCTACACCATTTTACATTCCCATCAACAATGCACAAAGCTTCCAATTTCTCTACAGCCTCATCAGCACTTGTTACTTTCCTTTTTTTTTTTTTTTTGCGGTATGTGGGCCTCTCACTGCTGTGGCCTCTCCCATTGCGGAGCACAGGCTCCGGGCGCACAGGCTGCGGACGCGCAGGCTCAGCGGCCATGGCTCACGGGCCCAGCCGCCCCACGGCATGCAGGATCCTCCCAGACCGGGGCATGAACGGGGCATCGGCAGGCGGACTCTCAACCACTGTGCCACCAGGGAAGCCCCCATTTTTTATATTAGCCTAGCCATCCTAATTGATGTGAAGTTGTATCTCATTGTGGTTCTGATTTACATTTCCCATTTCACTTTCCAGCCCAGCATATCTATTACTTGCATTTGTCTTCCAGCATGGTTTGCAAAAATTTGGGGGCGTGTTGGTAAAGGAGGGAGATTGTAAGAAAATACTGGAAGAGTTATTTCCTGAAAACTTGTAACAATGATAGACTAACTTTAACTTTATTATTTATTTATTTTTGGCTGCATTAGGTCTTCGTTGCTTTGCGCGGGTGAGGGGGGGCTACTCTTCGTTGCAGTGTGCAGGCTTCTCAATGCGATGGCTTCTCTTGTTTTGGAGCATGGGCTCTAGGCACAGGAACTTCAGTAGTTGCAGCACGCGGGCTCAGTAGTTGTGGCACACAGGCTTAGTTGCTCCACAGCACTTGGGATCTTCCTGGACCAGGGCTCGAACCTATGTCCTCTGCATGGGCAGGTGGATGCTTAACCACTGTGCCACTAGGGAAGTCCCACAATTATAGACTTCTAATATGTAAAACCAAAAGAAGAGCAAGATAATCTTGGCTATGCTGCAGAATAACACTCTGAAACCTTAGCAACTGAAGGACTCCAGATGAGTGACAGTGACAGTCATAACGGTGCCCAGAAAAGGCAGTGGAAATAGCAATGCCAAATGGAAGGGGCTGGAGCTGGAGATGATGAATTTAAGTACCAATACCACGTGACTACACTTGGTCACAAGCATATCACAAACACCTGTGAAACACCTCTGAGGCTTCCCTGAAACACCTCGGGATATATATTGCAGGGTGTGGGTGAGGGCAAAGGAACACATGCTGACCATTTTTCTCACTGTTACAACACTAACAAGTGTTAGTTTCTATTTGCTTAGGCTAGATTCCTAAAAGTGGAATTGTTAGGTCAATGTTTTTAAAGATTTTACTTTCCAGAATGATTGTAGTAGCAATTTATTTATTTAGTCATTTATTTATTTTTACTTAAATAGAGGGGATTAACTTGATCTTATTCCGGACTTGCAAAGCCTCTCACATTAGTTTATTTATTTTTTATTCTCTTTTATCCATATTTTCCAACCTCATTCCCCTTTCTCACTGTAGGAAAACATTCCAGTCTGTTTAGTGTACATCCTTTTGTCTGCAGGTGTTTATTTGAAATGTGTACCATTGTTTTAGATGCATGTGTTTTTTTCTTATGTAGATAGTATTATAAAATATATTTTTTCTTCCTTGCAGCAACATGTTTTTAAGATCTAGTCCATTGCTTCTAACTACTGCATAGTACTTATCCACCACATTTTGCTCAAGGACTTCTTCAGTTATGGACACCCACATTGTCTCCAACTCCCAACAACCAAAAACAATACTGCTGTGAATATATTCATATATGCCCCTTATTGTGACCTGTGAGAATTTGGGGGGGTTATATATCCAGTAGCAGAATTGAATATGTTATAGTTTTTTCTCCTTTATATAGCTTTGATTTACATTTTTGATTACTGATAAGGATAAGAGAGTGTGTGTGTGTATTTCTTTAACCAGTGTATTCTTCCAGGAATTTTCTGACCACATTCTTAGCCCTATCCTCCATTACTTCTTTAAAGACTAACTTGGTCTGTAATTGATTGTAACACATTGAATAAATGTGATACATGAGTCCACATGTGAGTCCATAATGATACTCAAAGAGAGAACGAGTGAAAGGAGAAAAAAACTCATTTGCACCAATGGAAATACTATGACACCAACTTCTTTGTCAGGAAATTGATAATTAAAGAGAAAGAATGAAACATTTAACCTGCCATTTTTGGAAGAAATTAGGTTCATTCCCAATTGATGAGGGAAAACTCTCCTTTATAGAAGAATGTAGCTAATAAATGTAGAAGGACTGATAGAATTGGAAAATCACCATTTTGCAATCTCCAATAAGATAATTTATTCAGGCAAGGATCATCACTGAATGTTAAACTATTAAAAAAGAAAGAAAGAAAAAAGACCAATCTACCATTTTATCAATTTCGTACCACTCTCTTGCCCTAGAACACTTCCAGTTTGGCTGCTGCTCCCACCATTGTATTGAAACTGCAATGCTTAAAGGACAATGATGACTTCTCAGTTGCTAACCACAATGGCCTTTTCTCATCCTCCATGACCTCTTGATGGTATTTGACATTAGAGGCCACCTCCTTTTTCTTGTAACTCTTTCCTTTCATCCACAAAGGACTGGTTATCTGCTGCTATATAACAAACCAACCGTATTATTAATAAGTTATTATTATTTCTCATGATTCTGAGGGAAAACTGGGCTCAGTTGGATGTTTCTCACTCAGAATCTCTTATAAGGTTGCAGTCAGATTCTCGCTAGGGCTAGAGTCATCTGAAAGCTCGACTGGGATAGATATCCAAGATGGCTTCCTCACTCACTTTTCTGGTCCCTAAGCTGAGATGGCTGGAATAGCTGGGAGTTAACAGGGCATCTCTTTTTCTCTCAATGTGGCTAGTTTGGGCTTCCTAAAAGCACCGTGGTCTCAGGATAGATAGACTTCTTACAGAGTGCCTGGCTCCCCCTAGAGTAAATGTTCCAAGTGTCCCAGGTCAAAGCTGCAAGGCTTCTTATGAGACAATTAATGGTCTCCTCCTCATCCACTATGTATCATCCACTATGTCCAGCATTGGGCTCTTTAGAGGGGAAAAAGAACCTAAAGACCCTTCCAAAGATGAGTGTAAAACCCATCCATATCTTTATTGTTTCATTTTTAACTATGTGTGTATCCATATCTAAACCCAAAGCAATTTTGAAATACTTTATATCAAGTCTTTCAAAAGCGTTTAATTTAGTTTTCATAGAACCAGGAAGTCTATCTTTTTGCACTTGTGTTTCTGCAGTTACTTAATATTTAATTAATTAACAAAATTGCAGTAATAAATACAACTAACATAAACAGTTTGGGGGACAAAATACCAGAAAAGCAGCCATTGGCTGTGAGTGTTCAGTATACAAGGGCATAAATCAGTGTATTTTATATAGGGAATGAAAAGCATTGGTTAATCTGGTTAATCAGTTAAAAGAGTTTCTAACTTATCTTTTATTGAACATTTTGAATTGGAAGTAACAGAAACCACGTTAAGAAACATAGAATGTATTGGCTTCATTCAGGGGCTCAAATGATGTCATCAGCTCCCAATCTTCCTCCATCTCTCAGCTGTGATTGCCACCATGTTGGCTTCATGCAAGATTCCATGTGGTGGCAGGATGGTGATGGTAGCTCCTAGCCCAGAAGAGAAAACATGTATTCCTCTCAGCAATCCTAGCAAAAGACTCACAACTCATTATTGGCTAAGATTGGGTGCATGCCCACCTCTGTACAAATCTGTGGCCAGGGCACTGTGTTAACCTGATTGATTAGGACTGAGTTCCATGCCCCCCTGAAGCCCTACCTAACCCCATGGACTAAGAAAAATTGCCTTGGAATGTTCCAGCATGCAACTATAGAAGTCCATTGCTGCAGTAATTATTGAAGGAAGGACAATGTGCTCCTTGAGGGCAAGTATAACTTCTTGTTCCTCCCTGTACTCCCTCCCCAACTAACCAGCACCCTGTCTGTTTCCCTCCACACAGCAGGCATTACTTACGGGGAACTAAAAATCGCAGGCATCTTTCTCTTCATTTACTGTGCACCTTAAGGCAGTTTATAGAAGACTTGCTCTTAGTATGCAAAATGCCAGTCCCCATTTGCCTGAATTTTATCTTTTGATCTCTCATGCTGTCAAAAGGTCTCAAAGCATGGGCTTCAACAGGGTTTGGACTCAAAGACCCACAGAGCTGAACTCTGTATAGAATCCTCTGAGTAAAGTCTTTCCTCTCCATCTCAAGTCTTGCATTTTGCCTTATAAGGCTGGTTATGGTGAGGCAGTTTTAATTTCATCTTCTGCGTTTGTACTAGAGCCACTTTTAAGGACTCTCCTTAGGTCTTTCCTGTAGTCCTCCTCCTCCCTTCCCCCTTCCCTTGGTCCCTCCTTTCCCTGTAGCCACAGCTGCTTGGCTCCAGGGCACTCAGGCACTGTCACCTAGGCAACGTAGGAGGGGTCTTCAATCTACTGTCTCCCCAGAGGGGCTGGGCTGGCCCTGAGCCAGGAAGAGGCAGGGGGCAGGGGACCTGACTGGCCCTGCGCAGAGTGTGTCGGGAAGTAAACAGACCATTGGTGTGTTGCCTGCCAGAAGAGATGGGGAATGTCATGGCTGTGATTGTCTGTGTTGTACTAGCAAAATGCCAAGGATGCTATGGCTGGCTGAGAGAACAGGAATGGGACAGGAAAAAAGAAGGCCTGATGCATCTTGGCTTGATGCAGTATCAGGGGGTTAAATGGCTGAGGTTCTGCATTAGTTTCCTGGGGCTGTGGTAACAAAGTATTGCAAACCAGCCAGCTAAAAATAATAGAAATGTATTGTCTCCCGGTTCTGGAGGCTAGAAGTCCCAAAATCAAGGTATTGGATGGACCACTCTCCCTTCAAAACCTGCAGGGGCATCCTTCCTTGCTTCTTCCTAGCCCTTGGTGGTTTACTGGCAATCTTTGGCGTTCCTTGGCTTGCAGCTCAATAATTCCAACCTCTGCCTTCATGGTCACATGGCATTCTCCCTGATTGTCTCTGCATGTGGTCATTTTCTCATAAGGACATAGGTCATATTGGATTAGGGGTCCACTCTACTCCTGCAGGACTTCATCATAACGAATTACATCTGCAACGATGCTATTCCCAAACAAGGTCACATTCTGAGGTATGTGTTGGACTTCAACATACGTTTTCTAAGGGGACACAATTTAACCTCTAACAGGTTCCCAAAAAGGTATGAACGACAGGTTTAGAAGTTCCTGTAGTATAAAACAAAGGCCTGGAAAGGTTATTTGACTGAACTAAGGAAGATTTGGAACACCAGGCTTAGGAGCTTGGCTTTTACTTAGCAGAGGGGAGTCAAGAAAGGTCTCGGAGCAGGCGGCAGTGTGACCACCTGTGTGACTGACTACCTGTGTGACTGACTACCTATGAGACCCAGGATTTTGAGTCATTTGTTGCTTTTTATGTTTTAGTACCAGTGGAATGAATCCCTTCTTTCTTCAGTGCATAATCCCTAACTGTCTAGGTCTCAGCCCAACCACATAGTTGAAGCCTGGAAAAACCTTCAAAATGAATAGCACAGAGTTTGGCATAGTTCAGAAATAAGACCGCCACTTGGCAACCAAGTCAGCCTTAATTGCCTCATAGTCAAATGAAGATAATCAGAGTACCTATCTCATAATATATATCATATATATGTGTGTGTGTGTGTATATATATATATATATATATATGTGTGTGTATATATATATAAGAAGAATGCCTGGCAAAGTAAGAGCTTAACAAATGTTCACAATTATTATGCAAAGATGAACTGTTCATTTGGCGAAGAAGGGCAGGAAAAGCAATTATTATTAGTGGTGGTTGTTAGACTTTAGATTCTGGAACTACTGCCCCTTCCTTCTCCCTTCCAGGAATAAGTCTCCCACATCTGCACAGCACTTTTCAGTTTTCGAAGTACTCTGTCATTCATTCTCCTTCTGTGTAATCCTCTTGACAATCTTGTGAGGCAATCAGGGCTTTCATTATTGTCTCCATTTTGCAGATGAGAAACTGAGACGCAAATGGAGTAAATCACCTGCTTTCAACATTTTTTCTTCTGGAACATTTTGAGAGATGATGCTTTCAGGTGGACACACTCCCCAATGTAATTCCTGCCATATCTTCATCTCTTTCTCTACCTTTGGAAAGTATTTGATGTTACACAGCCTTTAAGAAAGGTAAGAAGAGCTATATGCAATTCATGTGGAACTATATCTTTGATATATTGTTGATGAAAATAAATCAGATTGCAAATTTACTATTTATAGTAATATTCTATGTATGTTTACACATGCCTAAAGCTGTCAGAAAGGCCACATAGGAAACCGTTCATAGTGGTTAACCCTGGAATTGAGGAGTGAGACGTGGCAGAATGGATGGAGGGAGCATTCACTTTTACTTTACACGATTTGTAAATAATCATGTATTATTTTTATAATGAAAACCTTATTCAGTTTTGAAAATAAAGCATGCAGTATGCAAGCAGCATTATTATATGCATACCTTGAAACTGCTCTGATTTTCTTCAAGGAAATCATTCATGAACATGCATAGAATATCTCTGGAAGGGTATTTACGAAGCTGATGACAATGGTTGCCTCTCAAGAGAGAGAATGGGGGACTGGTGTTCGGACTCAAGGATGAGAGGAAAATGGACCTTTCACTGTATACTCTTTTATAAGATTTAATTTGTTTTTAATCAAGTGCATGTATTATGAATTCAAATAAATTGAGAGAAAATTCCTAAGAGCTTCAGTGATTTATAATTACCAATGAAGAATTTGTAACTCACCTCATGACTGATTACAACACACCAGTGCTTCCCACTGTATTAGATACTAAGCAGAGTGCTAAGATCCAAACTCAGGACTTCTGACTCCAAGTCTGAGGCTTTTTATACTACATTATTGCCCAATGCGGTTGCTTCAAGGGCTGCACCCTCTCATCCCCAAAACCCCTCAGGCCTACCCCCCAGGCTCAACAAACCAGGGCAGTAACATCACAATTGTCATGGCAGAAAAGTCAGGACTGTGGAATTAACTCCCAGCTAGTCTTTAACCAACCACACTTCTGTATTGTTTCTTTTTTTCACATTGAGATATAACTTACATGTGGTAAAGTGTACAAATGTTCATCTCAGTGAATTTTTATATATGTTCACCTGTGTAATCACCATCCAGTTCAAAACATATACCATACCATCTTTCCAGAAGGCTTCTTCAGGCATCTCCTGCACATACCACCCCCTAAATATAACCCCTATTCTGGCTCCTAGCCACCGCAGATTAATTTTGCCTGTTTTTTTTTTTTTAATTTTGCCTGTTTTTGAACTTCACATAAATGGACTCATAAAATATCTACTCTTTGGTGTCTGTCTTCTTTTGCTTAACGCTATATTGTGAGACTTATCCATGTTGTATGTAACAGTTGTTTGTTCATTCCAGGAGTGGAAGTGCTGAACCACAGGGTATATGCACACTTAGCTTTATATATACTGCCAAACAGTTGTTCAATATTGTTGTACAATTTATCCTCCTACCCGTAATACAAGAAAGTTTCAGATGCTCCGCATTCCCACCCACACTTGATACTGTAAGTCTTTTTAATTTAAGCCATTTTGATGGGGGTCGCAACTCAATCTTGATCCCCCCTGACACACCTCGGTTCTCTGGTTCCCCATCTGCTCAGTGTTCTGGTCTAACAGCCCCTGAATGGATGTTTCCTACTCCTGATCAATGCTTCCTGCTCTTCTTTCCTGGAAGAGAGCCCTATCCTGCTATAAACCCAGCTATGGATTGAACTGTAGCGCTCACCACAAACAAATCTGATTTCTGCTGCAGGCTGAGACCTGATTCCAGTACGGACTGAGCCCTAATACTGATCACAGACAGGTCTCTTTCCTAATCACAGACTACATTCATAGCCCACCACAGACTGAGCCCTACTCACAGCTACCCGGTGAACCCTGACACCAACCACAGTCTGAGCCATGACCCCAGTAGTAGACCAAGCTCTAATGCTAGACGTAGCCCGAGCCCTGAACCTACTTACAAACTAACCTGAGCCAAACTCAGACTGATAAATACAAATGGATCAAGCACAGTGTTAGAACTTACAGTTGACATTTGAACAACACAGGTTAGAACTGCAAGGATCTTCTTACACGTGCATTTTTTTCTCAAATACCGTAAAATCCACTGTTGAATCAGCGGTTAGTTGAATCCGTGGACGTGGAACCGCAGATATGAAATACAGTAATTGGGATATGAAGGAACTCCAGGTGAGGAGCGCAGACTATAAGTTATAGAGGGATTTTCAACCGTGCGGTGGGTGGGCACCGCTAACTCCCACGTTGTTCCAGGGTCAACTTTATTAGAGAAAGAGAAATTACAAGAATAAAGTGCACTGTGAAGTGAATTACAATCTCTACGGTCTCTTCTTGGTTCACTTCAAATTTTAACTGGAACTAAATTTTGCTAAGTTAGGGAAAAAGACTATAATCAACCCCACCCTGACATGTTGTAAAGAACAGGCTGGAGGCGGGGGAGTGTGGCTCAAGGAAGCCTAAAGCTGAGCTAGCCCTGCAGATGGTGGTGGAAAGACAGGCAACCTTCTTCCTGTCCTCACAAGATGGCAGGTTTATTTTAAGGGTGTTTTTAACAGCTTAAAAAGAATGGATTCAGAGAGCACTGGGGGAAGCCTCTGATTTTTGGGCTTCTGCCATCGTGCCTGTTTTTTTTTTTAAAAAAAAAAACAATGGTATTTGACTCCTAGTGAGATTTGTTCCTTCGTTACATTCTGGTCATATTGCTTTTTACATCCCTCTCCCTGCAGTGGCTGTTGGAAAGGAAAAAGGAACCAGAGCTTTCAAGAATGAATGCTTAGAGGTTCTGTTTGCCGTTTGTCTGCTAATCAGCAGCAAGCTAAGAACACAATTTTCACTTTTTCTCATGCCCTTGAGAAAAATCTTGATTTCACCCATAATGCTAGGAGAAGTACCCTGAATGGACTGTATTCTGTGAAGGACAGGTGACGAGTCTGCCGTGCAAAGTCGACCTTCACAAACGTTTTCTCTCCTGGACAAAAATACTAATTGGTTTGAGATTTATGATTTTCTACACATTAACTGGGTAAGGAGCCATGTGCTATTATGGACAGGCACTGGGCTGGGAGTCAGGAGACCTGAGCATTTCTGCCACCATTTGTGACCTGGTGCAAATCCCTTTCTCTCTTTAAGCTTCCTCTCACCATCTATAATAATAAAGTTCAAGTGTAGCTGTTCATAATATCTTTTACATACTTTATCTGATTTAATCCTTACAACAATCTTATAGAGATAAGAACTATTATTATTCCCATTTTACAAAAGAGGTAGCAGGGATGTAACAGAAAGTAAGACTTGCCCAAGATAACGTAGAAGTCAAGTAGTTTTGTTGTTATTTATCATTAATTTGCTCATTGACAAACATTTATTAAGCATCTTCATGTGCCAAATACTGATTTTAACTCAAGGAACAGGGACATTTTCAGACCTAACCTTGTTGGTTAACTATTCTATAAAGGTCAGCATGTCAGCTGAAGCGGGTATGAATAGAGCATTTTACGTTCTCCTTCTCTTAGGACAAATGTGGGCTAACTTTACAGCTCTGTCTCCCTGGAAGTGTAATAAAGGTGCAATATCAGCTATAGTAGTAGGCAGCATTGCTTATAGTAAAAATAACCCCTGATTGGTAAAGTGCATCTGGCCCAGGATATATAAGTACCTGGTGAGAAGCCATGGCTCTGGGCCACCTTAAGCACAGTGACTCTTGGGACTAGGTTCATCTCCCACAGAGAACCTGAGAGCTATGCCTGTGGGACACAAGGGATTGATTCCTATTTGGGACAGGGCATTTCTAAGCTAAGGCTGTTGCCCCATTCACTGGTGTGATTTTGTCTCCTTGGGCCGGGGGAGCCAAAGAAGACTAACCGCTGGATTACCACAAGAACTCCTGCTGAAGAGAAGTACCAGGTGCTGTCCTGTTGGCATGCTGTTTCTTACCTTGGCCACTTGTTAGTTAATGTGATGCCAAATGAGGCCTATGGTAACTGAGTGAGGCCAAATGTCTAGTCGAGCCCAAAGAGCACCTGCTGATGGACATTTCAGGAACAAATCCAGGTCACGAAAATAGGATTCCAACCCTGTTTTTTCTGACTCCAGAGCCACAGTTCTCAATCTTGGCCACATACTAGACTCAAATTGAAATATTTGAATCACTTGCCACAATCGACACAGCAATGGAAACGAGCAAAACACTGCTACACACGACATGGATGGATCTCTCTGACATAATGGTGAAGGAGAGAAGCAGACAAAAAAGTACCTACAGGCTAATTCCACTGATCTGAAGTTCAAAATCAGGCAAAACTAACCAGAATAGTGGCAATTGTTGAGGGGTAGGTATTGACTGGAAGGAAGTACAAAGGAGCCTTCCAGGGAGCAATAAATATTCTGTCTTGATCTGTGGTGGTTACATGAGTGGGTGTATATATTCATAAAATAGGTGAAAGCAGAGTTAATCCAGGAATGCAGAAGCAGAAAGATAGGCTGGACCCAAAGGTGGGTGGGACGTTTAATGGGAGATCAGGCAAATTTGAGGCCTTGGGTTAGAGGCTGTATCTTCTAGAAAAGCTCCCACTGATTCTTCAGGGTAGAGAGTGCGAGCCCCATGGTACAGTGTGTGAATAGTGTTTCAATCAGAGAGACCCAAGGCTTTGAAGAGAAGAGAGATAGGGGTACATGACCCGCATGATCAACTCCCACGGGAAGCAGGGAAGCAGCACCTGGAGCTGGAACCAAAAGGCAAATCTCTACTATGCCAGGAGCTATTCATATAAAACACAGGGGAGGTAATATTTTGTGAATATCAAGTAACAGCTTTCAGGATGGTGTTTTACTTTGCATGTGTCTCCATTTTTTCCCCATCTATTTTGTAAGAGGTTTAATTGTAGGGAAATGTAATAAAATAATTTATAAGGCCTTATTTTAGTCAGTTTGGAGACCAGAGAGCACCTGAAATTAAGTCCTGCCTATGGTTGAAATGGATTCATTCATTCCCGGCTTCAGGCTGGAACAAAACTGCCATAAAACCAAATTGAAAGGGAGAACCCAGGAGTCGTGTCTTATGAGAAATGGCCGAGAGGGTGGAGGTCATGGTCCTGGAAAAGTAAAGATCGGGGGGAAGAGGACAGGGCATGAGAAGTGTCTCCAGATATCTAAATGTTTGCCCTGTAAGAAAAAGGCAGATCTGCTCAGGGTGACTTCAGAGGGGAACAAGGATCAGTGAGTACAAACTCTGGGAAATAAGAGTGCAGTGAGGAGAACCCTCCATGAGGAATTAGAGACCTCACAATTTCCCCAAAATGCAGTTCATTCATGCATATTTTCATTTACTGTGCTAGGCTCTGGGATACAGGGAACATGACCCCCAAGGTCACTTACGGGGTTTACTAAATGTGGCAGAGACTGCAGATTGCCTATCTAATATTTATTCTCCTCTTCTCTCTTACTGACAAAATTCTGATTTTGTTATGGGCTTTAATGTGTCCATCCAAAATATTACATTGCCCAATCTCTTATTTATTTATTTATTTATTGGCTGCGTTGGGTCTTCCATTACTGTGCGTGGGCTTCCTCTAGTTGTCGAGGGCTTCTCATTGCGGTGGCTTCTCTTGTTGCAGAGCACAGGCTGTAGGCATGCAGGCTTCAGTAGTTGTGGCACACGGGCTCCAGTAGTTATGGCTCGCGGGCTCTAGAGTGCAGGCTCAGTAGTTGTGGTGCACAGGCTTAGTTGCTCCGCAGCATGTGGGATCTTCCCAGACCAGGGCTCGAACCCTTGTCCCCTGCATTGGCAGGTGGATTCTTAACCACTGCACCACCAGGGAAGCCCCTGCCCAATCTCTCTTGTAGCTAGGGATGACCAGTGAGTTGTGAATGGAAGTTGTAGGGTGAACTTCCAGGACATCACCTTAAAAGAGGCTCACTTAGATAATAGAGGTACCATTATTGCCCTCTTCTTATTTCTGCTTAGAATATAGATGGAAGAGTTGAAGTTTGAGCTGCTATCTTGGGTCATGAGTTGCCCTTCAGAAAAGAAACCACTAAGGATAGTGGAAGAGAAAGACATAAGGATCTTGGGTTTCTAATGACTGTGAACTCTCCATATTAGCTCTATATCAACTGTCTGTGGACTTTTTTACAAACTTCTACCTTGTTTTTTAAGTCATTTATTTAGGTTTTCTGTTGTATGTAGCCATTTCTACTCCTGAAACACTAAGCAAAACTTTGTTTTTAAACTAAACTTGTATAAAACTGAGATCCACTTTAGCTCAAACAGCTGTATACTATGACTGTTATTCTCTGAGGTCCCAGTATGGTATCACCTTCTATATGAAACTTTCCCAGATTTTTTTTTTTTTTTTTTTTTTTGCGGTACATGGGCCTCTCACTGTTGTGGCCTCTCCCGTTGCAGAGCACAGGCTCCGGACGTGCAGGCTCAGCGGCCATGGCTCACGGGCCCAGCCGCTCCATGGCATGTGAGATCTTCCCGGATCGGGGCACGAACCCGTGTCCCCTGCATCAGCAGGTGGACTCTCAACCACTGCGCCACCAGGGAAGCCCTCCCAGATTCTTTAAGAAGGTTAAATCTCTCCCTCTTTAAGTCTCCTACAGCACTTTGTTTATTCTGCTAGGATGACACTTATCAAATTGAGTCTTATGGCAGGTCCCTGACAGACACATTTATGATTCCTGCTCATTATTGACTGTATAGGCAGAGTATGATGAGTGTTTAAATGGGGAGGGCACTTGTGTTGCTGTCCAAGGTCCTGAACCTTCAAACACACTAGGACACCAGTTGCTCTCTCCAGTCTCTGAGACACTAATTTTTTATTTTCTTAAAAAAAAATTTTTTTTTTAAATTTTTGGCTGCATTGGGTCTTCACTACTGTGCACGGGCTTTCTCTAGTGGCGAGCGGGGGATACTCTTCATTGCGGTGGCTTCTCTTGTTGCAGAGCACGGGCTCCGGGCGCGCTAGCTTCAGTAGTTGCAGCGCTCAGGCTCAGTAGTTGCAGCACTCAGGCTCAGTAGTTGTGGCTCGCGGACTCTAGAGTGCAGGCTCAGTAGGTGTAGCGCACGGGCTCAGTTGCTCCGCAGCATGTGGTATCTTCCCGGACCGGGGCTCGAACCCGTGTCCCCTGCATTGGCAGGCGGATTCTTAACCACTGGGCCACCAGGGAAGTCCTGAGACCCATTCTATCTGAGCAACCTCACCAAACAATTCTGGTGAGGCAAGGAAGAAGCAATAGCAGGAAAAAAAACAGTAAGAGCTGAAAGAGAGAGACAAATGGACAGAGAACAGAGGCTGCTCAGAACATTTTTGATGAAAGGAGGAAAAAGAAGTTTTCTTTTGACAATTTCAAATAATGTCATCAGAGTTAACAAAGATTGATAGATAAGATGAGTCATAAAGTTGTGTTCTAAGTGATGCAAAGCTGTGTAAGTATTGATACGAACAACTATATTTGTGCAGACAGGGAAGCAGAACTTTATCTAGGTGGAAATGGCAGGAGGAATGATCTTCACTGGATTTACACCAGTGTGCTCATGCTTCTTCTTTTCAACCCTTTTTTTAAAAAAAGTATTTAATTAATTTATTTATTTTTGGCTGCGTTGGGTCTTTCTCTAGTTGTGGCAAGCAGGGGCTACTCTGCGTTGCAGTGCGTGGGCTTCTCATTGTGGTGGTTTATTTTGCAGCGGAACATGGGCTCTACGCGCGCGGGCTTCAGTAGTAGTGGCTCATGGGCTCTAGAGCGCAGGCTCAGCAGTTGTGGTGCACAGGCTTAGTCAATCCGTGGCATGTGGGATCTTCCCGGATCAGGGCTTGAATCTGTGTCTCTACGTTGGCAGGCGGATTCTTAATCACTGCGCCACCAGGGAAACCCCTTCTTTTCAATCTTGATAAATACTTTGTGATTTTTAAAAATAGTGCCATGTAAGAAGTTGGACTGTGACTTATGTTTTACAATTCCTACAATTGATTTCATATATTTTTTCATGTTCTACCATTTTTCCATGTTTTTATTGGTTATATGTATATATGTCATCTCTCCCCCAAACTGGAGAATGGATATTCTGCCCATAGTCCCTCCTCCTTGCAACCATCCCAGTTACCCTGTGTTTGGCTTGGCTAGCCACATGAGTCCCCTTGTACAAGATTTTTACAGTGCTCTTGATTTAAATACATCCTAGGGGGCTTCCCTGGTGGTGCAGCGGTTAAGAAACCGCCTGCTAATGCAGGAGACACGGGTTCGAGCCCTGGTCCGGGAAGATCCAACATACCACGGAGCAGCTAAGCCCATATGCTACAACTGCTGAGCCTTTGCTCTAGACGCGAGCCACAACTATTGAGCCCATGTGCCACAACCACTGAAACCCACGCACCTAGAGCCTGTGCTTCACAACGAAGCCACCGCAATGAGAAGCCTGCGCACCACAATGAAGAGTAGCCCCTGCTCGCCGCAACTAGAGAAAGCCTGCGTGCAGCAACGAAGACCCAGTGCAGCCAAGAATAAATAAATACATTTATTTTTAAAAAAATAGATGCATCCTAGGTGCTTAAAAATGCATTATCTCAGTTAATCCTTTCAACAGCCCGTAATATCAGTGTAATTATTCTCAATACAATTAAATTCATGTCATGGATCTTTGAGGCTGTTTGTGAATTGAATAGTTGAAACAATGAATAGTAGTTCACAAATGTCAAGGGTCTGTTCTAATTTACCTGTCTCCCAAAATAGCCTATGAAAACCTTGAAGTCATGAACCATATTGTATTCATCATTATATTTTCAACAATATCTAGCATGGTTCCTGACACATAGTAGGGGTTCGAAAGTATTTTTAGAATAAATGAATGAATTAATGGAAATATATAATCATTAGCATTGCATTTAAATCATTTAAATAGGGTGCATTTATGAATAATAGGTCAAAGACACATAAGGGAAATTTCAAAATAGTCGTAACTATAGTGAAGGATTAGAAAAACATCCTACATGATATTTCCACTATATGAAATAGTGCATTCTTGAAAATTAAGACAGGGAGCAGGAATAGTGAAAAAATACCCTTCACATCTAGGTGTCACTCCTGTGATGAACCAAAATGATTTAGCTTACTCTAAGGAATAAAAGGGGAAGCCCTCGGTCTCATTTCCTTCCTTTCCCTTCTTTCCCTCCCATTTTCCCTTCTCCTTCCTCTCCTTTCCCTTCTGTTCCCGTATTCAAACATTTATTGAGATCCTACTGCATTAATGCCCTATGAGGATTTCAGTCCTTGCCTTCAAAGAGTTTACTCTCTAGTCAAGAGGGGGAAAAGTTCACAAATAGCAATATCTACAACCATAGTGATAGCATCTGATTCTGTACAATAACATCAAACCCACAGTTTTGCCTGGAGCTGCCCTCTTGCCCAACATGAATCCCATCTTGGAAGACTTACCTGATCTTACCTCCTAAGCAAAGGACAAAGAAAATTCTTTTCCTCAGTATCTAAGTACTCATTTGACTGAATTACAATAATAGCAAGGCTTTCCTCTGGGATTAAAAGCTAGGAAAAGCCCCAGAGTTATATCCAAAATGACTAGAGCTACTCGAAAGAAGGATTATAGCAACTAAAAGGGGACTTTATAGCTCCTCCAATCCAACCCCCTTATTTTTCAGACCTGGAAGCTGGAGTCCAGAGAGGTGGAAAGATTGCCTCCAGTCACACAGCAAATCAGTGGCAGTGCCACAGCTAGAGCACAGGTTTATAGGCTCCCACTAAATACTCTCTTTATTTTCCACTATTTTTAAAGTTCCCAAGGTTTACTCAGGGTTAACATGTACATCCACAGGCTGTGCCCTGAACAGCTGTGATGTGACCATGATGCAAATGGCACCCTTAGACTTTTGCATGCAACAGCCCTGGTTTTACCAACATGCTCCTCAGATTATTTTAAGTAGTTCAGGACAAACAAACATTTAAGGATACTAATAGTTATGCCTTTATTTTAATGTTTAGGAAACATAAAAAGCACACTAAACTTTGATTTTATGGATAGGGATATTAGATAGTAATCTAAAGTTTACTTCAAAATTTAAGTTGAAAGGTGAATGAATTAAAATAAAAATATTTTTTAGAAGGCATGCAACTGGTAACAGAATGTGATAAAAATCATGAAAGAAGTATACAAATTACTGAAGTTTAGGAAACTTTGTATTTATCATATCATGCTGCATCCCTCCAAGATAAGATAAAGTATTTTTATAAATTTACCTGCTCAGGACATTGTGAGAAGATGAGTTTTTAATGTGAAAGTGATGATTGGATGGTTGGATATATGTACATTTAGTAGAAACAGGTTAAAAGCAGTTAGGAGAGGATGTTTTATTCAGGAAGGTTAGAGGGTAACTAGATGGGAGAGTTAGGCCTGAGTTTTGGTGTGTCATGGAAATGATTATGATTTTCAGATATGCACTCTTGGATTAGCAAAGGGTTAGGTAAAAACCTTGTGACCTATTTCCTGTAATTGAATGTGAATATTTATCAGAAGACATAGGTTCAAATCCTGCTTCTGCCACTTCCCAGCTTGTGCCCTCTACCAAGTCACTTAACCCCTCTGAATTTATTTTAAAAAGCTGTGTTGTGAGGAATAACTATGAGAATATAAAAACGCCTTGAAAGGGAGAGCGGGAGAAAGACTGAAAGAGAGAGGTAGAAAAAGAGAAGAATGATGAAAGAGAGGAAGCCAGGTTAGATGGACTGTCAGAAAAATGGGAGCTGGTGAAATTATCTCAGACTTTATGTGCTGAAATAGTCATTCTTGTCACAAGCTGCTAGATTTTTTCTTATGAAAACATTTCTAAGGTGGCAGATGAATATATATATATATATTTTTTAGATGGATATATTTTTAAAAATTTTCCTGAAACATAACACTCCAAAAGGATGTGTTAGAGAAATGCCAAGAAAAGAAGGCAGAAGGAGGTAAAGTCCTTAGATGAAAAGGAAGACAAAATGATTTATACATGGACCTATGGAGGCAGAAGTCTCACCTCCTCCATGAACCTTCCTGACCTCCTGGGTGGAATTGACTGTCTCCTCTTGGACTCCCACTAGACTTGCACACTTTCTACTAGAGTTGGTACAATGGTTTAGGAGCTTCTCTGTTTGCCTGTCATTCCCATTAGATAATACAGGCATGCCTTGTTTTATTGCACTTCACTTTATTGTGCTTTGCAGATACTGAGTTTTTTTACAAATTGAGGGTTTGTGACAACTGTGCATTGAGCAAGTCTATTGGCGCCATTTTCCCAACAGCTCACTTTGTGTCTGTTTTGGTAATTCTTATAATATTTCAAACTTTTTAGTTATTATACTTGTTATGGTGACCTGTGATCATTGATCTTTGATGTTACTGATGTAGTTGTTTTGGGGTGCCACGAACCAGGCCCATATTTAAGCCCCTTGAGTACTGGGACTGCATCTTATTCACCTTCTGTATTCTAAGTTACTTCCACAGAACCTGGCACATGTAATATGCTTGACTAATGTTTGTTGAATGAACGAGCCTGGGTCAAGGGACTTAACACCATGTCCTTTGAGGGAGGCAGTCCAGAGGACATTTAACCTGGAGAAGAGATAACTCTGAGGAGGTATACTCACTATTTTTCCAATATTTGTAGCACTAACTTGGGGAAGTGTATTTGACTATTTTATTTTTGGTCGTGCCGTGCAACATGCGGGATCTTAGTTCCCTGACCAGGGATCAAACCCATGCCCCCTTCATTGGGAGCTCAGAGTCTTAACCACTGGACTGCCAGGGAAGTCCGGAGGAAGTGTATTTGAAATGGGCTCTGTGGTCCTCATGGCATAGCTAGGACTAAGAAAGCGACCTTGACTCGTTATAAGGAATTCTACCTATCAGAACTGGCCATAAATGTTATGGCTTATCTCATTGAGGCAAGGGCTCATTTCTACAGAGACTAGATACCACCTTTCAATGTTTCAGATACTGGATTAGATGATCTCTGTAGTCTACCTGTCTTCTACTCTTCTTTTTTGCTTGTTAGGTTTCTAGCTGATTTTAAAACATCTTCCCACTGGGCACCTCTATCTATTCTTGGAAACATAGACCTTACAGCTGGAAGGAACCTCAGAACTCATTTGGTCCAATCCCTTCTTCGTACCACTCTACATATGAGAAAACTAAGACCCAAGTCAAATAGCTAGTTTATGCTGGAAGATAGCCCTAGAACACAGTTCTCCAGGGTTCTCTTCATTGCTGACCAAGATATGGTGCCACTGTGTCTTGAGCAGTAGGACTCTCTTCCCTTTCCTTGTAGTATGTCAACAGGTACTGTATCTCTATTTCCCATTCTCTCACTTCAGAATAAAAATTGAAAGAGAGAAATGGCAGAATGAATGCAGGCTTATCCTGAAGTAAGACAGAGAAAGAAAAATACTGTATGATATCACTTATATGTGGAATCTAAAAAATACAACAAACTAGTGAATATAACAGAAAAGAAGCAGACTCACAGATATGGAGAACAAACTAGTGGTTACCATGGGGAGGGGTGGGGAGGGGCAACATAAGGATGAGGGAATGGGAGGTACAAAGTATTGGGTGTAAGATAGGCTCAAGGATGTATTGTACAACACGGGGAATATAGCCAATATTTTGTGTAATAACTGTAAATGGAAAGAAAGCTTTCAAAATTGTATACAAATTAAAATTTTTTTAACAAAAAAAGAGGAAAAAATACAGACACCATAATGAAAATACCATTCTTTTGATAAACCATTATTGCATAGTGGTTAAGGGCTACGAGCTTGGAGCACAATGCATGACCCATGCACAGCAGATGTACCCATGTCCATGAGCTCTGGTGCAGGGCTTCATGTGCCCAGAGGCAGAGGCACCTGTTTTTAATTTACACAGGTGACACAGGATTGAAACTTGAGGGTCAGAGAGACCTGGATTCTAGTTACTCCACATTTCTAGTAGTGTGACATTGGGCAAGTTAATTAGCTCTCTGATCCCCAGTTTCCTTATTTCTAATATGAGAATAACTATACCCCCTCCCCAGGGGAGTGGTAATATTAAGTAAAATAGCATGTAAAACTCTGAGCACAGTATAGTAATAAGCACTCAATATATAACTTAAAGTCAGCCCTAGTCTTTTTGTTTTTCTTTCTAGTCTCTTATCAGATATAAAAAGAGATAGTTGAATAAAACTTCTCCTCAACATTCCAGGCTCTTCCATTTCTACTGGAAATAATCCAGCTCAATCCCAGTGTCTGTCTCTGTGAAAACTTCCCCTGCACCCTCACTAGATGACATTGCATAGTCACTTTACTCTATGAGCTGTTTCTTCACCTGTAAATGAAGGCAGGAGAGGAAGGAAGGTCTATTTGCTATTTATAGCAATCTGTTACAAGTATATCTTAATTTTGTAATGTAAAAAAAAAGGATTTTTGAAAATTGGACTAGAGTGTTATCTAAGGTCCCTCCCTGCTCTGACAATATTTGAGTTTGAGAATCTAAACCTTCCTCTCTTTCTTCCACTCCCATTCCTTTCCTCCATCCCTACTCTCTTCTCTGGCCTTAGAACATGAAACTCAGTAAGAGTGAACCATGCAGGTGGAAGGATTGTAGGAAATGTATTTCTTTTTGAACCAGTCCCAGGAATCACTGTAGCTGGAAGCACAGGGAAGCCCAGGACAGATCCAATTGCCTCCCTTAGCTGGAACACAGCCTATCTTTTAAATTGGAGTGCTTTTCTTTACAATTTCACTATGTCATCCCTATCCAGTATCACATTTCCTTTAGGGAAATCCAGCAGTTGAGTTAGAAAAATACAGACCTAGAAGTGCAAAACCTGGGTAATACAGAAAACAAGTTTCAGGACTTCCCTGGTGGTGCAGTGGTTAAGAATCCGCCTGCCAATGCAGGGGACAAGGGTTCGAACCCTGGTCCGGAAAGATCCCACAAGCCGTGGAGCAACTAAGCCCGTGCACCACAACTACTGAGCCTGTGCTCTAGAGCCCGCGAGCCACAACTACTGAGCCCGCATGCCACAACTACTGGAGTCTGCGCGCCTAGAGCCCGTGCTCTGCAACAAGAGAAGCCACTGCAACGAGAAGCCTGCGCACCGCAATGAAGAGTAGCCCCTGCTCACCGCAACTAAAGAAAGCCCGCGTGCAGCAACAAAGACCCAACGCAGCCAAAAATAAATAAATACACCTATAAAAAAATCTAATTAGACTTATTATCATAGAGTAAATGCAGGTGGGGTGATATCACATAAAATGTAGCTTTAAGCTGTCTCTGAGAGCTCCATCTCTGACATTCCACCACCTTCTAAAAACCCACTTTTCTAACACCCTATTCCCAGCTGCTTGTCTGACAGAGAGCAGTCTTAACAAATCCTTTCCTAATCCTCCAGGAATTCTGCTGAGTAATGTTACCTCCATCTTCTTACAGAGGTGTTTTTAAAGTGGGAGTCCAGAAGAGTTATGGACTTTGTATGAGGATGAGGGCAAAGCATCACAGGGATTACTGAGGAAGGAACCTCCTTATCCCAGGTTTCATGCATTCCAGCGGAGGGACCCCCTTAAACAGAGAAGCAGTGGCTTATGACTTGTGCCTGGTGCGTCTGGAGGAAGGAATAGCACAGACAGGGCTTTTTGTTTGGCAGAAGCCCACATGGACCTGGCAGATATTCTGAACTGTTCCTTTAAACCTCATGTGTTACTGGAGATCAATGATTGCTGGGAGCTGAATGAGGAGAGGCGCAGGAGGTGCATTAGAAAAGGGTATGGGATACTTTTAGGGGTGATGATGGATATGTTCATTACCTTGATTGTGTTGATGGTTTCATAGGTATACAGGAATGTCAAAACTATCAGATTGTACACTACAAATAGGCACAGTTTATTATATCTCAATTATACCTCAATAAAGTTGGGGAAAAAACTAAATAGGTAAATGCAGAGAGGATTGTGAAGAAGCATCTTCTGTAACAACATGATTTTATTGTAAAAATCAATGAGAGTCACCTATAAAATTTACATATACACACAGAACATGGGGAAAAAATGGTTAACCAGTTTTAAAATCTTCGAGATAAAGAGCATCATCGGGTTTTTAAAAACTCATTTGTTAGAATTATTGTAATGCCACATCTTGCAAATAGTTTGCAGGAAAAACTGATTAACATAAAGGAAGATGGGAATTTATTAGCTGAATTTCAACGAAAAGCAGTAGGAGTGTAAAATTGAAAGAGGAAATCAGGTTTCGATATACATATCAAAGTCTTGGATCTACATATCGCTGTGAAGCATCTTTTATAGCTAGGACAGCCTCAAAACAAATATCCAATAAAGCTGAAATGAGAATAGACCTTCAAATATCTATATCACAAATTATTTTGAAAGTTTTAAAAACAGCAAAATACATTCAATATATGGTACTCACTAAAATATTATCATTGGTTAAACAAATGCTTTTTTCTATGACTAATAAAATAAGGTAAAACTAATTTTTAAAATAATGTTTGAAATAGTACTTTTAATAGATAAAATTTTAAAAATTAAGAAATAAAGTCTGACTAATTCCAGGGCCAAATATTAACAAAGTCATTTGGCCTCAAGCATAAGCCATGTTCTCCAACCTAGACTTTATGAATAATAAAAATGACATTTTACTCTCAATCAGCCAGTTCCTCTGTCTACATCTCAAATAGTTCTGAACTGAGCAGGGAAAAGGGGAGAGTCACTTATTAACCTCCCAACAGTGGTGACATTTTGCTTGATTTTTGAAGACTGAATAGAAGATCACCAAGTAAAGATGTGGGAGAGGGCATGACAGGTAGCAAGAGAAGCATAATCAAAGTTACGGAAGCATTAAAGAACCTGGTGCACCAAGGAAGTGCATGGCTGGAGATTTAGGGTGTATGTTGAAAAGTGGCAGGAAAAGAGGGCCATACCCTTGGGTCTAGATCAATGCTAAACATTCATGTCTTAAAAGCAGGGGTCATATCCATCATGTTCTGCGCTGACTTCCTGGTGCCTAGAACAGTGTCTGGCTCAGGGGAAGGAATAAGTATTGTTTTGCACTATGTTTAATGAATTTGAGTATTTCACTGGGGGTGATGGGAAACATTCCCTGTGGGTGATGGGTGAGTTCAATTCTTCAGCCTTTCCTTTTCTTCTGTGAGCTAGCCCATATCATTTTTTCTTAAGTTAGCCAGAGCTGATTTCTGTTGCTTGCAACTAAAGAACCCTGCCTGATTCAGCTCCCTCAATATCTCTTCCATGAAGTATATCAAGGGCATCCAAAGTGTTTGCAGTAGTGGGCTACAAGTTCAGAAATCCCTGGGTGTGTGCCACTGGTATTTAAACTAATAAACATAGAGAATAAAGCGGGTCTATATGTGTGCTAGATGGAAGTCAAGTGTGTGTGTTTAAGTCAAGTATGTGCAACATATGAATGAGCAGAAACATTAAACATAACCTTTAGGAAAAGACAACAGGCAAGTCCAAACAAAAAGAAAGCAGAATATGCATTATTCATATTACAAAATAAATTCAAGGAAAGCAAAATCTATTTAGATATTTACCAAAGGGAGAGCACTACATAACAAAGCTTATGGGAATGGGCCAAATCTCTACTTTCAGGAAGATTAAAAACCTTAAATTTCCTTATTATAGAAATAAGAATGAAATGTCTGAACTGAGTAGTCTAGTTAAGAAACTTGATGAAAAAAGGGAGCAGACAGAATAAGAAAGGTGTTCGGCTGCAGTCAGGTCCATGGTAGGGGGCAGGGTGAGGAAGAAGGGCCTCTCAAATGCATAAATCATATGGTCAGAAGGGTTCAAGGACAACCAAAAGAGGTCAGTGTCACAGAAGCAAGGAAACAGAGTTTTAATGAAGTAATGAGTTGCAGAAAGGAGAGAAACCAACAGCATCAAATGCAAAAGAGAGATCCCATAAGAAAATTAGTTAAATTTCTACAGAATTTGGCAATTACCAGCAAGAGGTCATGAGAGTTTCTTCTAGCTTCTCATAGAAAGAAAAGACTTTTTCAGAATTAAAAAAAGGACATGGAGTTAGTGGTTATTTCTCATGTTTGCCATCCAGCACCTTATTAGCCTTCTTATGGTAAGTGCACTCCAATTTTGTTACAAAAGAGACAGCCATGCAGAAACTTGCAGCCATGTTGTTCAGATGAAGGTGACATGTTTCCATGTCTGGGGTTGATGTGGCACTGTGGGTTGGATAACCTAACATCATTCCCATCCCTCTTCTCTCTTACCTGCTCCCTGCCCTGTACTCACTTTCCCGATTACTTTATAGCAAGCAGTGGCAATGCGATGTGTGACGCAAAGGAGACATAATGTCTAGACAGACATGATGACTAGAACTGGGGCATCCATCTTGTGAGAAAAAGTAGAAAGATCAAGAGAATCACAGCTCTACCAGTCCTGAATCGTTGCTCACTGGATAGACACCAGTAGCTGTGTGACTCTAGGTGTTTTATGATGTGAGAAATATAAATTCCTGATGTATGAGAAGTATAACCTCACCCTTCGGTGGGAGGCATATCAATCATATTGCAAGAAGAGAATGTGCAATGGGATAAATATATTGATGCAGCCATCTCTGGAAAAAACAGTCTGCTATAGACTCTATCAGTTTCATGTTACAGAAACTCCAAGACTAACTGGCTTAAAGAGAATAAAGAGAAATTGGGTTTGGGCTTCCCTGGTGGCGCAGTGGTTGAGAGTCCGCCTGCCGATGCAGGGGACATGGGTTTGTGCCCCGGTCTGGGAAGATCCCACATGCCACGGAACGGCTGGGCCCGTGAGCCATGGCCGCTGAGCCTGCACGTCTGGAGCCTGTGCTCCGCAACGGAAGAGGCCACATCAGTGAGAGGCCTGCGTACCGCAAAAAAAAAAAAAAAAAAAAAAAGAGAAATTGGGTTCAAATGACATAGCTTAACATTTATTCAAGCCTTACCTGGAGTCAGCCCTACCCCTGGAGTTTTCACATATGTGACTCAATAAATTTCTTCTTTGTTTAAGCCAGTTAGTCTTGGGTTTTCTATAACACAAAACTGAAAGAGTGTAGCAGATTATTTTCCCTAAAGATGGCTGTATCCATGTATTTATCCCACTGTACGTTCTCTACTTGCAATGTGACTGGGTCTGTGTTCCCATCCCTTGAGGCTGGGTAGGGCTTGTGACTGCCTTAACCAGTGGAGTATGGCCTGGTGGTGCTGTGTGAGATCCTATGCTAAGGTATCAAAAGGTACAGATTCCACCTCTCTCTTTCTGTTTGCCATTGTAAGCCCCAACTATATTGCAAGGAACCCTAAGCCACATGGAGAGGCCATGTGTAGGTGTTCTCGCCAACAATCCCAGCTAAGGTCTCAGCTGGTACTGAGAATCAGTACCAGAATCAGTCAGTAGATGTGAGTGAATGAGCCCTCAGCTAATTCCAGCCTCTAGTCTTCAAGTCTTCCAGCTGTGACTCAAGATATCAAAGGGCAGAGACGAGCCATTCTGGTGGTGCCCCATCTGATATCCTGACCCACAGAAAACATGAAAGATAATAAATGATTATCACTGTTTTAATGAAACTAAGTATTGGGTAATTTGTTTCATGTTGCTAGATGAACTAATACAGAGCCCTAATTAATAGGATTGGGGTGCTATGTGAGAGTGGTTTAAGAATAGTGAAATGAAAAATAAGATTGCGGAGTGTGAGTAGTGAATTGGAGATGAGGAAAATGGAGCCAGAGTGTAAGCTCCTCGGGAAAATTTGCATGAAAGCTTCTCCCTGGTGTTGAAAAAGGATAAAACAAGTCTGAATCCAAAGCAAACAGCAGCCTTCATGCTTTTGCTCATCGTCAGAAGAATAAGGTTATGAGTTTGATAGAATCCAGAAGAAGGAACTTCAGCTAATAAGTTTCATGAATTCCTCTGAATTCAAAAAGGCATTAAGAAGGAATTAAAGGTGAATCAGTGAAACCCTCAAGAAGAAGGCATTTATTTGAGAAGCTCTCTGCTCAAAACCTCCAGCAGACTGCATCACCTATGGTTAAGATCAAGCTCTTCAGCCTGGCATTCAAGGGTCTCTTTGCCATTTCTGTTTCCCAGCTTCCCCTTTACATACACTGTGCTCCAGCAGAACTGCAGTGTGCAGAATGGCACTACTTGATATTCTCCAATTGCTCCTTCACTTTGCCACCTCTGGGTCCTTGCCCTTGTGGGGAGGAAGCTCTGGGACCCCAGCCTTGGTCAGAGTGCTGTTCAGAGCCCGTGCCCATCTTCACCTCAGCCAAGGTCGAGAAGCCTCCTGGAGACAAGAATCTATGATATGTGGTCTTAGGGCCTCCAGCCTTCTTCTTATGTGACTTTTAAGTTGAGGTATAACGTATATACAATAAAATGCATTGCTCTTAAGTATACAGTTCTATGAGGTTTATTTATTTATTTTTGGCTGTGTTGGGTCCTCGTTGCGGGCTTTTCTTCTGGGCTTTTCTTTTAGTTGCGGCGAGTGGGGTCTACTCTTCCTTGCAGTGCGCAGGCTTCTCATTGTGGTGGCTTCTCTTGCTGTGAAGCACGGGCTCTAGAGCGCAGGCTCAGTAGTTGTGGCGCATGGGCTCAGTTGCTCCACGGCATGTGGGATCTTCCCGGACCGGGGCTCGAACCTGTGTTCCCCTGCATTGGCAGGCGGATTCTTAACCACTGTGCCACCAGGTAAGCCCCAGTTCTATGAGTTTTGACAGTTGTATTCACACGGTAACCACCAGTCCAATGAAGCTTTAGAATATTTCTGTCACTTCAAAAATTTCCCTCATTCCCCTGCCCCTTTCCAGTCAATCCTTGTGCACCTCCCCATCCCCCAGAAAACAACTGCTCTGGTTTCTATTACCATAGATTAGTTTTGCCTCTCTTTGAACCTCATATAAATGGAATCACACAGTATGTATTCTGTGTCATGCTTCTTTCACTCAACATAATGTTTCTGAGATTCATCTATGTTTTTGTGTGCATTAATTTTTCATTCCTTCTTATTGCTGAGTAGTATTCCATTGTATGAATGTAGCACAATTTGTTTATCCATTTCCCTGTTGATGGAAATTGGAGTTGTTTGCAGTTTTGAACTATTATGAATAAAGCTACTATGAACATTCTTGAACATTTCTAGTGGACATTTGTTTTGATTTCCTAGGAGTGGAATTGCTGGGTCATGGGATAAGTGAGGGTTTAACTTTGTAAGAAACTCTAAGCAGTTTATCTAAGTAGTTGTGCCATTTTATGCTCTCATCACCATTGTATGAGAGTTCCAGTTGCTCTATCCTTGCCAATATTTAGCATTGTTAGTCTTTTGGTATTGTCAGTGGGTGCGAAATTATATCTCATTTTGGCTTTAATATGCATTTCCCTGATGACTAAAGATGTTGGGAACCTTCTCATGTGCTTATTCATATATGATCTTTTGTGAAGTGTCTATTCAAGTCTTTTGCTATTTTTTAAATTGATCTGTACACGTAGAATTCTTTGTTGCCAAGGTTACAGATACAGAATCCAGAAGCCCACCTGGAGTTCACCTGGAGCTGGCACACGCGTTCAAGGCAAGAAAGGCCAAGTGTCTATAATCAAAGAATCTGAATCTACTTAGGAGTTAGGCTACACAGGATCATGTAAACATTGAGAATTGTGTCTTTTGATATTGGACATGACACAGTACGCCTGGAAAAAGAGCAGAAATTCTGAATATTATACTACAGTAGTAGCTCCCAACATTGGATCCAAATTATCCAAAACTCTGGAGAGTTTTCATCTCCAGAGACTGTGATTAAATGATGGTGGTGCAGCCACAGCATCTGGAGTTGTAAAAGTTTTCCAGGTGACTCTAAAATGCAGCCAAGGTTGAGAATCACTTTTCTAAAAGCAAAGACATTCACTCATTACTGGGCATCTGCTATGCTACTTTGCTAAACCATCAAGCTCATTTAAACAGAATATTAGGTGTCTTTTTCACATAGGTAAGTTATTTAGAGAAGCTGGAGATTTCTATTCATTTAGCAATATCAAGTATCAAACTGCAGAATGTGGACCACGATCAGTTGCTTTTCGTTCCTGGCTTCATAATTCTCGCAAGACTTCATCTCATCTATAATAATCATGTTTGAAATAAACTGAGGATTTAGTTTTCAGTTCTAGATACATTCTCCACCCAACAGTTAAAATGAGATGTAAGAATTATCTTTATTTCTTGTCTTAAGCTAAAGTGGAGCCATCCCATGTATTTGTAACTTACTACCAAGTTCCATCCCCCCAAAAGCCAGATTTCAAATTTGGGAAAATCTGTATAGAAGTTATGATCTAGGGTAAGGGTCAGCAAATTATGGCCAGTAGGTCAAATCCTTCCTGTGGCCTAAATCCAGTACAATGCCTGTTTTTCTAAAGTCTGTGAGCTAAGAATGATTTTTACATTTTAAATGACTGAGAAAAGTCAAAATGAGACTAATAATAAGAATTAATCAAGGTCCATAAAATTTTTTGAAACACAAAAACACAACTGTTCATCTACATATTGTTTATGGCTGCTTTTGCAGCCAGAGGTTAGGATCATGAAGCTCTAATTCCTTAACCCATCAAAATAGAGACTTCTTTTATCCAGCAGTAAAACCTCAGAGTCTCCTCCAAAAAGTACCTTGTGATCACACTACTGAACTGGAGGAGAACCCTTGGACACAGGTAGGGCAGATGAGACATTGTGACACTCTGTAATTAATTACACATCTTGTAATCAAAAGTTAGCAAACTTCAAAAAGACTATTTGATTACAGGACTTCCCTGGTGACGCAGTGGTTAAGAATCCGCCTGCCAATGTAGGGGACACGGGTCCGAGTCCTGGTCTGGGAAGATCCCACATGCCGTGGAGCAACTAAGCCCGTGTGCCACAACTACTGAGCCTGCACGCCACAACTACTGAAGCCCGCGCACCTAGAGCCTGTGCTCCACAACAAAGAGAAGCCCCTGCTCACCGCAACTAGAGAAAGCCCGTGCGCAGCAACGAAGACCCAACCCAGCCAAAAAAAAAAAAAACAAAACAAACCAAAACTATTTGATTACAAACTCTATAGGTAAATAGTACCATTTCCTTTTAAAAATCACAAGAGAAAAAGAATAAGAAAAATCCTACATATTAAAAGAGACATAAGAAACATTGCCACCAATTACAAAGTATAGATCTTAATGCTTTGAATCCTGATTAGAGCAAACTGGGAAAAAAATGCAATGATTAAGGAAATGTGCACTCTGGATATTTGATTATATTAAGAAAGTTGTATGAACTTTTTTACATGTGAGAATAGCATTGTGGTTATGGTTTAAAATAATTCTCATTTTTAGAGATGTCTAAAATATTTATAAGACAAGATACAATATCTGGGCAGGAGGGTAGTAGGCAGGGGTATAGATGAAACCAGACTGACCATGAGTTGATAAGTGTTGTAGCTTGTTGATGAGTGTATGTGTTCATTATATTATTCTGTCCATTCTTACATATATTTCAAAATTTCCAATATAAAAAGCCTTATTTTGTTTTTTAAAAAGGCTTTTTGAAAGAGCAGCAATAACATTTATTTGAAAGAGATCAGTTATTTGTCCAACAAAGTATTTAGAATTCTTATAAAAGCATTATAGTATTTGTGCAGGTGAGTAAAACATTAGAGGTTTTTATTTTTTTAATATTCATTTATTTAGGCTGCACCAGGTCTTAGTTGTGGCACGTGGGATCTTCCTTGCGGCGTGTGGGCTCTTTAGCTGCAGCATGCAGGCTTCTTAGTTGCAGCATGTGGGCTTCTTAGTTGCAGCATGCATGCAGGATCTAGTTCCACAACCAGGGATCAAACCCAGACCGCCTGCATTGGGAGGGCGGAGTCTTACCCACTGGACCACCAGGGAAGTCCCAAAACATTAGAGATATTTTTGATAACTGAGTTTTGCCTGCATGATATTTTCCAGTGTTTCATTGGGAAAGGGCTGCTTTCCTCATCATTTTCTCCCCTGTTGGGATAGACGAATCCACAAATACATACCTATGCATTTGTTGGGCCATGGATATGCCTTTCTAGGGATAATTGCTGTTCATCATCACTGTGTGCTGGGGAAGGTGAGTGAGGCGGAAGGAAGATCTTCCACGTAGGCATCAGCAAACCACCATCACAAGTAAGGTAAAGACTGCAAGGAATCCTATAGGCAGGATTCACTCTGAGGTTTCCCAGTTCACACAGCTAGTCCTAGGGTTATTTATCCTGCATATCCACACAGTTCTCCAAGAATACTTCACAGTGGGTATCTCTTAGTGAGTTATGGATGTCTCTTCTCTTTCCAGGTGAAAGCCACTACAAAGCAGTGAAAACTTAGGAGTTCCCTTTCAGGCTATCGTCCTAAATGGTAACTGTGATTTGGAGAGGAGTCAGTAGTACTTAGTTTTTAGTGCTTTGGTGTGGCTGTGGCTTGTCTCCAATCTCCAGGAAGGCTTGCAATGAAATATGCATATCCACATGGGTGGTCTGGTACAAAGTACAGCAATGGGAGTGGCCAAAAGAATTTCATAAGGCAAATCGCCTTGGCAGGTCTTTCTCAAGAATTCCATTTGTGTACCCAGTTTCCCAAGCTGGAATTAATCTGTTGATAGAGTCCAATCTTGACTTGGAAGCCTGCTGAGACCCATGGTCCTTTCAATTACAGTTTGCATGTACATCATGAAAATTGGAAATGGCTCGACTATTTAAGGCTGTATTGTTGCAAAGTTTACTCAGTCCTTGCTTTGCAGTCTATTTGCCAGAGTTTTGGAGGCGATGCAAAATATGTTGAAATTTGATGTTTAGGTATATATATATTATACATACATACATATGTTGGAAAATTTGTCCTATAAAAGGTACCCATACCTTTTTATTAAAGGTAATAGTATTTGCTTTCCAGCAGGGGATGCCTTGAGCCATTGAGAATAGTTATTTCTTGCTGCCTAACAAACACCCCAAAACTCAGTGGTTAAAACAATAATATATTATTCTGAGATCTGTCTGAGATCACGGTCCACCAGAGGGTTAGCAATGACACTTTCCTCCTCCTCTCCTCACCTTTACACTTTTAAATCTTCCTCATCCCCATCTTGCTTTCTCCAGACTCTCTGCTCTGTCCTCAGCCGCTTTGAGCAGGCAACTCTCAGAGTCTCAGTTTATCTATCTGTAAAATGGACACATTAATTCCTGCCCATTTCATAGTCAAGTTCCATGAGGATGAGGACATGTTCCGAACATTGTCAAGGGCTGGGCAGATGGTGCTGAGGCAGTGGAAGATGCTGCAGAGACCTGCCCAAGGCCACCTTGAGGTGGCAGGTGAACAATAGAGACAGAGAGAGATAGAGAGATATATAGTGAGATATATATATATATATATACATGTACATATATATGTATATATATTATAGAGATATGTATGTGTGTGTGAGAGAGAGAGAGAGAGAGAGAGAGAGAGCGCCGGAGAGCGGGGGGGGAGAGAGAGAGAGAGAAAGAAAGATTTATTATGAAGAATTGACTCATGCAATTATGGTGGCTAGAAGGCTTATAATCTGCTGTCTGCAAGCTGAAGACCCAGGAAAGCAAGTGGTGTAATTCAGTCAGAGTCCCAAAGCCTGAGAACCAGGTGAGCTGATGGTGTAAATCCTAGGGGTAGAACAGGAGATAAGATGTCCCAGCAGTTCAAGCAGTGAGGCAGGAAAAAAGGGGTAAATTTTTCCTCCCTCTGCCTTTGTTCTGTTTAGGTTCTTGGTTGATTGGATGATACCCACCCAAATGCGGGGGTGGGGGATGTAATCTGCTTTGAGTCCACCAATTCAAATGCTAATCTCATCCAGACATACCCAGAAATAACATTTAATCTGGGTGCCCTGTGGCTCGTCAAGCTGACACATAAAATTAGCCATCTTGCATGGTATGGATGTACCACAGTTTATTTAACCATTCATCTATTGAAAGACACTTGGGCAGTTTCCAATTTAGGGCTATTGTGAATAAAGCTGCTATGAACATTCATGGACATGCTTCTGTGTGAAAATAAATTATCATTTCTCTGAGGTAAATGCCTAACAGTGAAATTGCTGGGTCATATGTTAAGTCCATTTTTGGTTTTAAAAGGAACTGCCCAACTATTTTTCAGAGCAGCTGCACCATTTTACATTCTCATCAGCAGCGTATGAGCGATCCAGTTTTTCTGCATCCTCACCATCACTTATTGTTTTAAATTTTAGCCATTTTTAATATTTTGGTAATCAAAATTCCCCCCTATATTTCCGAAGTGTTCCCTAGGTAGCATTGCTTCCAATGAGAATAGCTAGATCACTGGTTCTCAAACCAGACTGCCCACTGGGATTGCCTGGGTAATTTATGCCGGCATCCCTCCCTCAGAGACTCTAGCCATCGGGAAGTTTTTTTTTCATTGGGAAGTTTTAAAGTTCCCCAAGTGATTTCAACATACAAACAAATTCATGAAACACTGATGCCATTCTCATAACTCCGTCATTTAAGTATTCAAGTTTCAAGATCTTATGAATGAGATAAATTCAAGGACTGAGATAATTGTCTCTTGAATAAAGTAAGATTTAAAAGCCAGAGCTGTATTATATTCACAGCAGAACGTCAGTAGAGATCAAAGGGGGAAGTAAAAATAATTGTGGCCCAACAAGCCATGCTATAAGAAGAAACTTTAAAAATAGACATATAGAGACTTCCCTGGTGGCACAGTGGTTAAGAATCCGCCTGCCAATGAAGGGGACATAGGTTCGAGCCCTGGCCCTGGAAGATCCCACATGCCATGGAGCAACTAAGCCTGTGCGCCACAACTACTGAGCCTGCGCTCTAGAGCCGCCTGCAAGCCATATCTACTAAGCCCACGTGCCACAACTACTGAAGCCCGCGTGCCTAGAGCCTGTGCTCCGCAACAAGAAAAGCCACCACAATGAGAAGCCCATGCATCACAACAGAGTAGCTCCCGCTCGCTGCAACTAGAGAAAGACTGCATGCAGTAAGGAGGACCCAACGCAGCCAAAAATAAATAAATAAATAAATAAATAAATAAATAAATAAATAAATAAATAAATAAATAAATAAATAAAAATACGCATATATAAGACTAAAACCCAAACCAAATTATACAAAAACAAACTACAAAAGCCTGGGACACATTTCAATTCCTAGAATTATGATGTAGTGGTAGAAAGAAAATGGGTTTTGGAGTTAGAAGTCCTAGTTTTTCCACTTAAAACCTGTGAGATCTTGGATGAGTCACTTGGTCTCTCTACACTTTATTTTACTCATCCCTGAAATCTGTTACAAAAGGTTACTTTAGAGGCCTTTTGCAAAGATCAAATATATTGGTATGTGCTGTATTTTTAATCATAACATACTGAAATTATGATACACTTATTTTTGATAAGAAAATTAGAAATATTTGCTATCTGGGCAGCATCTGCTCACCTCAACCAATATTTAATGAGCATCTTTGATGTAATGTTTGCTATACATTATAAAGTTTCTTTTTATAATTTCTTAGTTTTTATATTTTTACTGTGGAAATCTCAAACATACACAAAAGTAGAAAGAATAATGTAATTTTTTTTTTCTTTTTTCGGTACGCGGGCCTCTCACTGGTGTGGCCTCTCCCGTTGCGGAGCACAGGCTCCGGATGCGCAGGCTCAGCGGCCATGGCTCACAGGCCCAGCCGCTCCGTGGCATGTGGGATCTTCCCAGACCGGGGCACGAACCCGTGTCCCCTGCATCGGCAGGCGAAATCTCAACCACTGCGCCACCAGGGCAACCCAGAATAATGTAATTTGATGCTTCTTAAGCATTAAGTGTTCCTATGATTCACCTGGGGAGCTTGTTAAACTACAATTCTGACTCATAGGTCTGGGGTGGGGCCTGAGACTCTGCATTTCTAAAAAGCTTCCCTGTGACTGACATGTTGCTGACCACAACTACCGTATATTTGTGCTGCCCTAACAAAATACCATAGACTGGGTGGCTTAAACAACAGACATTTGTTTCTCAGTTTTGGAAGCTAGTAAGTCTGAGATCAGGGTACCAGCATGGTCAAGTTCTGGTGAAGGCCCTCTTCCTGGTTTGCAGACAGCTGCCTTCTTTCTATACCCTCACAAGAGGGAGATCTGGTGTCTCCTCCTGTTCTTATAAGAGCACTAACCCTCTTAGTGGGGGCTCCACCCTCATGATCTCCTAATACTTCCTAATACCATCACATTTGGGGTTAGGGCTTCAACATAAGAATGTTGGGAAGACATATACGGTCCATAACACAAGGAAATAATGAAACTCCAAGTACTATAACTTAACTTCAACAATAATTAATTCACAGCCAATTTTGCTTTTGGCTCCTCATCCCCTTGCCCTCCGCAGATTATTTTGAAGTAAATATCAGACATCCTATCTTTACAAATATACATCCTATATTTCAATATGTATCTTTTAAAAAAGAGAGATATTAAAGTACTTCCTTTGAAAAAAATAACCACCAGACCAACCCACTCCCCCAATTCAACAGTGATTTCTTAATATTATTCAAAATCCAGTCAGCATTCATATTTCCCTGAACACTTTTTTTATTGTGATATGTTAACTTGTCTCTTCAGTCCTTTTTTTAAAAATTTATTTACTTTATTTATTTTTTGGCTGCGTTGGGTCTTCATTGCTGCACGCAGGCTTTCTCTAGTTGCGGCGAGCGGGGGTTACCCTTCATTGCGGTGCACGGTTTTCTCATTGCGGTGGTTTCTCTTGTTGCAGAGTACAGGCTCTAGGCAAGCCGGCTTCAGTAGTTGTGGCATGCGGGCTCAATAGATGTGGCTCACAGGCTCAGTAGTTGTGGTGCACGGGCTTAGATGCTCCATGGCATGTGGGATCTTCCTGGACCAGGGCTCGAACCCGTGTCCCCTGCATTGGCAGGTGGATTCTTAACCACTGTGCCACCAGGGAAGCCCTCTTTGGTCTCTTTTAATCTGAAGATTCCTCTTCCAGCCTTGTCTTTTCCTTGCCCTTTTGTTTTTGTTGTTGTTAAGAAACTAAGGCATTTGTCCCATAGAGATTTCCATACTCTGGTTTTGCTGCTTTGCATCCTCATGAGGTTGTTTAACGTGGCTCTTTCATCCCTGTATTTTCTGTAAATTGGTAGTTGGATCCAGAGCCTGAATTGGACTCAGGTCTGCTTTTTTGGCAAGGCTACTTCAAAGGTGGTGCTGTGCACTTCATCAGGAGGTCCATAATGTCTGGTTGTCTTTCTGTCCATAACGTTTTAAAAGGAGTCGGCTCTCCAATGAAACTCATGATTGGGGCATGCTGCCACCAGGTGGTAACAGCACACATAGCCACAGGTTCAAGCAGCAGAACAAGAAACACTTTTCAGCAGAGATCCCAGAAGGCGGGACAGGTCTTCCTCATTGAATCTACATTAAATCACCATGATTTTTATTTTTTTAAATTTTACTTATTTAGTTATGTATTTTGGCTGTGTTGGGTCTTCGTTGCTGCGCGTGGGCTTTCTCTAGTTGTGGCGAGCGGGGGCTACTCTTTGTTGCGGTACGCGGGCTTCTTATTGCGGTGGCTTCTCTTGTTGCAGAGCATGGGCTCTAGGCGCGCGGGCTTCAGTTGTTGTGGCACGTGGGCTCAGTAACTGTGGCTCACGGGCTCTAGAGCGCAGGTTCAGTAGTTGTGGCGCACGGGCTTAGTTGCTCCGCGTCATGTGGGATCTTCCCGAACCAGGGCTTGAACCTGTGTCCCCTACATTGGCAGGCGGATTCTTAACCACTGGACCACCAGGAAAGTCTCCTCATTTAATTCTAACAATTCCCAGGAATGCTAATCACTGTGTCCATGGTAAAACAGTGGTGAGGCCAGGATTTGATGTCTATGCTTTTCCTCTCTACCATTTCTGCAGCCTGCTGCCTTCTCTTTTGGTTTGTACTGGAGTCACCTGTACTTGCTGTCCTCCCCCACCTTACAGCTCTACTGATTTTTTTCGTGTTCCCTTCCATACCCCACCCCCATTCATTCTCCACCCATCCCTGCTCTGGGAAGCTGGCTTCTGTGGATTCTATCACCAGGTTGCCTTACCTGCTGGCTTCCAATGACTTCCAATTGAATTCACCCCGATTTATTCTTCAGGCTTCTTCCCCACCTCACTCTGTTTCCGAATGCTGCTTTCCTCAACTACAACTTCTGTGCCTGGTGGCCCCTCTTCCATGGCTTTTCACCCTGCTTCAGTTAATACCTCTCTTGCCCCTCAGGCCTCAGCTTCCTGCTATTCTATTCCCTGGGAGTCTCAACTTCCCCTTTAGTACTCTTACTCCACCTACCTCAGTAGAGTATCTTCATTAAGATGGCTCTTAAAACCGCGCAGCTGGAGGGGCCACGTGTTTCCTGCTGGGATTCTCTCATTCTCTTCACTCTTGTCCTCACCTTTCATTTTCTCCTCAGTTGACTTCAGTGAGGCAAGCCCCTTAGCGCTTTTCTGAAAGGTTACCACCGGTTCCATCTTCCCTAGCAAATGGTTAACTCTCAGTTCTCATCTTATTTTTAATCTCCTAGCAGCTTTTGATGCACTCCTTGATGCACTTCCTCTCCAGGCCTTCCCAGTCACCATGTGCTCCTCCTTGTACCTTCTCAGCCACTCCTTCTCTTCCTGACCACATCGTGGTGGCATGTCCTGGTGTGCAATTTACAAACCTCTTCTCCATCTCCACTCTCTTCCTACTCATCTCATCTAGTCCTGGAGCTTAAATACCACCTCTGCACGGATGACTCCCCAGTCTGTCTGTAGTCTCAATCTATCTCCAGAGTTCCAGAATCACATATCTAGCTGCCTACTTGCTGTTCCAAAATTAACAAAGCCTCAGATAGAATTCTTGATTCCAGACCTCCTCCCAGCCCCTATATATAACCATCTCAGTCAATGATATCACGATTCACCCAGTTGCTCAGCTCATAAACTTTGGAGCTATCCTTGACTCCTCTCTTCTCCTCACTCCCCAAGAAGATTCTTCCTTCAAAATATATCCAGTGTCCCAACAACTTTTCACCATCCACTACTGTCACCCAAATCCAAGCCACCATCATCCATTTGGACAGCAGTAGCTTTCTTGACTGGTCTTACTGCTTAAACTCTTCCCATTTCCAGCTGATTGCCTACACAGCTGCCTTCTGGTCTTTAAAATGTAAATCAGTCATATCACTCCCCAGTTGTGACTTTACATCACACTTGGAATGCAGTCTGGAGTACTTCATGGGGCTGCAGGGCCCTACGCAATCTGGTGGCTCTCACCTCCCCATCTATCTGCCAGCCTCTCTGCTCTTGCTGCCTTCATTCCAGGCACGTGGGCCTTCTTTGAACATGCCAAGCCTGGTCCTGCTCAGAACCTGTCTCTGTTGTTCCCTCTGTGTAGAATGTTCTTTCCCATCTTCACATGGCTCTCTATTTCTGGCCCTTCACACCTCTGCTCTCTCATCACCTCCTCAGAGGGGCCTTTCCAGATGGTCTTATCAAAAGCAGCAGCTCTCTGTTTTGCTATATACATTAGTTTATTTTTTAGATTCCACGTATTAGTGATATCATACAGTATTTTTCTGACTTATTTCACTAAGTATAATATTCTAAGTTCATCCACATTGCTGCAAATGGCAGAAATTCATTCTTTTTTTTTTTTACAGCTGAGTAATATTGCATTGTATATGTATATACCATGTCTTCTTTATCCATTTGTCTGTTGATGGGCACATGGGTTGCTTCCATACCTTGGCTATTGTAAATAGTGCTGCTATATAGAGCAAAACAGTAACAGACTCACAGATGTAGAAAACAAACTAGTGGTTACCAGTGGGGAGAGGGAAGGAGGCAGGGACAAGATAGGGATGTGGGATTAAGAGATACAAACTGCTGTGTATAAAATAGATGAGGAACAAGGATATATTGTATAGCACAGGGAATTATAGCCATTATCTTATAATAACTTTTAATGGATTATAATCTGTAAAAATACTAAATCACTACATTGAACACCTGAAACTAGTATAATATTATAAATCAACTACACCTCAATAAAAATGAATAAAAATAAAACAGCAACTCTCTCTCTGCATCACTTTCTATCCCCTGTCCCTACTTAGTTTTCTTAGTCAGCATGTGTCACAATCCAAAATGAAATCACTTATTTATGTGATTTCACTAGAAGGTCTCACCCACTAGAAGGTAAGCTTTTTGAGAGCAGGGACTTGCAGGCGCTCAGTAGCTATTTGTCTAGTGGGTTAATGAGTGAGTGGTATCACTTTCATTTCTGTCTCTATACACAGAAAGCACTTGTCATATGCTTGCTCACTGGAGTGTCTTAGAATCCAGGCCCTGATTCTGAAGGTTCCAAGCCTGGTGCAGGCCCCTCCTGAACTTGGGGGTGGAAGGTGTGTGAACTCCCTAGGGTCCCCTAAGGGATCTGCAAGCCCTTCTCAAGGGCATGGTGGTATCATGACTATGGGGTTGGAGGTTTCAGAAGACTGTCAGTGAGCCTTCTTACTGTGGCCACGGCCATTTCTTCACCTCAGCCCTCCTATTTCTCCTTCAGTTCAGATCTACACACGTCCCAGAGTCTTCTGCCAGCTCTGCTGGTGGGGAGGCAGAACCAAGGAAGCTCTTCTGTGACGAACTCATGGCAAGGAGGGCTCCACAATAATTGTTGCAGAGGAATGAGTGCACAACAGAGGCCAAGCAGACAGGTGCAAAATGCCTCAGCTGCAGCCCATCTTGTCCCAAAGTACTGGCCTGAATCTTCCTGCTCTTGGATCTGCTGCCTCGCCTGAACCTAGAAATATTCCTCGGAGTGAACAGGTTGGGCTTTCCACACTCCAATCCAGCTTCAGAGATTCTGGGAATCCCGGCTGGCATGAATAGCTTCTGAACAGAGAGTTAAAGCTATTTTAAGATTCTGTTTGTAGCCAAGGAGGGTGATCTGTGGGCTCTGGTGGCTGTAGAAGATGACCCTCCAGAAGACCAGTTCTTCTGATGGTCGCGGCTCTTGGGCACAGTGCTGCAGCTGAATTGGAGCTGGGAGACAACGCAATGTCACTTTTTCCTCAGCAGATGTGGATGCTCATTTATTTACATGCCATTTAAAATGTATTGAGTTTTTAAAAAATCTATTTCTTTAATTGAAGTATAGTTGATTTACAATGTTGAGTTAATTTCTGGTGTACAGCGAGGTGACTCAGTTATACACATATATACATTCTTTTTATATTCTTTTCCATTATGGTTTATGTATTCAGTTGTCATGTTATGACATAACATAACATTTTTTGTGATGTTTAATTATATTCCTTTCTCCATGTGGTTTACTACTCTCCCCTCAACTCATCCCCCCACACCCTCCTTCATTCAAGGTGCTGCCTTTTTTGTTGTCTTGTCCTTATGGAAAGAATGTGACAGAGATGAAAGAAAAATCAAAGGAGTCTCTCTTGCTTTGGTGTCCAAAAATGTGTGCATTTCCATAGAGAAGACTCCAAGAATAGACAAAATCTCTGTGGGAGAGAGCAGGGCTTCCTGAACCCCATCCTCAAACAGAGAAGAGATTTCCCTGAGGCTGGAAAAAAGAAAAGACAAAGGGGAAGTCCTGATGATGGAGACCTTAGTGCCGTTCTGAGGGACAAGCCCTGCCTTCTGGACAGAGCCCCAAGAGGTAAAGCTGAAGCCTGGGAGGAGGGAGCACCCTGATTCCCATACTCTTAGATGGCACAGAGGGGAAAAGAGCTTCCAGGCAGAAGGCCTGGCTGTCAGGAATGAGAGCAGTAGCAGGAGCCACTGGCATGGGCTGATGACCAAGGGTCAGATGCTTACCTCCATCATCTTAATGGGATGAGGGAGAAATTGAGGGGTGGACTCCAAAGACTATGTTTCTGCTCCTTTAGCAAAATGGGGATTTAAATTCAAAATTAAGCTGAGTTCTCTCCCTCTCTCTCTCTCTCTCTCTCTCTCTCTCTCTCTCTCTCTCTCCCCCCCTCACACACACACACACACACACACACACACACAGAGTACTTCAAAAAGAAAGTTTATTGAGCTCTTACTGTGTACTAGGCTGGATAAGCCACATAGACACAGACTCTGGTCTCTAGAGTTACAGAGTCTTTCTGGAGGAGTAACACTCGACCAGTTGGCCACGAGCCTTGGTGCTAAGTGGACTACTGGAGATGTGAGCATAAAGCTGTATGATCACAGAGGTGGAATATGTATTCTTCTGAGAACTATACCTCAGGCTTCACAAACTTAGAAGATCCCAGTTTTGGGGTGTTCACAGCAGTCACCAAACTCCCAGACTACTAGAGAAAGCCAAAGCTTGTAGGGTCCTTCACAGGAGGACAACAGACACGTGGGCCACTCTCAGCTCCCAGAAGATTGATCAGAGTGTGCAGGCTAGAGGCAAGGTGCTGGGATGCTGCTGTGGGACAGTCCCCTCTGGCTCTGAAAGGGCTCAGAATTCTCCCTGCTGCCCTGCTGCCCTGCTCAGTCTCTCCTCTGTTGACAAGTCCTCCACCCACAGGGACTGGATACACAGTATTTATGTCTTAGAAGTTGGCCTTCTTTCCTCAATGCTCTACTCAGGTCCCTTTCCTTCTCCACTTAAAAAAAAATTGAGGTGTAGTTATTTACAATATAATATAGTTTCAGGTGTACAACATAGTGATTCAACATTTTTATAGATCATATTCCATTTAAAGTTATTATAAAATATTAGCTATATTCCCTGTTGCTATACAATATATCCCTGTTGCTTAATTTATACATGGTAGTTTGTCCCTATTAATCCTCTATCCCCATCTTGCCCCTCCCCCTTTCCCTCTCCCCACTGGTAACCACTAGTTTGCTGTTTATATCTGTGAGTCAGTTTCTTTTTTGTTATATTCACTGGTTTTATTTTTTAGATTCCACATGCAAGTGATATCATACAGTATTTGTATTTCTCTGTCTGACTTATTTCACTAAGCATAATACCCTCCAGGTCCATCTATGTTGTTGCAAATGGCAAAATTTCATTCTTTTTAATGGCTGAGTAATATTCCATTGTGTGTGTGTGTGTGTGTGTGTGTGTGTGTGTGTGTGTGTGTATATATATATATATATATATATATATATACCACATCTTTATCCATTCATCTGTTGATGGATACCTAGGTTGCTTCTATGTATTAGCTATTGTAAATAATGTTGCTATGAATATTGGGGTACATGTGTCTTTTCGAATAAATGGTTTCACTTTCTTTGGATATATATCCAGGAGTGGAAATGCTGGATCATATGGTAGTTCTATTTTTAGTTTTTTGAGGGACCTCCATACTGTTTTCCACAATGGCTGCACCAATTTACATTACTGCCAACAGTGTACAAAGGTTCTCTTTTCTCTACATTCTCACCGACATTTGTTATTTGTGGCCTTTTTGATGATAGTCATTCTGACACGTGTGAGGTGATATCTCACTGTGTTTTTTTTTTTTTTTTTGCGGTACGTGGGCCTCCCACTGCTGTGGCCTCTCCCGTCACGGAGCACAGGCTCAGGACGTGCAGGCCCAGCGGCCAGGGCCCGTGGGCCCATGGGCCCAGCCGCTCCGCGGCATGTGGGGACCGGGGCACGAACCCGCGTCCCCTGCATCGGCAGGTGGACTCTCAACCACTGCGCCACCAGGGAAGCCCCTCTCATTGTGGTTTTGATTTTCATTTCTCTGATGATTAGTAATGTTGAGCATCTTTTCATGTGCCTATTGACCATCTGTATGTCTTCTTTGGAAAAAGGTCTATTCAGGTCTTCTGCCCATTTTTTAATCAGGTTTTTTTTTTGATATTGAGTTGTATGAGCTGTTTACATATTTTGGATCTTAACTCCTTACTGGTCATATCATTTACAAATATTTCCTCCCATTCAGTAGATTGTCTTTTTGTTTTGTTGATGGTTTCTTTTGCTATGCAAAGATTTTAAGTTTAATTAGGTCTCATTTGTTTATTTTTGCTTTTGTTTCTCCTTCTCTACTTTTGTCACTGACAACTTATTTTCCTGGATTAGTGTTTCTCTGATAATTGTGACCCTTTTACTTGGCTGGTTTTTGTTCTCCTGGTAAAGATTTGAGGGAAACATCTTTATTTCATGGGCAACACACAATCTTGCTCTTTGGGTGGGCCAGGTTTCTAAATTTTGGTGATTTTCATAAATTCTGTTATTTCCAATCAGAGCAACACTTCCTGCCCAGGTTCCCAGGTTCTGGGAGTGAAGGCCATTTGGAGAGGATTATCTAGCTCTGAAACCACTGTCCACATACAGATTTCTTTTTTTTTTTCTTTCCATCCAGAAGGTCATTCATTAAAAGATTTTTTTTAATTGTAAGTAATCATACCTGTTGCAATTTATGTTTAAACTGCAGGTATTACTTTGAAAAACAATTCAGTTTTGAAAGGGTAATAGACAAGCCTAGTATAAAATTCAAAATGTATAAAGCCAAAGTGGTGAGAAGCCTTTCCTTCCCTTTCCTTTGGTCAACCAGTTCCCCAGAGGCCATCTCAGCTACCAGTTTATTCTGTCTATGTATACATTATAAATCTTTCCCAGTTTGTTGTTTGCTTTGCAATTTATTTATTTTTGTCAGATTGGTGTTATAACATTTTTATATAATCTATTATTTTTAGATCTAAAAATTAGTTTAAAAATGCATGCAATAACCTGCACACAAATGCTCATAGCAGCTTTGTTTGTAATAGCTTCAAACTGTGATCATCCCAGATGGCTTTTGACAGGTGAATGGTTAAATAAACTGTGGTACATCCAACCACGAAGTGCTACTTGGCAATAAAAAGGAATGCACCATTGATGCATGCAACAGCTTGGATGAATTTGTTTTGCAAAATGTTACCACTGGTGGTGTGTGACATAATAAGAAATACATATTTTGTGTCTGCCCTCCCCACTCCCCCTTTCCTGGCACACAGCTCTAAAACCCTTGTAATCTCTGAAGTAGTAAGTGTGTTTTTGTTGTTAATGAGATGACTAGTGGCTGGAGGATCCTGGAAAGCTCCTAAGGATGGGGGACTGGTTTTTGCTTGGAAAGTCAACCATGTGATTAGAGGGTTGGAATTTAAAAAAATATTTATTTTATTATTTATTTGGCTGCGCCAGATCTTAGTTGCAGCATGCGGGATCTTTAGTTGCAGTGTGCGGGATCTTTTAGTTGTGGTGTGCAGGATCTGGTTCCGGACCAGGTATCGAACCTGGGCCCCCTGCATTGGGAGCATGGAGTCTTAACCACAGGGAAGTCCCAAGGGTTGGAAGTTTTAATCAATCATGCCTACATAGTGAAGCCTCTGTAAAAAACCCTAACTGAAGCTTTTGGAGAGGGTACTAAATACATCAAGGTGCTGGGAGGGTGACGGTCCTGGAGAGGCATGGAAGCTCTGCGCCCCTTCCCATACATCTTGCCCTATGCATCTCTTCCATTTGGCTCTTCCTGAGTTGTATCCTTTAATAATAAATCAGTAATGTAGTAAATAAACTAATTTTTCTGAATTTTGTGAGCTGCTCTAGCAGGTTATTGAACTCAAGAAGGGGGTCATGAGAACCCATGATTTATAGCTGCTTGGTCAGAAGTACAGGAAGCCTGGATTCCAGATTGGCATCTGAAGTGGGAGCAGTTTTGTGGGACTAAGCTCTTACCAATTGGGGTATAATGCCAATTTCAGGTAGATAGTGTCAGAATTGAATTGAACTGTAGACACCCAACTGGTGTCAGAAGTGTTCAGTGTGAGTAGTAGTACAGAAAAAAGAGTTTTGTTTTTTTTTTCCAATTTAGAGAGAAACTGAGCAAAGCATACAACAGAACTCTCTGCATTATTTCTTACTACTGCATACAAATCTATAATTTTCTCAATGAAGATTTCAACTAAAAATACACAAAATAGAGTATAGAAAGTAAACACTAAATCTTCTTTCCATACCTTATCCTAATTCCATTTTCTAGAGAGAATGTTAACACTATAAAGTATATCCTCCCAGACATTTTCCTGTACTTACACATTTTTCTAAACAAAAATGGGGCTGTGTTTTTGTTTATATCAGTAGCTTATTTTGTTCACTTAGAAAACAGACATCGTTTCATGGCGTTTAGGGTTGCCAAATATAGCAAATAAAAATGCAAGATGTTCAGTTGAATTTGAATTTTGGATAATGGATAATTAGTGTAAATATGTCCCAGCATACTGCCATTTTCTTTGGCAATCCTAATGGCAGTATATTACCTAATTCTTTTGAAAAGTTGGTTGCACAGTAGTCCACTGACATTTAGCCTTTTCCTATTGATGAGGGTATTCTTTAGATCAGAGTGTTCATCATAATTCTCGGTAATTCATAAAGTCTCTTATATTTGTATGGTGCCTTAAATTATTCAAACTTCTCTCATATTTCATTAAACAAAAATTAACTGAGAATTACAGCAGAAAAATCCTGGGCTTTGGATTCCTGGCTGTTATTCTTATCAGATACTTAAACTTCTTGAACTTCAGTCTCCTCATTTGTAAAATAGGAGTAAGAATACCTACTCTGCAGGATTAGAAATAACGTGTATACAACCCCTAGTAGTGCCTAGCAGAGAATGGAACTCAAGAGATAAATCATTGTTATTTACAGAATGTTAAGATCCTGTGGTAGGTGCTAAGGGATAAGTGGAATTAAGAAACATATTCCTGACATTTTTGGGTTACTTTTTTTTTTTTTTTTTTTTTTTTAGTGGTACGTGGGCCTCTCACTGTGGTGGCCTCTCCCGTTGCAGAGCACAGGCTCCGGACGCGCAGGCTCAGCGGCCATGGCTCACGGGCCCAGCCGCTCCGTGGCATGTGGGATCTTCCCGGACCGGGGCACAAACCCGTGTCCCCTGCATCGGCAGGCGGACTCTCAACCACTGCGCCACCAGGGAAGCCCTTGGGTTACTTTTAATTTTGAAATAATTTCAAAGTTATTGGCAAGTTGCAAGGATAGAACAGAACAAGGAATTCCCACATACTCCTTACCCAGATTCACTAATTCTACATTTTGTCCTATCATCATCCTCCGCCTCCTCCTCCTCCTCCTCCTCCTCCTCTCCCCCACTGTCATGTTTTCCTATGAACAAGAACATTCTCTTATACAACCATAATTTAATTATCGAAATTAGGAAATTTAGCAAATTCCCAAAGTAGTTTTCAAATTCAAATTCCTGAAATATTTTTAATAGGTTTTTTGGAGCTATCTCCTTTTCTAGTAGGACTATGGCCCAAAACTTAACTTTGTGTGGCTTCCCATTTTCTCTTGGATTGGATATAAGAATCAAGGCATGGTTTGTAGCCTGAGGTGTGCTAACCTGACTGGCCTCAGAAGAGAAACAGCATTGCTATGAACAGACTGAAGCCTTTGCTTCCCGTCCCCACTGATGACTCAGCCGCAAATAGTGCTGACATTCAGGCACTCATTCCACCACCTGAGAAGCACAGCTCTCGCCTTGCCTTGCCAGGCTCGGATACTCTTACGCTGGCAAAGTGGCTGCGTGGGCTTCCTCTAAAATGCACAACTGCTCATCTCCCTTTCCTGGTCAGCACCCCTCCCAACTCTAGCCTGGCACACAAGGCCCTTCACAAAGGGTTCCCTGATTACTGGCTCTTCCTTTCCTGCCACACCCCTTGTTTCCGGTGCTCCACCCAACATACCTTTCTCCCAGGGGACTTGTGTTTTCTTGCCTCTGTGCTTCTGCACATAGAGCTCCTCCTGTCTGGGGAATGCTCTACACTCGTCAAATTTTTCTTTTTCTTTTTTTTTCAAGGCCTAACTCCAGTACAAAATACCTCAATCCCCTGATCAGAACTAATTGCTCCCCATTTCCAGCTCTAAACAGCACGGCTGAGTGCACTTGTATTTGGTGCTTCTGTCTGGTCCTTTATTAAAGTTGGTTGTCTATGGATCTGGCTATTCTGTCTTTGAGATTCTTTGGGCAGAAGACACATCTCTTTTCTTCCCTTTTCTGGCATTGCCCTGAACAGGGTGAGGCATAGGGTAGACACTGGTGACTGATAAAAGAATGAATAGCATGAATTACCCTGTGTGAGAGAGGCAGACACTTGGTTATAGAGATGATGCATGTAAGTGCACATTAATCGTTCAAAAAATTGTAGAGGGTTTTATTATTGCTGCTAATGGTGTTATTATTGGTAGAGATGTTACATTCCAAATGGCCTGGCCCACCCAGTTAGTGACTCAAGAAACAAGGAGCAGCAGAATCATATCCAATCTCCTTATTGTCCATTTGAGGAAACAGGTTCACAGAGGGGCAGGCACTTCTTTCAGGTCAGGTTCCACAACTCAGAGCCCTGCCTCCTTGCACTGGACTGTTTTGTCTTGCAGCCTAATTACTCTCCTTAAGTCAGTAATACTCAAGCTCTTTTGAATATGTACACTCAACATAAGTTTGAAAAACTTTAAGTAGATATCTAAATTTTCTCACCATACTTTTAGTAATAATTTTTATAACCTCCTTTATTTATATAGAATTCTAAGTTAAAAAAACTGTAATTTTCCTTACTACTCTTAACCATGTGAGGCAGACAGGCTTGACTATATTAGCCCCATTTTACAGGCAAGACTGGAAACATTCCCATATTTAGTATGACAGATCCAGGATATAAACCCTGGGCTTCCACACTCACAGCTGCTCTTTTCGCATTACTTTTTGACACATAATTTTAAAGTCATCTGATTTTACAATGTTTCACAGTATCAGAGTGACATCTGTAACATCTAATCCTGGCAGGTTAACTCCTGAGCCAAGCAATTTAATTACTTCATAATCTGGCACATTTTAAGGCACTGTTAATACCTCCAATTCAATCTCACAGCTATGTTCGTAATAGGGAAGAACATTTTGTATTCTATTACAAGTTAATCAGTAAAGGGATGTTGCCTATAAGCTTAAATTATACATAACGGCCAATCTCTGGCAACCCTGCCTCCCAGGTAATGAGCATTAAGCTAAAATACCTTTGTTTAGCTGGCCAGGCTCACCTGTGAACGAATAACACATCCCCTCCAGAGGCTGACGGGAACCAGGAAGTGTTTGACTTTACGCCCTCCCCTTTCAGTATAAAAGAAGCCTGGAGGGGAAAAAAAAAAAAAAAAAAAAAAAAAAAGCCTGAATTCTAACTCAGGCAAGATGGTTCTTTGGGGCACGAGCCCGCCATCTTCTCAGTTTTCTGACTTTCTGAATAAATTGTCTATTCCTTGTCCCAACAACTCGTCTCTCCATTTATTAGCCTGTTGGGCGGCAAGTAGTATGAGCTTGGGCTCAGTAACATGTTTGAGCGCCCCATGAACCAAAACTGCAGCAAAGCTGGTCTTTTTTTTTTTCTGTTTTTTGCGGTACGCGGGCCTCTCACCGCTGCGGCCTCTCCCATTGCCGAGCACAGGCTCCGGACGCGCAGGCGCAGCGGCCATGGCTCACGGGCCCAGCAGCCCCGCGGCACGTGGGATCCTCGCGGACCGGGGCACGAACCCGTGTCCCTTGCATCGGCAGGCGGACTCTCAACCACTGCGCCACCAGGGAAGCCCCAGCAGAGCTGATCTTAAAGGACCAGGGGACACAATAGTTAAGCACGTTTTCAGCTCTTAAGCTGGGCCTGGCACACCCTCACCAACTGCTTAGATGGCAAGTTGAGGCAACTAAGTGAGTGACAGGAGCAGAGGGAAGGCCCATTTAGGGGTGGACACTGATGACAAACACAAGCAGGGTCAGACCCTCTTTTTAGGTCTAACATCTCCAGGAGTGTTGGTCTACATTATCACTTGCAGGGTAGAGGGCAATACTTCTGGAGTCTAGAATATATAAGGAAAGGGTCCAATTAAGCTGCTTGCCTACAGCCTAAAAGACCAAATATTGCTAATTTCATCCATGCCAAACCAAGAAAATGGTTCACTCTTTCCTGATTTGGGTTTAAGGAGAGGACTGATCATCAGGGAAACCAGAGAATTCCATCCTGAAGCCCGGAAGAACTAAATGGTGGGCATTTCCCTGAGTCATAGATGGCACAGGGACTCAGTAATCTACCACCGTGTTCTTAAAAGGAAACACTCATTTGGCTTGAAGGGAAAAACCTACCTTGGTAAGCTCTGGTCTTCCATAGGACATGGAACCAGAAGAGACTAGGAAGGTCAGAGCCTGGGTGACCAATCCTGATAGTGCGGGACTTCTTCACATAAGGTGCATGGGTCCCTGAGTAGGGTCTACAAATACTCTAAACTTCCAAGACAGAATTGGAGTTTCTGCATGTTTTCCTGGGGAAAGTGTCCTTCCCTTCTCATAGATCCAAGAACAGGTTAAAATCGTGAGCTAAAGAAAAGCATTAAGCCAGCTGCAGGCAAGGATAAGGAAGCCATCATATACACTTAGAGCTCTGTGTAAGTCTGAGAGCTCACAACGCTGTCACTGAAGTTAGAACATGGACTCACAGCAGAGACAACCGAGCACTGCTTTTGTGCTCTTCTCTCTAATTGCACTTACAATTCTTTCTAAAACAAGGCCCTAGGAACCCCTAGGCTCAAGTATGTCCCTGGGGTTGGTCCACTGCTGTCTTGTATTCATGCTTGGGTATTCATTCACCAACATTAAACCCCAGGATAGAAGATGTGACAAAGCATCCCTCCTCCATGGCATGAGTCTTTTGCTGGTTTCAGAGGTGGATGGTGACCAACACCGAAAATACATAGGAATGTTTCCTTGGACCCTGGCGTGGGATGAAAAGTGCCTGCCATGACTATCACCATCTTTTCCCTGACACTTCCCCTCCAGTTTCTGAAGATATAGTAGAAAATAATCTTTTTTGAAGATACTGGGTAACAGTTCCATAAAACAAAAACACATGCTTCCAAATGCACTGTGCTTTCAAATATTCTGGGTTTAGTTCAGCTGCCGGATGACCTGACTGATGCTTTCTCCTCGATAGTCAGGTGAGCCCACCTCCTTGAGGAAACCCACTCTATTCTTGGTAGCCTGGTGGGCCACTGGGAGTTGGAAAGGGCACAAAACCCCTGAGATCGACTGAAAATTCTTCCTCAGGAAGGCAACTTCATGAATGAGGTCTCCCAAAGCAAACGAAACCAAACTTCCCCAGGTGCTCCTCAATCACTGTGTCGTCTGTCGGATGGTTTTGTTCTTGACCTTGGCTTGTCCACGTTTCAAGATGAGTTCCCAAACAGACTTCAGATTTGTAAATCCCCAGGTCATATAAGGTTCCACTCTACAAAGCGTTTTTATGGTTTTAGGGGTTACTTTCACAAAGACACCACTGAAAATCTTATTCAGGCGAAGTCTTGCAATGGTCCTCTGCACCAGTGAACTCACCCCATTAATCCTTTGGATGAATACAACAAAGGCCAAAGAATATTTATCTGGCACTTTCAAGCCATGAGGTTTCACTTCTAGTCGTCTGAGGTGCACCCTGTCACATAGCTGCTGCCAGGAATCATGTAGAAACCATTCTAGTTGCTTAAACTTGAGCCCTTTTCCATTCCTCTGTTCCTCCTTGTGCAAAAGCGCCTGCTTTGCCTGGGTGGCTTTGAGGGCCTGATAAGCCTTCCTCTTTTTCAGGAGGTTTTCTGGAACCAAAGGGATCTTCCTTCTTTGCTCTTCCTCCATCTTTCCCAAACTGTGGCTACTGCTCATGTGCAGCCCCACCGGGTGGGGAAGAGAGGAATGGCTCTGTGTCTACTTGACCATAGAGACGTCTATTCTAGCTCAGGGGTCCTCAACCCCCAGGGCGCAGACCGGTACCGGCCACACAGCAGGAGGTGAGTGGCCAGCTAGTGAGAGCGAAGCTTCATCTGCCGCTCCGCATCACTCGCATTACCGCCTGAACCATCACTTGCATTACCCCTCCTCTCGCCCCATGTTCAAATTGTCTTCCACGAAACCGGTCTCTGGTGCTAAAAAGGTTGGGGACTGCTGTTCTGCCTCATGGCAGGGCGACCAGGACTGCTGCGCCTTCTTAGCAGCAGTGAACCACGGAGGCCTTGCTAACCCTTATTCCTGCCAAGAGTTGCACAAAGCTTCCTTCGCACTGCCTCCAAGCTTTTTACAGCGGTGTCATCTTCAAAATCCAGCCCTTTCCGTTTCAGCTGTATTCTCATAATGCTGGAGGCCAGGCTATAAACACTGAATGGCTTCCCACCATGCATTCTCTTGTTATAATTTTAAATAGTCACAAAGGTTTTAATTTTTGGATAAATTGTAAATATTTTTAAAACAACTGGTTATTGTAAACCTCTGAAAGTAAAGCTGTAAGTCCTTAAAAGATATGCAATGGATTGGAAATACCAGAATGATTTGATACCCACTATTATCCGATAAAAATTACACGAACAAAATAAACAATTTACTTTTTAACTTGCTTGTTTTCCCTCTTTTTTCTCCTAACTCATATTTTGGTTCCACAGAATGTTATCTTAGTTTAATTTTTTTTTTTTTTTGCTTGAAAATCTTTTATCCAGTGCAATAGCACACTTCATTGCAATAAAAATACACATATAACACTATTCCACTTCACAGGTAGGCAGAGCAGAAAAATTTAGGGCAGTGAAACTACTCTGTATGATACTATAATGGTGGAGACATGTCATTATACATTTGTCTAAACCCATAAAATGTACAACACCAAGAGGGAACCCTCATGTAAATTGTGGTCTTTGGGTGATAATATAGGTTCATAAATTGTAACAGATGTACCACTCTGGTGGGGGATATTGATAATGGGGGAGGCTATGCATGTGGTTGGGACAGAGGGTTTAGGAGGAATCTCTGTACCCCTCCGATTTGCTGTGAATCTAAACCGTTCTTTAAGAAAAAGTCTCTTTAAAAAATACATATATAAATTTATACTTAATATTTTTTTCTTTCCTCTTGCTATAATTTTTTTTTCCTTCTGGATTTTCATTACAATTGTAGTAATTCATGCAGCCCATGAAAGTCACATAAATAATGACCAAACAGTAAAACGTATTAGAAGGACTTCTCCTGTGATGCTAGGTAGGTGTTTCTGGTACCGGGAGAGGTATACTTGTCTTTTGTTGGATGGGAGAAGGGCCACTGGGCAAGGGGAGGACGAAAATGAGACTGTGACTACTAGCGACTTCTCTGCAAATCAATTTTAGGAAAGAGAACTTAAAGTTGAATTATGTAAAAACTTTGTATGCTCACGACACCACGAAAATCTTCACGTGCCCTCCGGGGAGGGGCACTCCAGGTCGAAGACCAAGGCCTTAACTCACCTCTCAGCAAGCTCCAGAAGCCTCTTAACCATCCCACTCCCTGGGCCCGCTCGCTGTCCTAGGGCGACAGCGCCCCGCCTCGCTGCGACCGCCCAGACGCCGCTGCGTCCCCGCCCCTTCCGGCGCGCGAGGTTTGATTCCCTTGGCGGGCGGAAACGGCCAGAGCGTGGCTATCCAAAAAGTTTCTAGGAGCTCTCTGCGCTCACCGGTTCCCTTCGGACGGCAGGCCGGCGCGTCTGTCTTTCTGCCTGGTCCAGTCCCTTCCGGCCCTCCGCCCTCAGGTCAGTGTGTCCCGCGTGGGTGAAGGCCGGGGTTCCGGCCGTGCGCGGCGCGGGGGACGGCGGCTCGGGCCCAGGGTGCTCCTGGCTCACAGGAGACTGGGGAACTTCACCGGAGTCCCACCTTATGAGCACGGTTCCTTGGATGAGATAGCCTTTCCGACCCCTGGTTTCCTCCTCTGTAAGTGGGATAGGGATCGTATCCGCCTCCGGGTTATCGGTGAGGTAAAGCGCTTGCCACCTAGGAGGCTGTGATAGATGTGAATTCCCATTACATGTTTCCATGACACTGACGGTCCGGGAAAGAAGTTCAAAGAAGGGTTTCGAGTTATTTCTGTTCGTACAACTCAATTTACTAGGCAGTTCAGTAAACAAGGAAATATGTTATGTCTAATCACCCCCTTTTCAGAGTCCAAATCCTTCCTTTTCCTTCACCTTCCCAAAGTAGTGGCTTAAGAGCCTTAACACTAAAAGGGGAATATGCACCGAATGCTATAGCACTAAAAGGAGTGACCTACCGGGAGACCAGTGGGAAAAAGGGAGACTTCCAAAGGAGGGCGTCCCAGGAGAGTGATCAGGCCTCTAGCTCCTAGGATGAATAATTATCCTTGAGCTTCACAATTGGTATTTCTTCTGGTAGTGGAAAGGGGGAAGGTAGTGCCTGGAGTTTTGCTTACAGCTCAGTGTTCCTAACTTTTTTGTTCATATTTTGGTTTCTATCTCTGTGTTGTGTGGGATAAATCAGAAACATCCTTACTGTATCTTCATGGGCGTGTCTCACCAGTGGATCTGTCCTTTCAGTATTTCTACTATGGACCAACCAGATGGCCAGATCAGTCCCTTACTACCTTTGGGAGTGAATGCCTCTTTACTGGTGCTCCCAGAAGCCTCTGCAAGGGAGCAGGACAGTATGTTAATTAAATGTATTACAAGGCCACATTATATGCCATTCTGTATTTTACTTTTCATTTGAAATATCCTTAGCATCAGTGTCATACCAAGCTCACTAGATAATGTAAATGTATTATACAGCAGGTAATAGCATAGCTCAGATAAGACTATGTTGGTAGGAAAATGCCCCCAATTTGTTGCTATCTTATAAAATTTACTGATAAATTTTCTTCCACTATCTAGGCAATTCCTTCTTTCCTCAGAAAAGTTCAAGACCCCAATTGTATATAGCTCCAGTTCTTCTACTTAGTCACATTCAGAAGGACATTCAGGTGTATGGGGTCTAGTTTCCTTCTTCATTATCCACAGTTGGGAGGCTGTCTTCCACATTGACTGATCATATACTTCCTTTAGCAGCAAGTGGGTTACTCCAGTCAAAAGTCTTTTCTGTGTTCTGTATTTCCAGACTCTAGAGGATAAACAGGGAGAGCACTTAAGAATATTTAGAACCAGCTCCACTTCTACAAAATTTAAAAGCCAAGTAAAATCTGCTATCATTATAGCAGTTCTGCAATGTAAACACCAGTTTTCTTATACAGTAGCACAAATGATGTTCCCTGGATTCAGTAGATACAATTTAGGGCCACATTGGTATTACTCACCTAAAGACATGGTGTGATTTGAGGGAAGGGGGTAGATAACAAAATGGAAGGAAGAAAAATAGGAGGTGTGTGATTTAGTCTTACACTGGTGAGAGTTGATCTCTGCTAGTTGACTGGAGGCCATAACCTGGAAGTTCAAAACTCATTTGGGAAAAATCTATCAAGAAGTTGGTTATGACACTCTTATATCCCTGTCTGGGAAAATGAATTCCAACATCATACTAATTGCTTTCTCTTTCTGAGTGTGGCAATTTGAAATAGCCCAGTCCTTTGTATGGAATTTAGGCATGTGCAGTGGTGGCAATTTGGAGTCTTACTTATACTTCCTAAGGCCTGCTTCTTTCCCTTTGTCCATTTCCATCTAATGTTTTTGTTTGTTTGTTTGTTTTTGTTTTTTGGCGGAGCTGTGCAGCTTGCAGGATCTCAGTTCCCTGACCAGAGATTCAATCCAGGCCATGGCAGTGAAATCCTAACCATTAGGCCACCAGGGAACTCCCTCCATCTCATGGTTTTTAAACTTTGAAATGTCTGTTTGTGTTTCCTCTTTAACCCCTGTGTTCTGAATGCCCCAATACTGCACTAGTTGGAGCTTTGCTCTCTAAGGAACCTGATAGCCTACTTTTATAGCAGACCACTTTCTAAACAGATTTATAGCCTAACATTCCCCCATTTCCAAAGTCCTGCTCATTCTCTTCTCCATCATCAGGATCCCAAAGGTTTCTTAGCCTTGTGTTGACCTCTATACCTTTACTGCTATTTTTCCTGTTTTAAAAATTCTTAGTCCTATGATTCCTGTCTTTTGGGGGTGTGGTTCCACTTAATTCCCAATTTGCTCCAATAACAAATGCCCTTTAAAAGGTTTCTGAATTAGTAAGGATATTTCTAATCCTGTGTCTCAGGTGCCCAGGGGGAATAAATATGTCCTCTCTGCTGTCTCCTTGCCTGGAACAACTTTTGCCACTCCAGTGGAAGCAGAAATATTTCATTTTATATCACCAGCTTTCCGCTATTATCAGGACTTGACTTTGCTTCCTTTGTTTGCCTACGCTGTTCATGCAGATTCAGCTAGATTAAAAGTTCCACCTGCTTATTAAGTTGGTCCAATGCCACCTCTTCCTAGGAAATGACTAATATTGTTTATTGGATCAGAATGTCTTTTGCCCATGATCTTTATCTTTCTTGCTATTTTAGCTTTGACATTGCTACTAAAACCTTTTTTTTTAAGCTGATTTTTTTCTTGGGTTTTGATATTTTTCCTTCCAGAACTTCTGCTCTAGTGTTCATTTCACTGACCAAATTTTTGAAGACTTTTTACTTGCTAAATAGCATACCTTTTATCTCCAAGTAAAATGATTCCTGGAATCAGAGTGCTTTAGGCATTTTGTAAGGAAATTTAAAGGGATCTTAAAAAAAAAAAAAAAATCCTCTGTGTCTCTTGGGCTTTTGATAATTTCATTCATTTTTTTCCTCCACTTCAGTTTAAGAAGATACCCATCTTCACTGTAGCAAGGACCTTCCCTATTGCTCTGTCTTTTCCTTTATAAACTCACCACAGTCCTGAGGTTGAACTCATAACTCTAGGTCTTCCAAAGTCATACCGTTACTAAGGTTTAATAACATGCTGGCCACTCAGCTCTGGATGAGCCAGGATGAAGGACAGAGAACTTGAAAGTAGTAAACATGGTGCTGGCCACTTAACCAATCATAGAGCCTTCAGCAGACTTGCTAAAACCCTGCCTGTTGGTGAAGGGAGACTGTCTTGCTCTAGAAATGAGCACTAGCACCAGGTTTCCACTACTGAGAGGCATTAATTAAGATGTATGAGTTTTGCCCTTTCCAGGTAGAACTTTGCCCAAGTCCCATTTGGCTATGCATATACTTACCTAATCTTTGTAAATGTTACAGAGAGTGGGATCCTGGGATCTTGAACTCTGTGGTGCCATACCTAGTCCAGTGCTAGGGCACAGAAGGAGATTTGTGCACAGGAGTCAGACCAGGCAAAGGAGTTTATCACTAGCTGGGTCTTGGACTCAAAGCCCTTTGTGAACTCCAGAGCCCTTGGTGTGCTGTGCTGACTCAGTGACCTCCACTTCCCTGGGCCCCTCTGATTCCTGCGTGGCTTTCTAAGGGGTGTGGAAGCATCTCTTTCCAAGGTTGAAATCTCAAGTCCTGTCCTGTCACACTGGCCTAGGAAGAAGAGCTCCTTAGAGAAACTATCTATATAGGTTCAGAGAGCTTGCACCCCATGTCTACCTCTAAGAAAGCTCCATTTTGCAGTACCTAAACTCAGGTCCTAGGACTTAACCTACTTAACCTATATAGGAACACTTCCAAATTTATTTAGAAATCTACTTCCTAGAAACTTTCTTTTTAGTAGTGTTGCTTTTTTCCTTCCTTCTTGGCTTCCATGAAACTGTATTCGAATTCTTGCTTTTCTAATTGTTATCTCCATGCTCTTCCTCTTGCCACTCCTAGCTATGGGTCTGGTATAGGAAAGGCCTTATCTGTCTTAATTGTCTGTCTTTCACTTTACAGTCTTTACTGTAATTGATTTTGTGTGTGGTGTGAGGTAGAGATCCAATTTTCTTTTTTCCCATATACCTAACCAATTGTCCCCGCTCCAAATCTGCATTTCCTTTTCCTGGTACCTCTGAAAGCAGTTTAAATTCAGTGCATGTCAGCCTTTTCTTCCTCTGGGATCTTTGCACCTAAATTCCCTCTTTCTGGAATGCTCTTCCTCTCATTCTTTTTGGGTTAACAATTCCTGTTAAGGCCTATCAACCACAGACCATTAGGGACACATCCGTGATTAAAAAACAATTAGGTATACTTAGCTTGCTGCAGCAAGAGAAACCATACACCCTAGGATCTTGGGCATCTCAGTAAGAGTGAGTCGAAAGGGGCTTACAGGATTTGAGCTTGTGCTAGGGAAGCAAGGACCAGTTTTTTGTTTGTTTGTTTAGTTGCGGCATGTGGACTTCTTTTTTTTTTTTTTTTTTTTTTTACATTTTTTAATTTATTTGCGGTATGTGGATCTCTCACTGTTGTGGCCTTGCCCATTGCGGAGCACAGGCTCCGGACGCGCAGGCTCAGCGGCCATGGCTCACGGGCCCAGCCACTCCGCGGCATGCGGGATCTTCCCGGACCGGGACACGAACCCGTGTCCCCTGCATCGGCAGGCGAACTCTCGACTACTGCGCCACCGGGGGAGCCCTGGACTTCTTAATTGTGGCATGCAGGTTCTTAGTTGTGGCATGTGAACTCTTAGTTGCAGCGTGCATGTAGGATCTTGTTCCCCATCCAGGGATTGAACCCAGGCCCCCTGCATTGGGAGCATGGAATCTTTCCCACTGGACCACCAGGGAAGTCCCAAGGACCAGTTTTGGAATGGATACTGTCAAAGAGCAGGAGCATTTCAGCATTTGGGTATCTGAGGAAGCAGGAAGTGGGAGGAATGAGGTAGTGCTGAGGATGTCCTTGGTGAGAAAGCAGCAGTCTGTCAAATAAAGGAACATTATCATTTTAACTGCTTCATATAGAAACATTGTTTACATGGTCCTGCACAGTTCCTATTGGAAACGTTGTTCAAGTTGTGATGGGAAGGGCTGATTTGCTTTTTCTTGCTTCTCATTCTTTGAGTTAGATCTTGACTTAAACATTACCTTCTCAGTGACCCATTCTAACCACTGTTGCTTATTTTCCCCAGTATTTATTACATATTGTTATTTATTTATTTATTTATTTACGGCTGTGTTGGGTCTTCGTTGCTGCGCGCGGGCTTTCTCTAGTTGTGTCGAGCAGGGGCTACTCTTTGTTGTGGTGCACAGGCCTCTCATTGTGTTGGCTTCTCTTGTTGTGGAACACTGGCTCTAGGCGTGCGGGCTTGAGTAGTTGTGGCATGTGGGGTCAGCAGTTGTGGCACATAGGCTTAGTTGCTCCGCAGCATGTGGGATCTTCCTGGACCAGGGATTGAACCCGTGTCCCCTGCATTGGCAGGCGGATTCTTAACCACTGAACCACCAGGGAAGCCCTTTATTACAAATTATAATTATTTAATTCGTTGTCTGTTAATTTTCCTTTTGTCTTCTCCACTGGAATGCAAGATCTATGAGGGCAGGAACAATATTTCTTCTCTGTTATAGCCTTGGTGCCAAGTGCAGGTCTGGCACATCACTGGTGCTCAGTAAACACATCTGTATGGATAAATGAATGAATACAAGAAAGTTCAGAGTTAATAGTCTGATTGCATTAGCAGTTCTGCCAGATACAGTGCTAATCTCTAGTTAAAGTCAACTAGGAACTTATCCTCCCCAAATAAGACAAAGCTGGTGTGAGTATGACCTCATGTGTACTCACCCCATGGTGTCTTGTAATTCTAGTTAATTTTAAAACTCAGGAAGACAAAAATCAAATAAGACCTCCTAAGACTTTTACAACTAATTTTTTATTATTTATTTATTCATTTACTTATTTAATTTTTATTTTATATTGGCGTATAGTTGATTTACAATGTTGTGTTAGTTTCAGGTGTATAGCAAAGTGATTCAGTTATACATATAACCATTCTTTTTCAGATTCTTTTTCCATACTGGTTATTACAGAATATTGAGTAGAGTTCCCTGTGCTATACAGTAGGTCCTTGTTGTTTATCTTTTTTATATATAATAGTGTGTATGTGTTATTTTTATAAATTATTTGATATATACTTAAGAGTATAGGGACTTCCCTGGTGACGCAGTGGTTAAGAATCTGCCTACCAATGCAGGGGACACAGGTTCGATCCCTGGTCCGGGAAGATCCCACATGCAGCTGAGCCCGTGTGCCACAACTACTGAAGCCCACCCACATGCCTAGAGCCCATGCTGTGCAACCAGAGAAGCCACTGCAATGAGAAGCCTGTGCACCACAACAAAGAGTAGCCCCCGCTCGCCACAACTAGAGAAAGCCTGTGCACAGCAACAAAGACCCAATATGGCCATAAACAAACAAACAAACAAACAAACAGAGTATATGTAACACACGTAAGTTGTGAAGCATAATAAAATATGTATCTCATTACATGTATCTTAAAATTGTATATCATTGGAGTCTTAATTTGCATATCCCTGATGACTAATGAAATTGAGCCTTTTTTCATCTTTTTATTGGTTATTTGTGTTTATTTGTGAAATGCCTTTTTATTTCATTTGCTTATTTTTCTGTGGGGTTGTCTTTTTCTATATTGTTGTGATGGAGTATATGTATTCTGGATGAAAGTCCACTGTTATAAGTGTTGCAAATATTTTCTCATATTTATGTTGTTTTTTTCTTAAATGATGTCATTGGATATGCAGAGGTTCTTAATTTCAGTGTTATTTAATATTTATTTATTTATTTAAATAATGCTAGCTTTTTAAAATTTATCTATCTATTTTTAAAATTTTTTTAGTTTTGGCCTTGCCACACGGCTTGTGGGAGTTTAGTTCCCCGACCAGGGATTGAACCTGGGCCCTCGGCAGTGAGGGCCTGGAGTCCTAACCACTGGACTGCCAGAGAATTCTCTATTATTATTTTTTATGATTAGCACTTTCTGTGTCTCTTTAAAAGATCCTCTTCTATCCTGAAATGATGACAATACTATATTAAAACTTCAAAGGCTTACCTTTCATATTTAAGTCTTTATTTGATCTGGAATTGATTCTTATGTATGGTGTGAGATAGGAATCCATTTTTTTTATATGGCTAATCAGTTTTTCCAGTATCATTTATATGCCTAAGACTTATTTATATTTGTAGTTACAAGAATGAAGGCGATAGTCTCTCTCTTTTTTTTTTATACAGTAGCTCTATTTTTATTTTTTAGGGATCTCAATAAGAATGAAGGAGATAGTCTCTTAATAGTTCCTTTTTTGATCATGTACTGTTTTTGTTTTTGTCTTACAGGTTCTTTTTATAATTTTGAGTAAACTTCCAGGAGGACTATGAAAGATTATGATGAACTTCTCAAATACTATGAATTATATGAAACTGTTGGGACAGGTAATTATTTTCTTCTTGGAGAGGATAGGTCATCTATTTGAGAGTATAGTGTATTTGGGCAGCCAAGAGCTTTTTAGCCTAACTTATGTAGTTTTAAAATTCTTCAACCTATTTTAGTAAGAAAAAGTGGAGCAAGAGAGAGGAGAATTGTAGGAGGGGCCTTGTGGTTCATTTTATTTAGAATAAAAGTCACTAGAGAGTTTTTTTTTTTTTTTTTTTTTTTTTTTTTTTTTGTGGTACGCGGGCCTCTCACTGTTGTGGCCTCTCCCGTTGCGGAGCACAGGCTCCGGACGCGCAGGCTCAGCGGCCATGGCTCTCGGGCCCAGACGCTCCGCGGCATGTGGGATCTTCCCAGACCGGGGCACGAACCCGTGTCCGCTGCATTGGCAGGCAGACTCTCAACCACTGCGCCACTAGGGAAGCCCCACTAGAGAGTTTTGAGCCAAGTAGTGGTCTGACCTTTTGTTTTTAAGGTTCACTCTGGCTGCTTGGTTGTGAAAAGACTTGGCTGGGAGAGGGCAAGGATGGAAAAACATAGATGTTAGGAGGTTATTGCAATAATTTAGGTGAGTGATACTGGAGATGATGGTGACTTGGATGGTGATAGAATTGAAGGTAGTGAGATTCTGTGTATAGAAAGGAGTGAGATTCTGTATACAGACATATACACACATATGTACATTTAAGTATAGTATATTGAGGCATAACACATAGTAAAATAAGCAAAGTGTGCTAATTTTGATGGAGTTTTTGTACACATATACCCGTATGTTCCCTGCTCAGATCAGGACATAGAAATTTCTAGTCAGTGCCTGCTGCCTTTCTCCCAAGGTAAACATTAATATATTTTTGAAGACAGAGCCAGTGTGATTTGTTGGAGGGTTGGATATGTGGTGTGAGACAAAAGCGAGGGGCTAAAAATGGCTTCTGGATTTTTGGCCTGAGCACCTGGGAAGATGGAGTTGCCATTTACTGAGATGAGGAAGACCATGGGAGGAACTACCAGGAGCTTCTTTCTAGAAGCGCTCAGCTGGCGGTTTCTTTTAGATACCTAAATGTAGACCTTTATCCAGCTTTTGAGCCAGTTTTGAAACATAATTGCTTATTTTTACAGTTTTAACACTGAATGGAAATTTCATATTACTTGTCTTTTGTCTCTCCAACTTCATATTGTGTTCTGGCAATGTTAATTATAAAGCAGGTTTAATTGCAATGTTAATTATAAAACAAATTTCTAGAGAATGAATCCTTTTTTCCTACTTCTTCATTGCAAAATTAAAGATATCCTATCATGGCAAAGAGTCTTTAGTTAGTCATTGGATGAGGAGAGGCTAGGATCATGGCCAACACTTTGGAAGCAACAAGAAGAAAGGGCCACAAACTTCAGAAAAATATAGATCAATAGACCCTTATAAAAGTATGTGGAAAGGTTTTTTGTGCCTGAGTTCTCAGTTTGCTCTGATGATGATATTTAAGTTAGTTTGCTTCTCTCTTCATAATACATTTTCCCATACTTAGGTGGCTTTGCAAAGGTCAAACTTGCCTTCCATATCCTCACTGGAGAACTGGTAGCTATAAAAATCATGGATAAAAATGCACTAGGGGTAAGTTTAACATTACTTAAAAAATATTTATAGATCAGTTTTGTGAATTAAAACTTGAATTTGCTCTAATGTTCTAGTTACTGCTCTTTTATTAGAATAATATTTCCATAGCCAGTTATGTATAAATCTATGGTTTTAAAAAGTAATCTGGGGACTTCCCTTGTGGCGCAGTGGTTAAGAATCTGCCTGCCAGTGCAGGGGACATGGGTTCAATCCCTGGTCCAGGAAGATCCCACATGCCACGGAGCAACTAAGCCTGTGCGCCACAACTACTGAGCCTGCATTCTAGAGCCCGCGAGCCACAACTACTGAAGCCCATGTGCCTAGAGCCCGTGCTCCTCAACGAGAGAAACCACCGCAATGAGAAGCCTGCGCACTGCAACAAAGAGTAGCTCCCGCTCGCCGCAACTAGAGAAAGCCTGTGCGTAGCAATGAAGACCCAATGCAGCCAAATAAATAAATAAATAAATTAAAAAAAAAAAGTAATCTGGGGAAGGAGTTACTTTGTTCTTAATTTTAATACAGGGCAATGGCACATATTTGAAGTTGACAGGGTCCATTTTTCTGCAGTTGTTTCATAGTCTTGTAGGTGTTTCTGGGTATTGATATTTCCCTTCTTTATCTTCTCATGATACCCTTACTAAATGTTGATCTACTTTATAGTATAGATCGATCTTATGTCCCAGAATTTTATTCAAAGAATAAATTTTACTCAAAATTTATTCTAACTACTATTAGAAATTATGAAATCCTTTTCTTAATCAGCCTTTTTTTCCTCTACATGAATGCTTCTAGGATTGAGTTGCTCATTACCTTCTAAAGCAGCCCATTTAATTTGTGATCTTGGCTATAATGTGCATAAAGTTTTCCATTTTTCTATTAAGGGAGGATCTGTCTCTTTTGATGGTCTTTGGGCATTATATACCCTTCCCAGTGTTTGAAGTCATCCTGAGTGGTCTTTTTTTTTCTAATTCTTTCTACCATCTCTTGTATGGTTTCGTTTCTATGCTTTGTTCTGGTCTCTTTCTGCTGAGAATTCACTAGTCTCTTAGTATGCATCTGTGATTGTTTGTCTTTTTGGAGATAAATTAAAAAAATTTTTTTTAAATCTTTTTTTTTGTCCTCTGACCAAAAATCTCTGAGGGTTAAAGTTTTTTATTCTTTGCGATTGAGTTAGCATTATAATTATTATTAGTATACAGTTGAGTAAAACAGCACAAACATTTTATGTGTTGATAATTATCAAACATAAAAATCACTTTACTGAAAATGCATATTTATATGAGACACGTTGGACTTTTTTGGGGGTCTCTCTTTTTGTTAGGACGAGACAGAGTTTAATATCAATTGTTACTTTATTTTTAAGGTTGGAAGTGCTGATTAACATACATAAATTAGTCAAAGAGAATATGTTTTGTTATAATAACATCACTCACTTCTTTGAACTCCTTCTGAAATATATGCCAGAATCACACAATGATCTATATCAGAAATTATTTTTAATAACCTATCAACTGACAATTCAGGCTCTCCTTCAATATTTTTGTTTTCAGTGCTCAATACTCTATTAAACTAATAAAAAGGTATTAAAAAACATTTTTCTTGAGCATTTAAACATTGGTTACAAAACTGATTAATTCCCTTAAGCAATTTCAACTTCAGTTATAACTTTAGTATGACTTATTTACTTGGACACAGCAAACACTTAAATAGCAGACAAAATGTGAACTGTTATTACAAAATGCATTACCACATGAGTACTCAAAACTTATTCTAAATCATCAATATGATGATATTAGTTCATTATTTCTAAACTTGTTTTTGTATTTTTTATTGTTACTATGTTTATTTTAGTTACTTCTTGGGACTTTAAAAATATTTTGATTACTTTCAGGATTTTAGTCATCAGACTCCCACATCCCCCAAAAAAGAAGGAAAAAAAATTATCATATCAAAATAGTCAAAGTTACAATTGATTCTTGGTTAAGAACTAATATCTGGTTGCATGGCCCTAGATAATTGGATATTAAACCACAGATCATTAGATCAAATCCCTTTTTATAATAAAATTTTACTTGTTTACTTCATGGATATCTGGATTTCTATCTTTAATATGGACTTTGAAAGTTTTTCAACTTGGTTTGCCCTCCTCCCCAACCAACTTCTTTTTTTTTTTTAAAAAAATATTTATTATTTATTTAGGCTGTGCCAGGTCTCAGTTGCAGCACACAGGCTCTTTAGTTGCTGCATGTGGATTTCTTAGTTACAGCATGCATGTGGGATCTAGTTCCCCAACCAGGGATCGAACTCAGGCCCTCAGCATTGGGAGCATGGAATCTTACCCACTGGACCACCAGGAAGTCCCCCAACTTCTTATTTTGAAAAATTTCAAGCTCCTTGAAAAGTTGGAAGACTGAGACAGTGAATACCTTTAATGTACATTCACCAATTTTTAGCTCAGCATGCTTCTTAATGGACATTGCTGGGACCGAAGTGGTAGCCAAGGCATGTACACTGAGTAGTGTTTCTGTCATTTTCCTTGTTTGGAATGCTAACCTTCTAAAGGGAGTCTGAGATTATTTTAATTTTTCTAGATGTTTTACTATTGCCCCACACTGAGCTTGTCTTTCATAAAACCCTCAAGGCCTTTTTAAAATGTACACACAAATAAGTTTTGTTTTTTATTTCTATATTGTTGAACAAATTGTTTTGAGGCTGTTGATTGCTTTTGCTACTTAGTATTAAAGTTGGTGATATTGATGCTTGGAGCACTTCCCAAATAGGTTTATTGCTCATTTAATGAAATGTTTTGTCACAGAGTGATTTGCCCCGGGTCAAAACAGAAATTGATGCCTTGAAGAACTTGAGACATCAGCATATATGTCAACTCTACCATGTGATAGAGACAGCCAACAAAATATTCATGGTTCTCGAGGTCAGTAGTATGTTCCAGAGACCTAAAGTTATTTGGTCATTGTCTTAGTCTGTTTGGGCTGCTGTAACAAGATATCACAGACTGGGAAGCTTCTGAACAACAGAATCATTTCTTACAATTCTGGAGGCTGGGAATTCCAAGATCAAGGCACCATCATGGTCGGGTGAGGGCGCTCTTCTTGGTTCATAACTGGTACCTTATTGCTGTGTCCTTATATGATAGAAAGGGCTAGGGATCTCTCTGGAGCCTCTTTTAGAAGAGCACTAATTTCATTCATGAGGGCTCTGCCCTCATGTCTTAATCACCTCCCAAAGGCCCCACTTTCTAATGCCACCATCTTTGGGGGTTAGGATTTCAACACATGAATTTTTGGAGGGACACAAACATTCAGACCATTCTCACTCATTTTATCAATAGTTATGGGAAAAGTACATTTCACCTGAAAGATTAAATTTTTTTTTTAAACATCTTTATTGGGGTATAATTGCTTTACAATGGTGTGTTAGTTTCTGCTTTATAACAAAGTGAATCAGTTATACATATACATATGTTCCCATATCTCTTCCCTCTTGCGTCTCCCTCCCTCCCACCCTCCCTATCCCACCCCTCCGGGTGGTCACAAAGCACCGAGCCGATATCCCTGTGCCATGCGGCTGCTTCCCACTAGCTATCTACCTTACGTTTGTTAGTGTGTATATGTCCATGACTCTCTCTCGCCCTGTCACAGCTCACCCTTTCCCCTCCCCATATCCTCAAGTCCGTTCTCCAGTAGGTCTGTGTCTTTATTCCTGTCTTACCCCTAGGTTCTTCATGACATTTTTTTTTTCTTAAATTCCATATATATGTGTTAGCATACGGTATTTGTCTTTTTCTTTCTGACTTACTTCACTCTGTATGACAGACTCTAGGTGTATCCACCTCATTACAAATAGCTCAATTTCGTTTCTTTTTATGGCTGAGTAATATTCCATTGTATATATGTGCCACATCTTCTTTATCCATTCATCCGATGATGGGCACTTAGGTTGTTTCCATCTCCGGGCTATTGTAAATAGAGCTGCAATGAACATTTTGGTACATGACTCTTTTTGATGAAAGATTAAATGTTAAATGGCTTACCTGTTTGAGTTCTGTAACAATTTAGATCAAGTAGGCATATATAATAAATTGGAGATACATTGTAAATGTATCCTTTCTGATACCCTCCTAATGGGATGGTGTAATTTAGTGGACAGAATATGTTAGAATTTGTTCCTAGAGGGAAGGATTCATTTCAGTGTTATATGATGTATTAGCCTAGGGCTGCCACAAATGTGGTTTAAAATAGGAACTTACTGTCTCATAGTTCTGGAGGTTAGAAGTCTGAAATCAAGGTGTGTACATGGTTGCTTCCTTCTGAATCATCTGTTCTATGCCTCTTTCCTAGTTTCAGATGGTTGCTGGCAATCCTTGGCATTCCTCGGCTTATAGATGCACCATCTCTGCCTCTGTCTTCAAATGGTGTTGTCTTACCTGTGTGTCTGTGTCTGTGTCCAAATTTATCTCTTCATACAAGGATACAAACAATTGGATTAGGTTCCACCCTAATCCAGTATGACCTCATTCTAACTTGATTACATCTATAAAGACCTTATTGACATATAAGGTCACATTCACTGGTACCAGGTGTTAGGACTTGAACATATCTTTTTGGAATGACACAGTTCAACCCGCAGCCTATAGGTAGACTTTAATGTATGTGTTATTTGAACCAAACTCTTTCAGGTTTTAACCTGCCCCTTTTGGCTTGAAATGTAAAGTCTTTAGAACATGTATCATTCATTTCGTTTCATTTTCCTTAGTCTCAGCCAAATAATTTGTAACTGCACATCATTTTGACAGATTAACTCTGTTTTAAAAGCACATTTTAAAATTCATAATGCTGAAAGTTTTGGACATAGGGCCATTTTCTCTTTATTACACTGTAGATCCACCCACATGGTTTACAGTGGTGAATTTAAAGCCTTTTTAAAAGTTGATCCTTTTGTCCAAATTAAATACTTCAAAAAAACCCAAAATCCATGAACCTGGGACAAAATTTAAAGGATACAAGAGAGGGGACTTCCCTGGTGGTCCAGTGGTGGAGAGTCTGCCTTCCAATGCAGGAGATGCAGGTTTGATCCCTGGTTGGGGAACTAAGATCCCACATGCTGTGGGGCAACTAAGCCTGCGTGCCACAACTACTGAGCCCATGTGCCTCAACTAGAGAGCGTGCGTTCCGCGAACTACAGAGGCCCTGTGCTCTGGAGCCTGTGGTCCACAACTAGAGAGAGAAAACCTGCACGCCACAACTAGAGAGAGGCCTGCGCCGCAATGAAAGATCCCGCATGCGTTGAGGAAGATGCTGCGTGCCACAACTAAGACACAGCCAAAAAAAAAAAAAAAGAAAGAAAATAAATTAAAAAAATAAATATTAAAAAAAAAAAAGATACGAGAGAGTATATATTGAAAAGTAAAATTCTCTCTCTCCTCTGTTCCAGTCATCCTGTTTCCTTTCCCTTATGTTAATCACTTACTTTTTTGGTTTCCTATGTATTTTCCGTGTACTTAGAAATACCTATGTATATTTTATATATATATATATATATATATATATGTGTTTTCACATATATTTATGTGTAGCTTACTGGTTTCTGTCATACAAATGGTCACATACTATAATATTATTCTGTACCTTTTTTCCCCCCTATTTAACATGTTAGCTTGGAGACCATCAATGCATATTCATAGAGATTTTTGATGTTTCTGTTTTACTCTATTTTGTATTTCTTTATCTGAAAATACAAAGTAGGCTGTTTTCTTTATGTAAATCTTATTGGATAGCATTTAAAAAATTGACTAAGTATAATTTATATACAAGAAAATGAACACATTAGGTACATAGTTTTTGAAAAAGGTACATACCCATGTATTTCCCACCCCACTCAGGGGGTAAAACATTTCCACTACACTAGAAAGTTTTCTCCTGACCCTTGAAGTTAATCCCTGTTACCCCACCATCCCAGTGCCCTTCTCAACAACCACTGACCTGATTTTTATCACCAGAGATTAGTTTTACCTATTCTAGAGCTTGATAAAAATAGGATCATACAGTGTGTATTCTTTTGTATTTGGCTTCTTTTATTCAGCATAATGCTTTTTGCAAGTCATTATATCAGTATATTCTCTTTTACACCTTGCTTTTTTCACTTAATATTGGAGATTGTTTCATATCAGCTTATAAAGAGTTTCCTCTTTTTTTTTTCTTCCTTCTTTTTATGGCTGCATGGAATGCCATTTTATGTAGTGTGAGTACATTCGTGTTGTTTCCAGTCTTTTGCTGTTACAAGCTATGCTGCTGCAGTGAATGATCTTAAACGTGCATTGTTTTTTGATGTGAGAGTGTATCTATAGGAACAGTTCCTAAATGTGAACGTATGAGGTCATAGGCTATCTCCATCTGTAATTTTAATTGATATTGCTAAAATGAAATGAAATCTTAAATGGAAACCCCCATTTACAGAATAGTGGAGCTGCTCTGGTGAAGAAGGGATGGAAAACCTAGATAGAGCTTTGTGCTCTGGTACCCGTTCTTTTGTAGCCTCTGAGGAACTTGTGTATAATTGGTTCTTTCTGGTATAGACTAAAAATCACTGATCTTCCGAATGGAGAAGCAATAATTGCTGCTGGGTTTTTGTTTGTTTCAAGTAACTACACTAAATGTGAGTGCATTAAGATTAGAATGGGTATTAATACTTTGCTATAAAAATATAAAAACCCTGAATGAACTTAAAATCACAGTGGTAGTTGGTTCTACTTCTACTTACTGGTAATAAAACTGCTCGAGACCAAAAGCTGTTGTTCTCTTTCTTGGAATACTGAGAGTATATTTTTGAATGTGCCTTACTTAGTTTGTTCCCTTGCTTGTAAATTGAATTAATAATATCTCTGAGTTAGGTATAATTTTTTATTTTAAATTCCTCTGAAGTGATTTCTGTAAGTAGTAACAATATTTATGTGACTATTGCTCTTTAAGTATTGCCCTGGAGGAGAGCTGTTTGACTACATAATTTCCCAGGATCGCCTGTCGGAGGAGGAGACCCGAGTTGTCTTCCGTCAGATAGTGTCTGCAGTTGCTTACGTGCACAGCCAAGGCTTTGCTCACAGGGACCTCAAACCAGTAAGTGACTGCTTCACAGATGGTCACCTGAGAGTTCAACATCATTTACCTGTCATTACTAGGTTTCCAAATGTTCTTTCTGTTTAGAATTTGTCTGGGCTTTGCTTTTTGTTGTTGTTGTTGTTCTATTCCTAATGTATCACTTCTTTTTCCTCCTTGACTTTTGACTCCTGGTAGGCTCTTCTGGTTAGACTTATTATTGGCATTCTTTTTCTCTGTCAATCATGTGTGACATTATAAATATCTTTGTAGTCAGCTGCAGAATATGAACCTCAGGGTTTTATTTCTAGGAAAGAAGAGTTGTAGTATTTTCTTTGAGAATATTGTCATTGAGTATTTTCCTCTCAATACTCTCTTCCTGACACCATCTTCCTTTAATTTTCATTCCATTATGCTTCAGAAAGGAACAGTTCAGTGGAATGAACAGACTCAACTTTTCAAGGACAGAATAAAAATTTGATACTCTTAAGTCTGTAGGCTCTGACTGATATGCATGATGGTGAACATGGATTTTAATGTTATTTGGTACTAGGGTTAGGGACCTAGAATTGGTCTAACAAGATATGGCAGTTTCTATCCTTTTCCCTGTTTCTATCCATTCCCTCTGTTTATATCCAACACTTTGATTTGAGTTCAGACTTGCTCTTTTTGTTCAAACTTGCTTTTGGCACACATTGTGTTTGCTTGTAGTTGAACCTCAGAGCACCAAAGAGAAAATGGTTTATGCTAATGTGTCTTGAGGGGAAGCAGGATAGTTATCAACATTCATCTTCTCTTCCCTTATGTTCTTGTCATTTCATTCTTTTTTAATGATTTTCATTCTTGTACCCACGCTGTTTAATATAAACAACCTTAAAGTGATTTTAGAAATAGCTAGAGGTGGGATGTGATATAAGGAAGACAGTATATAGTTATGAAAATATCTTTGTTTTTTCAGGAAAATTTGTTGTTTGATGAAGATCATAAATTAAAGCTGATCGACTTTGGTCTCTGTGCAAAACCCAAGGTAAGTGCAGAGATAAAAATGCATTTATTTCCTTTGTCAGTGTTCTTCTTAGTATGTTATCTTACACTGACTTACACCTAGTCTTTATTGAGCCTGGTTGCGTCCATTGAGAAGAATGTTCAATTTCATGGTTTTTATAAGTTCTCTAGATGATTTTAATATACAACCAAGGTTGAAAACCACTGCTCTAGGTCCAGGGTTGGTCCTGCTGAAGACCCCATGGGTATGCTGTGAGAGAATTTACAGCACCTAGGTGACAGGAGGCCGTCACGGTGTGAACGCTGAATTGACCGTGTTCTTGCAGTTAGAGTGTGTTGCCACTAGATGATGCCTTTGTTGATTTAGATATGAGTTTTGGGAATTTAGTGCAAATCTGTTCTTTATTATCCAAATGGTTATATAACTAGCAGTTAGTTACATTTTGAGAGACAATCCCCTTTCCTTCTAATAGAAGAAGGAAAAAGTCCATATGCACTTTAAAATTTATACCGTGATATATTTCTTTAATTTGCACTCCATAGTTAGGTACTGGTGTTCTCCAGCATACCTTCTCTTTGAGGTGACTTTGAACTTCTCCTGTGTGGCTGCTGTAGGAAGCTTCCTCCCGAGTTCTCTAATGATGGTATTCACAGTCTCTAAAATGAGCTGTCTACCCTCATTAAGGATGTTGAAATTTCAGACCTGTCTCAGCCCTTTGGAGTCCCATGATTATTTCCTGCCCCAATCAGAATTAGCTGCATGCAAAGGGAGGCAGATTTTGCTCCTTTGGCTGAATGTCTGATTCTTTCTGATTTTCCTCTCCTTCCCTTGGCTCTTCAGAGATTGTCAGTCGAGTCTCGTGTCTGGGAACCAAATGCTAGAAGGCATTTTTTCTGATCAGCAGGCAATAAAGATAAAGCATACTTTGAGCAGATATGCTGGTTTTAAGTCATGTTCATCACAGGAGGCAGTGGAGAATGTGTGTGACAGACTCCCTTAGCCTTTATTTATGGCTGCCACAGATTCAACCCACACAGACACCATCTCAAAAAGCAGGGGTTGGCTGGGAGAGGGTGGCCTCAGCTTTCCTAAGCTGAGGAGCTTACTTCTGGGTGTGTGTAGCAGTTGTAAATGAAATCTCACAATTTCACAAGTCATCTGCCATTTGTGGAACTCTGTATAACTGTTGGGCAGTGGTATCATTTTCATTATGTCTCCATATTTCTATGGGAGACCAGAGGAGGTTGAGCAGATTCCTCATTTGAACAATCTGGAAGCTCAGGTCGTGATTTGTGTTATAACCGAGTCTAGAAAGCAGACTCCCAAGGCACTATTCTGTGTAGCATTTGCTCTCTTCCCTCTAGGGGAAAAGAAACTCTTCTGTATTTGTAAAGATTTGATATTGGAGATAGGGTCCCATAGAGAAATAACCCTTTTTCCTTGAGTACTTGGGAGTGGGAAGACATGGGTGCTTGGATGTATGCTAAGCTGATTATTATGCTAATGGATGCCTAGGAAGTACGAACCTGGCTTGACTGAGCTAAGGGGAGAAGGATTTTTTTTGTGTCGGGTTGTCGTGGTATTGGAAATCGGGGAAGAGGAAGCCACATGTGCGTGCATGCACATAGGCAGAGTATTGAGTTGGCAGCAGAAGTCTTTTATTTTTATTATTTGGGGTAATTCTTCATCTAGCATCTCTCTGCTTGTGCTGAAGAATGTTTATCAGGGTTTTAATTTTCTTAAGGGCTGTAGTTAATAAGTGTTTCATTTTTATCTTATTGGCAGGGTAACAAGGACTATCACCTGCAGACATGCTGTGGGAGTCTTGCTTATGCAGCACCTGAGTTAATACAAGGCAAATCATATCTGGGATCAGAGGTAATTATTCACTGATTAATTCAATATATAACCAATATACATTTATTGGTGACCTGTAGTAAGTCAGGCATTGTATGTTGAGGGTGAAATGAGGTAAGAAATAAACTTGTTAATCAAAGAGCTGTGTATTCAGAGAGTGAGATATGTAAAGTAATAAGTGAAATGAACAACTTGCAGTAAATATAATAATACACAGTATACTTCTGAAACAAGGATATATTTCTGGTTGTTGTGGTTGCTTGTTGTGGTTGCTTTTGTGTTTAACTGTGCCATAGTTTTAGACTGATTAGTCCAGCCAGGTAGAACATGAGGCCAGGATTATAGGCGCAGTTTTCAGAGATGCTGGTTAGCACAGAGAAAACGTGTACTTTGTTCACAGCCAACTATTCAAGGCCAGCAGTCCCGTGTAAGAGGCCCAGGCTCAGAAGGCCTGGGCATTGCCTGCTTAACCACTGGCTACAGCGAGCTAGTCAGCCCCTTCCACTCTCTGGAGTACTGGTTTTGCTGATATTAGTATCATAAAATTAAAAAGGTTTAGTTGTCAGAAGATCTGGAAATGCTAGGTTGAACAGTTTTCTTTAGTTAAGGACATCTCCAAATCTTAATATGTTCCTGTACAGTGTCTTTTTTTTTTTTTTTTTTTTGCGGTACGCGGGCCTCTCACTGGTGTGGCCTCTGCCATTGCGGAGCACAGGCTCCGGACGCGCAGGCTCAGCAGCCATGGCTCATGGGCCCCGCTGTTCCATGGCATGTGAGATCTTCCCGGACCGGGGCACGAACCCGTGTCCCCTGCATCAGCAGGGGGACTCTCAACCACTGCGCCACCAGGGAAGCCCTGTACAGTGTCCTTTGAGAGTAGAACATCACAGACGGCAGCTAGTCTCAATTTTATGCACCTACAGAATCCACTTTTTACGTGGAGCATCTTTTGGAACTGGTGTTATGTGGGAGAAACTTTGAGATATGCCGGTTTACTTAATTTGTAACATGAGAAGATGGGGACTAACTTGTTTTTGGTGACCTTTTATTTGGATATAATCTCAAACTTACAGAATAGTCACAAATGTGGAATGAGGAACTTGTGTATATATTTAGCCAAATTCATAATTGTTTACATTTTTCCCTATTTGTTTTATCATTCTCTATGTTTGTCTGTATGTGTATTATTTTTTGAACCAACTGAGAGTAAGTTGGAGACATCATACCCCTTTATCATTAAATACCATGTATATATTTCCTAAAGGAAGGACTCTCTCTTTTATAACCACACTTTAGTTATTGAAATCAGATAATTTAACATTGATACAATTTATTAAATATTTATTTATTTGGCTGCATTGGGTCTTGGTTGCGGTGCGTGGGCTCTTCGTTGCAGTGCGCGGGCTCCAGGGTAGGCGGGTTCAGTAGTTGTGGCGCACGGACTCTAGAGCGCTTGGGCTTAGTTGCCCTGTGGCATGTGGGATCTTAGTTCCCCAACGAAGGATCGAACTCGCGCCCCCTGCATTGGAAGGTGGATTCTTAACCACTGGACCACCAGGGAAGTCCCTGATACAATTATTTAATCCACAGTTCATATTCAGATGGTGTTAATTGTACCAGTAAGGTCCTTTATAGCTATATTTTCCCTCTAGTCCAGGATTCCATTCAGGATCATGCATCGCATTGTTGTGTTTCTTTGGTCTTCTTTAATCTGAAAGAGTTCCTTAGGCTTTCTTTATCTTCATGACCTTGAAATCTTTGAGGAAGCCAGTTATTTTGTAAAATGTCCCTCAATTTGAATTTTTTTTTTTAAAGAATCTATTTATTTACTTATTTTTGGTTGCGTTGGGTCTTTGTTGCTTCAAGCAGGCCTTCTCTAGTTGCGTTGAGTGGGGGCTACTCTTCGTTGCAGTGCATGGGCTTCTCATTGCAGTGGCTTCTCTTGTTGCGGAGCACGAGCTCTAGCGCACGGGCTTCAGTAGTTGTGGCACACGGGCTCAGTAGTTGTGGCTCACGGGCTCTAGAGCACAGGCTCAGTAGTTGTGGCTCACGGGCTTAGTTGCTCCGCGGCATGCGGGATCTTCCCAGACCAGGCCTCGAACCTGTGTCCCCAGCATTGGCAGGCGTATTCTTAACCACTGTGCCACCAGGGAAGCCCCCTTTTACTTTCTGTCTCTATGAGTTTGACTATTCTAGGTACCTTGTATAGTGGAATCATACAATATTTTTGTGTGTGTGTGACTGCTTTATTTCACATAGTGTAATATCTTCAAGCTTCATCCATGTTGTGTAGCATGTATCAGAATTTCGTTCCTTTTTAAGCTTGAATAACATACATTGCATGTATATATCACATTTTATTTTTCCATTCATCCATGGGTAGACACTGGGATTTCTTCCACCTTTTGGTTATTGTGAATAATGCTGATAGAAACAAATATCTCTTTGAGACCTTGCTTTCAATTCTTTTGGATATACACCCAAATGTGGAATTGCTAGATCATATGGTAATTCTATTTTTAATATTTTGAGCAACTGCCATACTCATTTCTGTAGTGGCAGCAACATTTTACATTCCCATAACAGTGCACAAGGGTTCCACATGATAGATTCTTTCACAAAAATCCTTTGGAGCGAATACTGTTACTCTGTTTCATAAGAAGATGAAGAAATTGAGGCTCAGAAATTAAGTGCCTTTGCAGGGTCACAGCTGGCAACTATGGGTCAAGATTTGAACTGAGTGAGGCCTTACTGCACACCTCTACTCTTTTCACTGTTCCATTCAGTCTCCCAGAAGGAGTGGTAATCATATGCCTGATGCTCACAAGATTCCTAGAGGTCTGGTGATGAGGCCCTGCTGGTTTGAATGCATCAAGATTTTCCTATAGGATCTTGTTTTCTTATCCATTTTAGTTCAACTTTCTATCCTTCTAGGACAGTTTCTTAAGGACAGTATACCAAGGAATTGTCTGGGGGCACTTGTTAAAATATGCAGAGCTCAGGGCTGTGCATGTTTAGAGTTTTTGGTTTTGTTTTCTGAGGTGGGGCTTTAGCAATCTTCATTCTAAAAAAAGTATTTTTGGTTATTCTGTTGCTCATGGTCCAGATCATGCTTTAAGGAATGTTCTATGGTAAACATCTCTAATTCATTTTGTAATTTCTCAGAGGAAGTGGTTTCAAACCCCTCTTCCCCCCAGTTATTTTTTTCTTATTTGGCAGTTGGTAGCTTATAGATTTACTTGTATTTTCTTTGGTTTATGGTTTTAGTTGATTCATTTATTCTCATATCCATTTCAAAACAGTGAAGTGAAGGTGCTTTGATGCGTTAACTGAAGAATACTTTTTCTGCTTTTTTTTCTCTCTAGCAGACTTTTGTAGATTTCTGTGGGGATGTTACTACTATTTTCTTCATCTTTTCCTTTAACCTCAGATGTAATCTCTCTTTTGACCTCTTCTTATGGCATTTGATGAGGCCATGTTAGCCTACTCTTCCCTGTGTAGTCTCTTTACCTTGACTATAACACCCTGGTCAGGAGTGCCATGCCGTCAAGACTCAATTTATAGATGAAGCATTTGATATCTTTCAGGCATAAATGGTTAATTTCTGACCTCCTGCAACTTGGAAGAAAAATCTGGTGTTTGCTTGAAAGTAAATTGTTCACTCGGGGCTTCCTAGTTGAGTCCTAATAATTTGATGCGATTTGGTAGGCAGGACTAGGTGTGAAATTTGTGTTATTTAGTATAGGTACTACCTAGATGTGTGATGCTGCTGAAGTTATTTTAACTCTATTTCTCCCCTCTGTCCTTTCCCCCCACCTTTTTTTTTCTTTAAACATGCTACATGCTGCCCTTTTACCTCTTAAAATTTTCCTAAGGTAAAGGCTAAGCTCCTTTCTGGGACTTTTTTTTCTTGCCCCCTCCCCTCCCTTTAAAAAAAATTTTATTGGAGTGTAGTTGCTTTACAATATCGTGTTAGTTTCTACTGTATCCTTTCTGGGCTTTTGAGATTTGTAGGCCTATTTGTGCTGGCAGGCTAATTTCTATTCTCGATCCTTGAAAAATCAATTGTTGAATTTTCTTAAGGTGTCTCTACATAGAGAGGACTTTACAGTATAGCTTAGTTACATTTGCAGATTATCAGCAGTAAATTTTAAGACTTGTTTTGACATCCTCATGCATGTTTACATAATCCTCATATGTAATAAACCCTGAGTAGTACTATAGTTTTGTCTTTCAGAATCAGAGACCTAGGGACTTCCCTGTTGTCCAGTGGGTAAGACTCTGCACTCCCAGTGCAGGGGGCCCAGGTTCGATCCCTGGTCGGGGAACTAGATCCCACATGCATGCCGCAATTGAAAAAAAAAAAAACGAAAAAGAAAAGATCCCCCATGCCACAGCAAAGATCCTGCATTCTGCAACTAAGACCCACTGCAGCCTAAATAAATTTAAAAAAGAATCAGAGACTTAATCTCATCTTCTTCCTTATCATGCCGAATCCATCCAAGCCAACTAGAAGTGATTTTCTATTGAGCATTAGAGGGGAGTGCACTGAACTAGTCACTCTGAACTGAACTGGTCACTGGTCAAGAGACCTACCTGGGTGGCCTGCCATTGACTGGGTGACTTTGGACAAGCCTTCCTTTCTGGGCTTCAGACTGTACAAGGAGCAGGTTGAATTGGATGATTTCTGAGCTCTTTTCCAGCTCTGTGAAGATTCCATGTAGTGCCATTTTGAAATGCGTTCTAATTTTTTTTTAATTATTATTTTTTTCTCCTTCTCAGGCAGATGTTTGGAGCATGGGCATACTCCTATATGTCCTTATGTGTGGCTTTCTACCATTCGATGATGATAATGTCATGGCTTTGTACAAGAAGATTATGGTGAGTATTACAAGGCACAGAATTTCATTGTAGAAGTTTTCTATGTTGCAAACTATATGCTTCTATTTATAAAAGTACAAGAATAAGCAGAAGTAATGTATGCTGCTAGAAGTCAGGATAGTGGTTACTCTTGGAGGTGGTTAGTGACTGAAAGAGACATGGTGGGGCTTCTGTTTGGTTTTTGATCTGGATGATGGTTATACTTGTACTCAGTTTTTGAAAACTTATCAAAGTATACCTTATGATAGGTGTACTTTTCTATATGAACATTATACTTCAGTAAGAAGCTTAACAAAACAAAAACAAATGGGAAAGTAGACATGTAAGCTGATTTTTCTGGTAAGAGTTTTTGTTTTGTCTCCTGAAATGATGCCTTAGTAAGTTGCTGTGTTAAATCACATTTTTGTTTATAGTTATGTTAAAATAAGAGAAACTGTTTCTTTTTGAAGGTAAAATTTGGCTTTAAGGTATAATAAAAGCACAGTTAAGAGTACTGTAAGCTTTGTTAAAGTCATATATATCAGAGATAGAAAGTAGATTTGTGGTTATGGGGCTGGCGGGGGAGGGGTGGAGTGGCAGTGGGGAGTGACTGCTAACGGGTGCAGGGTTTTTTTTGGGTTGATGAAAACATTCTGGAATTAAATAGTGGTAAAAATTACACAACTTTGTGAATATACTAAGAACCACTGAACTGTACACTTTAAAAGGGTGAATTTTATGTTATGTAAACTATATTCAATTAAAAAAACTCAAAAATCATATATAGGAAGGAAAATAGTAAAATTCTTTTTAAAGAGTTAATATTCAAAGCAAGCTAACAAAAGAAGACATGTAAAGAGGAAGAGCACCATATTGTGTCCATAGCAAACCAAAGTCAGACCAGCAGAGCAACTTCTCTGAATGTGGCTTGAATTCCGTTCTGTTTAACAAATATTTCCTAAAGGTCTTCTTTGTATGAGATACTGAAAGACGTGAACAAAGATCTATGAAACTTCATCATTGTCTGCCAGATTTCTTGTTGGAGACAGATACAAGGCTATCTAAAAAGGGGAAAGGGTGAGGGGTGCCATTTTATAACAGATCTTAAATGAAGTTAATACAGGAGTGGGTGTGGGATTTAGGAGAACATCTTATAGTAAGTGAGGTTTGAGCTGGGCTTTAAAAGAAGGTTAGAAGCACTTCAGAAAGGGTTGTGGGAGAGAGCATACCTGGTAGGCAGTATCAGCCAAGGCGTAAGATGGGAGAAACGTGGGAAGAAATGGTCAGAAGTTTTATGTGGCTGGACCATTAGGTCTCTAACACCCTTTAGGTAGGGAGACTACCTACATCAGCTCTCATTTCTGGAAAGTAGCACACAGAATTGAAAGTGGTAGAACCAGTTGGCTCTTTGCCTACCCTACTGAACAACCAAGTCTGAGGGCACTGAGTTCAATCTGCAGTTATTTTATTTATTTGACTTAATAGTTTTTCCTGTATCCCACCCTGGAAAAAGCTTTAAAATCAGTGCCAAAACTGCAAGAGTAGTTTTGGGAAGTGATGGAATTGCAGTAGTTCCAATTTCTTGAAGGCTGAGGAGCTCTGATTCTACAGGATCAAAGAGAAGTCATGTTAGCAGTAGCTGTTGCCACTGTTTTGGGGAACCGTGAGTGCTTGTGCTTCTCCTTGGTGGGGGGAGATGGATGGGGCAGTGGGCTGGAGGCCAACCTCCTGGAGCCTGCTGGGGTAGCCAAGACAGCCCGTATTTCCTCCCATCTCTTCTCACAAACCCTCCCCTAAACTTTGCAGGGTAGCAGTTGTTGCCTTGGCTCTGCTTCCTGCCTGTGACAGCAGTTCCTGACCTCACAGAGCCACATTCCCCATGTCAACAACAGGATACAGGGAGGGTAGTGTTAGGATTGCTTTGTAGTTTCAGCTTTAGTTAACAGTTGTGGAGTGGGAAGGAGGCTTGGTCTTTGGGCAGCTCAGTAACAATTTTCCAGTTACACTTTCTAAAAACATTAGGTTGACCTCTTGAGTTATTCCCTCTTTTTGCTGCTCTTTCTATAAAGTAGAGCTCTGTTTTTTGGTCTGAAAATAACTTTAGTATTACAAGCTACTAGTATGTTTTACCATATTCTTTTTCTGCTGGGGGTACTGCATGCCAGAGAATAAACTGACCGACAAGGTTCTCCAAAGATGAAGTAGAATTGGATCTGTTTGGTGTTATAGCATGAAATCTTATACCTTCTAGAATTCTAGAAAGACGGTGTGGGGACACATGATCATAGAATTTCCTTGTTGGAAAGGATCTTACCAATCATGTTTTCTCCTCTCTGCTTCTTGTTTCATATTTAAATCCTCACTAAAACATCTCTTGCCCTGGCTATGTCCAGGTAATCTCTCTCAGGGCGGGGGAAGCCTTAGCTGATGGACTTAGCGCAGTGGTTCACAACCCCGGCAGCATACCAGCATCTCTTGGGGTGCTTTAAAAAATATAGGGTCCAACTCCTGGAGCAGTTAAATCAGAATCTCATTGGTATTTTTAAAATCCAGGATCTCTACTTTCTATCTGTGGACTTTGGCAAATTACTTAGCTTCTCTGTGTGTCAGCTTCTTCATCTGTAAAATGGGTGGTAGTCATAATGTGTGTCAGCTTCTTCATCTGTAAAATGGGTGATAGTAGTCATAATGTAGTGTTGTTAGGATTAAATGAGTTAGTTCATTTATCGTAGTGCTCAATAAATGTTAGCTATTATTATTTTTAATGAAAGGCCCAACAATCTTTTTTTAAAAAAATATTTATTTATTTATTTGGCTGCACTGGGTCTTAGCTGCGGCACGCAGGATCTTTGTTGCCGCATGCGAAATCTTCTTTGCAGCGTGCAGGATCTTCTTTGCGGCATGCAGGATCTTTACTTGCAGCATGTGGGCTCTTTTAGTTGCGGCATGTGGGATCTAGTTCCCTGACCAGGGATCGAACCCAGGCCCCCTGCATTAGGAGGGTGGAGTCTTAACCGCTGGACCACCCGGGAAGTCCTAGCTATTATTATTGACATATGTTTCTAAATTTGGTTTGCCAGTATTTTGTTCAGGACTTAAAATTTGTTCAGAGATTAATATGTAGTTTTCCTTTCTAGAACTATTTTGTTTGTTGTTGGTTTCAAGATTTTACTAGCTACATAAAGTTGATTGGGAGTATTCTTCCTTTTACTGTTTCTTTTCTTGTGTGTGTGGGGGGGCAGTATAAGGTTGGAATTTTGGGGTGTTATGGAATGTGCTTGAAAGTCCATCTCCACCAGTGACTTCTTTATGGGAAGATTTAAAAATAGTAAGTCAGGTCACATCCCTTTATTGGAAGCTCTCCAGTGGCTTCTTTCCTGTTTCACTCAAGTACTACAAGCCAGAGTTCACCCTGTGGGCTGTAGGTGTTATCCTAGGTGAACTGGCCTCCCATTATCTCAGTGCCCTCACTGCTTACTCATCTTAGGATGAAATTCTTAAATCTTAAGTCTTAAGTTCAGTCTAGTTACTGAACACCTAATCTGTGCCAGGCACTTTTCTAGATGCTTGGGATATATCAGTGAATAAAACAGATGGAAGGTCCCTGCCCTCATGGAGTTTATATTGTAGTGGTAGGGAAAAAATAGTGGTGGTGGTAGAAAAAGATAATAAGCATAATAAATTAATTATATTAAAAGATGATACTTGCTTTAGAAAAAAGAAAAAATTGGGCAGGGTAAAGAGGAATCAGGAGAACAGATGGGGAGGGGTGTGGAGGGAAGAGAAGGGCTGGTTGCATTATTAAATATTAAATAAGGTGGTCAGAGGTGAGATTTGTGCAAGACTTGAAGGAGGTGAGAGTATTAGTCAAGAGGCTATCAAGGGAGAGAATGTTTCAGGCAGAGGAAGCAGAGCAAAGGCTAGTAGGTAGAAGCATGCCTGGTGTAGTCAAGGGAGGGCAGAGGACTAGTGCCACTGGAGTGGAGTAAATGAGGAGAGCCGTAGGAAATGAAGTCTCAGGGGACAGGAGCTCCAACTGCCTTGGGCTCCGTAGCTGTTATAAGGATTTTGGCTTTTTCTCCAAATGAAATGGGGAGCCACTAGAGGTTTTTTTTTTTAAATAAATTTATTTATTTAATTTATTTATTTTTGGCTTCATTGGGTCTTTTGTTGCTGTGCGCGGGCTTTCTCTGGTTGCGGCAAGCGGGGGCTACTCTTCATTGCAGTGCACGGGCTTCTCATTGCAGTGGCTTCTTTTGCTGTGGAGCATGGGCTCTAGGTGCGCAGGCTTCAGTAGTTGTGGCACCTGGGCTTCAGGAGTTGTGGCTCGCGGGCTCTAGAGTGCAGGCTCAGTAGCTGGTGCACGGGCTTAGTTGCTCTGTGGCATGTGGGATCTTCCCGGACCAGGGCTCGAACGCATGTCCCCTGCACTGGCAGGTGGATTCTTAACTACTGCGCCACCAGGGAAAAGCCCCCACTAGAGGGTTTTGAGCAGAAGAGAGACATGGTCTGGTTTAGATTTTATCAGGACCACAGTGGCTACTGTGTGGAAGGAAATAGGCTACAAGGAGCCAAGAGGAGAACCATGGAGACTGGTGAGGAGGATATTGTATATTGTAGCAATTTTCAGATAAGAGATGGTGGTCATTGAGGTAGTGAGAAGTGGTTGGATTCTGGGTATCTGCTTTTTTTTTTTGGCTGTGCTACGTGACATGTGGGATCTTAGTTCCCCAACCAGGGATCAAACCCTTGCCCCTTGCAGTAGAAGCACGGAGTCTTAACCACTGGACCACCAGGGAAGTCCCTCTGGGTGTCTTTTTTAAAAAAATGTATTTTAAAATTAACATAGAGTAAAATAATTTTTCGTGTGTAACAGGTCTACGAATTTTAACACACATATAGATTCATGTAGCCACCACATAGTCAGGATATATGTTTAGACTAATCTGTTGTGTTTTGAAGGTATAGCTAACATAATTTGCTGATGGATGGGATGAGGGGAGTAACCTGAGCAACTGGAAAGTTGGAGCTGCCATCAACTGAGATGGGGAAGACTCCTGGTAGGGCAGGGATGATAAGGAGATCAGTTTTGAACATAAAGAATATGTCTATTTTGTCGAATTTTTCAAATTTCTTGGCATAAGTTTGTTTATTTACCCAGTGACAAAGTGTATATCAGATTTTTATGTATTTTTTTTTCAGATTAGTTTATAATATATAAGGAATCTTATATTTTATCTCTCTATGCTACCCCCTTCCCAGATTTTTCATACAAATGGTAGCATACCACGAACACTGTTCTGTATCTTGTCTTCTTCTCCTAACAGTGTGCCTTGGAAATCACACCATTTCATACCGAGCTCAGAACCTTTTCATAGATTCACTTCACAGAATTGCAGTGTATATATGTACCTTAATTTATTTAACCAGTCCTAGGTTAATTGGTATTTAAGTAGTTTCTAAGTGGTCATTTTGTACATTGTGAATATATCTGTAAGAAAATTCCTGGAAGAGGTCTGGGTCAAAGGGTATGTAAATTAGTAATTTTATTAGATATTGCCAAATTGCTTCCCAGCAAAGTTCTATCAATTTATACAACTACCAGCAGTAGCATGAAAATGCCTATTTCTCCATAATCCCATCAATATAGTATGTCACCTTTTTCTATGTTTAAGATTTTTTTTTGGCTATGCAGGAATTGTTTTATTTTTTTTGGTCAAATTTATCAGTCTTTCATTGTCATATTTGGAAAGGATTTCCTACATAGATTATTTTTAAAATTCCCATGTTTCCTTCTAGCATTTTTATTTTATTTTTTTTTACGTTTAAATATTTGATTCACTTGGAATTTGCTTTGCTGTTGTTTCTTGCCTTTAAACATCACTAAAAAAATTGTAGAGATTTGTTTTCATATTCTGGATCCTTGTTTTAAAAAATCTTATAATTGTGATGACAATGTAGCCATATGTACTTGGATTTGAGGTTCACTGTTAGCAGTAATGTGCATAAGTGTATTTCAAATAGTCTTGATAATTTCAGGTTTCAAGACCACTTGTTAGATCTTATTGGGTCTTTTTTTTTTAAATAAATTTATTTATTTATTTTTGGCTGTGTTGGGTCTTTGTTGCTGTGCGCGGGCTTTCTCTAGTTGCAGTGGCTTCTCTTGTTGCGGAGCATGGGCTCTCGGCACACAGGCTTCAGTAGCTGTGGCACACAGGCTCAGTAGGTGTGGCTCGCAGGCTCAGTAGTTGTGGAGCACGGGCTTAGTTGCTCCACGGCATGTGGGATCTTTCCGGACCAGGGCTCGAACCTGTGTCCCCTGCACTGGTAGGCGGATTCTTAACCACTGTGCCACCAGGGAAGCCCCTAGGTCTTTTTTTAACCTTGTGTTTTGGCTGATGGCCTCACACTAAGAGTAAAGGTGTCAGCTCTGTTATTGTTGTTTGCTTGCGCTTGTATCAAACAAACAACGTTTAATCTGTGGTTTCTTTGCAAGAATCTTTTAAAACCAGTTGGCTATTTTGTGAAGATTTAGTTTAGTTAAACAAGATACTATGATCTGTAAATCCATTTAACTGGGCACAGTAGTTCACAATAGGCACAGAGTGGTGCAAGGTAGAGCCACTGTCACCTGTCATGTGTCACTGTCACAGTCAAGGAAGAATGACTTCATTCTGTAGTTTATGTAGGGACTAGTGAGGGTGCCATTGCCAATCCATATACTAAGTTTTAATAAAGTTTAATTTTTGTCTTATTTTTTAGATAGAAATGAAAGTCCTAATATATTCTTTCCATGCCCTAGTGTGTCTTCTTACATGCCTTTGAAGACCCCCAATCAAGAATAATGAGTGGTCAACTCTACATATTCTTTAGATGGTCTCTCAATTAATATAACCCCTCTCAGCCAAGTTATTGAATATCAGTAAATTAGGGATTATTCTCCCTGGAAATTTACTGAAGTTATGGCTGAGCTGAATAAGAGCAAAAGCAAATGTCAGTATAACTGGTGCAGGAATTGACATCCTTCTGTGAACATTGAGTCTTCCAAGGATACTTGATTTCTTGGTGATGAGTATTTGGGAATTGCAGTAAACCATTATACTGTAAAGGATGACTGTAATGGGGAGTTCCCTGGTGGTCAGGGAACTGGGAAGTGAGATCTCATAATCTGTAAGGATTTTTGAATACTTGCCTTGATCATGCAAAAGTCTCAATAAAGATGTCTGACTTTGAGCAGTCTACCTTCCATATACCCTGTGGATATATACCTAGTAAAACAAAATGAGGTGTGGATTTACTAACTATAAACTTTGATTGTAGAATAATTATATCTCCTTTATAGCAATGATTATACAGGGCTATAATTCTTGATTTGTGATGTTAAAATGATGTAATCCACATGTAAGAAGAATACTTGGCAGGAAGGCATGCATTCAGTTCTTTCAAGTCATACCCAGGCATTAGGGGCAAGTTAAACAGAAGGGTAGGTAGGCAGGGAGGGGGTGTTCGGTGGGTGGGGACATATCTTTGTTTTATCATATTGTAAAGTACTAGCTGTTCTGTCAAGAAATCATTCCTCCCAAACCTCACTCTTGAGTAAGTAGCATAATGTACAATTCTATATATGTGTGAATAGTTAAGAGTCTGTGTTGGAGCTTAATTTACTCCTTTCTAGAGTGCTAAATGCAAGGAAAGTTTGGTTAATATCTTTTTTTTTTTTTTTTTTTTTTTGCGGTACGTGGGCCTCTTACTGCTGTGGCCTCTCCCATTGCGGAGCACAGGCTCCGGACGCGCAGGTTCAGCGGCCATGGCTCACGGGCCCAGCCACTTCGCGGCATGTGGGATCCTCCCGGACCAGGGCACGAACCTGTGTCCCCTGCATCGGCAGGCGGACTTCCAACCACTGCGCCACCAGGGGAGCCCTCTTGTCTTGTTCTTGATCTTAGAAAAAGCTTCAGTCTTCCACCACTGAGTATGATGTTAGCTATGGATTTTTCATATACAGCTTTTACTATGTTGAGGTAGTTTCCTCCTATTCCTAGTTTGTTGAGTATTTTTATCATGAAGGGGTATTGAATTTTGTCAAATGTTTTTTCTGCATTCACTGACATGATCATGGTTTTCACCTTCATTCTGTAAATGTGGTCTATCACATATATTGATTTGTGTATGTTGAGCCAAACTTGCATTTCAGAATAAATCCTACTTGGTCATGGTGTATAAATCTTTTAATATGCTGTTGAATTTGGTTTGCTAGTAATAATTTTTTAAAAAGTAGAATAATAAAGTTTTGTGTGAGTCTTGAATCTCTAAAGCTGATGTGGAAAGTGGGGGAGGTGCCTTCAGCAGGCCAGGTCTGAGTCTCTATCTCTAGATATACAGAAGTAGAGTTCTATGCTTATTTGGGTTGTGCTGAAGTCTCCTCTGCCTAGAGCATCTACATCAGTCTTTTTTTGTTGTTGAAATTTTTTGCTTTTCTCCCCCAGTTCCTTTTGTTTTCCTCCGGGGAGATAGAGCATTCTGAAGTATGTGTTTTTCAAATTTTTGTGACCCTTGCACATGGTTGCTTATTCTTATTCTATTACAAAAGTAATACTAAACATTCCTGAGTTTTTCTTATTTGCCAGACTCTGCTCTGAGTGAGATAGTTGCTATTATTGTCCCCCTCTTATGGATGAGGAAACTAAGGGGCAGAGACCTTACATAACTTACTCAGGGTCTTATAGCTAGTAAGTGGCATAGCTGGGATTTGAACTCAGCTAGTCAAGCTCAGAGCCCGTTCTCATACCACCATGAGATATTGTTTCTTATCTCTGTAGTTGCTAGTCTCAAGAGAATCGTAGACTCCCAGAGCAGAAAGTGATCCCCATCCCAAGCTTCTTTTTGTGTCCATTAACTTGGGAATGTTCCCAGACATCCCAACTTTTCAGATTTACCAGGACTATATTTACCAGTTCTCCTAATTCATATTAGGTATGGTGCATCAGTTTTTCTACTCAATTTAGGTGTCACCGCTGGTAGAGCAACTTGTCCTCATTTTCTTTATCAGTAGTGTTAAAGCATTGCCGTAGTCAATTATTTCCAAGGTCCAGTCCATCTCTGAATAGCTATAAGTTCTCTGACTTCTATATATTCACATTCAGTTTTCCTTGTTTGTTTCAGCCTAGTATTCTCCTCTGTTGATATTTTGAATCTTGATTCTGATCTCATGTAATATCAGCTGTCCTTGCCAGGATTGTGACATTTTGTACATTTTTTAAATATCTCTAATCCAAGTTGTTGATTAAAAAACTGAATAGAGGTCTTCCCTGGTGGTGCAGTGGTTAAGCATCTGCCTGCCAATGTAGGCAACACAGGTGAGCCCTGGGCCGGGAAGATCCCACATGCTGCAGAGCAACAAAGCCTGTGTGCCACAACTACTGAGCCTGCGCTCTAGAGCCCACGAGCCACAACTCCTGAGCCCATGTGCCACAACTACTGAAGCCCATGCGCCTAGAGCCTGTGCTCTGGAACAAGAGAAGCCACTGCAATGAGAAGCCCGCACACCGCAACGAAGAGTAGCACCTGCTTGCTGCAACTAGAGAAAGCCCACATGCAGCAACGAAGACCCAGTGCAGCCAAAGATAGATAGGTAGACAGACAGATAGATAGATAGATATTTTTTAAAAATTTTTAAAAAAACACAACTGAATAGATCTAGACCACCCCTAAGTGTTCTCGGTTTTTAGCCTGTATCAGATACGCTTAACCAAGATTTTGTGGTTTTATCCACAAAGATAAAATAAGTGACTGTTAATACCTTATTGAAATTAAGCTACACTGTATCTGTGGTGTTCCTCATTTACTGACTTAACTCTAAGCTTGCTTTTTTTTTTTTTTAACCTATCTGGACCCAAACTCCTATGCTATTTATTTGCCTTCATTTGCTATTACTGCGAGTTCACATTCATATGGCAGCCATGGAATTAATGCTCCTAATTATTATTATATATATAAAATATATAATATATATTATAAATATATGTAAGTATATATGTATATATTTTTTGGGGGGGGCCGCGCTGCTTGGCTTGTGGGATCTTAGGTCCCCAACCAGGGATCAGACCTGGGCCCATGGCAGTGAAAGTGCTGAGTCCTAACCACTGGACCTCCAGGGAATTCCTGATGCTCATAATTATTAATGTACTGTTTCACCAATACGAGATGAGTGTACCAACATACAAACTTCAGTGTTCTCTACTTTTATTTATTTATTTGAGTACACTAGTGGATCCTGGATGAATCCTTTGGGGGAGGGGACTTATCCCAAGATAATATAAAATTGTTACATCCTAATAGTAGATATTAAATCCAAGTTTTGATATTTTTGGTAAATCAAATATTTCTTTGGTACAGTGAGTATGGTAGAAAATGTCTAATTCTTGTTCAATAGAGATTTAGCCTTCCTAATTAATATTATTTACTAATACTGTATATTCTTTGTTTCTCCTACTCTGAATTTCATTTTTTTTTAGTTTTTCGTGTATTTGCAAGTTGAAAATTGATTCAGATTAGGACTTTTATGCATTATTATGGAATTTAATTTCACACATTATAGATTTTGAAATTTATTGTAATCTTGGCTCAGAACTATTGTTCCGAGTCACAGTGTAATACAGTCTGCTGGTTGAATCTAATTAAGGTGTCATATCACTTGCATGCAGTATGTATCTTTGCCTAGAATGTTCTAAAATTCCTCACTTGGGAATAACACTTCCCTCAGTTCTTGGTTTGATTGAAAAACCCAGCAATATTTGACACACTGTATGTAACTCTTGTTTAAGAGGCAGACTTTGTTTATCTTTTGTGTTTGTTGACTATTTTAAGCAAAATGCTAAACTGCAGTTTCCAGCATGGTTACTAATAGACTGAGTATTAATCTTATTAATGTCGCATATTCATCTGCTGTCATTGCATTCAAAGACAAGCGTGACTGTATTCCAGTTCTGGGTACACAAATATTAAGGAAATATAACTAATTTAGTAAATGAAAGTTGAGTAGCTTGAAAGTAAAATTGCTTTCTAACAAGTATAATTTATAATTTTAAAGAAAATGAGCAAGTTATCTCTTTATGAGATAATACTTTACAATTATAGGGTTGACTGCAGTACTATTATTATGTGTTGGAGAGGTTGATCACCTGCCTTTCTTAGTACTGTATGAAAAAACAAACAATTTCAAGCCCATTAGTATTCCCAGGATTATCTCACTTATTAGCACACAGATCTTTTTTCCTCCTCCCACTTGGTTTCTCCCTCTATTACCTGTTTCTTAATCTCATTTGCAAGGTAATCAGCCCTTAAATAAACAAGAATTCTCCAAAGATTGAGCAGAAACCAGGGTTAAGGGGCACAGGCCTGGTTAACACAGGGCCTTTTGTGAAGATGCTCTTCCCCAGCAGAATTGTTCCTCTCAAGGCCTTTTCTATTTGATCCTTAGATATATACTTTCAGTATTTAAATAAGGAGCCTTTCTCCCTGTCTATTTCTAGGTATCCTTAGAACTTCCAGTGTGGTACAATGGAAAAAGTATCGTATCTCTCTTCTAGTCCTGTCTCTACCCCTTTATTGCTCTATAACAGTGTTTCTCAACTTTGGCGCCATTGACAGTTTGGACTAGATAATTCTTTGTTGTGGGGGACCGTGTATTGTGGGATGTTTAGCAGCATCCCTGGCCTCTACCCACTAGATGCCAGTAGCAGCCCCCAAATTATGACTATCAGAAATGTCTCCAGACACTGCCAGATGTCCCCTGGGGGACAAAAATCACCTCCAGTTGAGAACCAGTGCCTTACAACGTTGCAGGTATTTGATTTCCCTGGCTGAGACAGTTTCCTCATCTGTGTAATGTAGTTAGTAATCCCTGCCTACTGCACAGGATAAAATATATGTACAAGTGCTTTGTGTGTTTTTAAGTACTGTGTACAAATAAGAGGTTGGGGTAAGCCTGGCAGCAGAACTCAGCTCTGGACTTTATTTCTGCTAGTACTTCAGTGTAGAGAATGAAGCTGAGAATGTCAGGTCTTGGTGATGGGGCACAGGCCTCATGCTTTGTTTGTCGATAGTACTCTATAGAGCTGTTCTGTTCAAATGGAGAAAGTGGGTGGGTATGTTTCAGGAGGTGATGTGAGCAGGACATGACTAGTTGATGTGTTCTTACCAGGCAATGCTGAGATCCTGAGGCAGCTGCAGTGAGGCAAAGCTCTATTGAGAGGGCATGTGCATCCTCAGAATGACTCTAGCCTTTCTTACTATACTGAATATTTAGCACTCTGGCATGCATGGCTTTGCCAACATGCCATCTTTGCTCTGCTACCTTTTTGAGTAGCCCTATCTTCCCCTCCTATTTATTTCAAATTGAACAAACATTTATTGTCTCTTATGTGCAAGGCATTGGTCCAAGTGCTTTCACATACATTCTCTTCCATTCCTTTTATAACCCTGTAAGTGGCATTACTATACTTGTTTCACAGTAACAGTAGTAATAGTAGTAGTAGTAATAGTAATAGTAGTGGAGGCAGCAGCAATAGTAGAAACTAGACGGTATTGAGTTCTTACTCTGTGCGTGTGCTAAGTGCTTTATATGTATTAAATCATTGAGTGCTAGCAACAATTTATGGAGTTGATACTGTTATTATACTTCTTTTTACAGATGAGGAAACTGAGGCACGGCAAGGTTAAATAGCTCATCCACACAGCCAGTAAGTGGTAGACCCTGGATTTGGATCTAGGCAATTTGTCTCCAGAGCCTACTCTTAGGAAACAGGGTCAGAAAGATGACATAACTTGTACAAGCTCAAGGAGCGAATGAAAGGCAGACTAGGATTCAAACATAATGTATGACTCCAGTCTCTGCCTGTTTCCAGTGTGCCAAGCACCACACTTCTCATTTACTTAACCTCCCTGCCTCTCTCTGGATAGGATTGCTTCTATGATGCTAACTTACAGCACAGCACAGGGGATCTATTAAAAGATACTTCGTGAATTCAAGTTGGGAAGATAAAAGGGGTGATAAATAAGAGGCAAAGAGGAACTTGGAATCAGGCTCGTGGAGCTCTTGTCATTCAGTGCTTTGGTCTGAAAATTGATTTTTACATCTGATTTCTATAGAATTCTGCTACTTTTAGTTAAGAATGCTTTTGTTTTGGATGGTAGTTTTTGAATTTAAAGGCATAACATTTATTTTATTACATAGTTCTGGTTATGGACCTGTTATCTGTGTGTTGGAGCAGACCAGAAAGGTCTAGAACCTGGAACCAGATTTATCCTCGGGGTGGGCAGGTGATGATAGGAGAGAGGTAATGCAAGTAAGTTAAACCCTTATAGATGGTATATTAGTTTCCTAGGGTTGTTGTCACAAAGTACTACAAGATGGTGGCTTAAAACAACAGATATTTATTCTCTCACAGTTCTGGAGGCTAGTCTAAAATCAAGGTGTTAGCAGGGCCATGGTCTCTGAAGCCTCTAAGGGAGACTCCTTTGCCTCTTTCTAGCTTCTTATGTTTGCCTGAAATCCTTGGCATTCCTTGGATTATAGATGCATCACTCCAGTCTCTGCCTCTGTTTTCATGTGGTGTTCTCTCCTGTGTGTTTGTGTCTCTGTGTCTAAATTTCCCCCTTCTTATAAGAACACCAGTCATATTGAATTTAGGGCCCAGCCTAACCCAATATGATCTCATCTTAACTTGATTACTTCTGCAGAAGCCCCTATTTCCAAATAAGGATGCATTCACAGGTTCCAGGTGGACAGGAATATTGGGGGGTCACTATTCAACCCAGTGCATATGGTATCCAGAGAGTAAGCAGCAAATGGCTTTGTGTGCAGTCAGCATGAGGAGAGACCCACTGGAGTAGGTGCAGGTTCTGACCAGTGAGTAAAGCAAGACAGGACACTCTAGAGGTTGTGCAGGTTGTGATCAGAAATTCAGGTAGATCATGACCCTTTGATCAGTGTAAGCAGGTAATAGGCCGGTCTCTACTTTCTGTGGGACCCTGGCAAAAGCAGGCTACGGTATTTGAGGTACCAGGCATCTGATCAGTTTGCCGAGAAAGAGAACATGTCAGGTACCCAGGATTTGAATCATGAGTGGCATTTGGTCTCAGGAATAAGGAAAAGCTCAGCTAAGAGAGTGGGGCCAACTAGATCAGGGCCAGCCATGCAGCAACTGTGACTCGCTTCTGAGTCCCAGCGAGGTGGCTGAAGCATCCAAAAATACCCCCTTCCCAGGGATAGACCTGGAGCCCAGGCAGCAGTGAGCCTTCAGTGCTTGGTGGATGACGGATAGTAAGGAGAAATGAATTAGAGGCTTCATTATTATAATTCACAAACAAACTGTCAGCATCTGACATTGGCAAGTGTTAAGGTGCCCTGGCAAGATATAAATAAGAGTGGTATCTCTGGGTACTAGTGAGTGCTTTAGATAAAGGGGAATGAAAAATTTAATAACATTAAATGTCATTTGTAAAATGAAAGCTCTTGTCCTTCCTAGGAAACACTTTGTAGGTCAGCCTGTCTGCTCTCATCAGAGAGGCTGAATCAGAGGTTGAGTTGTTTTAACGTTAACACCTTTTCTTTTTAAATAAATTGCTTGATAACACTTCCTTGGAACTTTGACTATTTCTTTAACATATTCAAAATCCAGCCTGTCATGTAGTTCTAGGATTCTGAGTGATGTATACTGTCTGTTTCTTCCCTCACTGTTAAGCTGGACTGATTTCTGTGAGAATTATGTCCTAGACAATTCATTTGTAAGAACAGAGAACCCCAATGCTGGTGCTAGTTGAAGCCTTCTTCACCTACTTGCCTCCACCGTTCTAGCCTCGTTCAATTACTGTTGGGTGTGTGTGTGTGTGTGCGCGCGTGCTTGCCCTTGTCTCCCTGGACCTATGATATATTTCTAACCCAGGATCCTCATTCAGGTTATTTTGTCATTGATTATTTTTGGGAGCCCTCTGGATTCCATCAGACCATGTTCCTTAGTTTCCAAAGTTATCACAAACAATTCTGTGGTGAATGTTACTGTTCATAACACTAATAAATTTTTGTATGCCAAATTATTTGCTTAGGATAAATTGCTATAAGTGAAATTGCCAGATCAAGGATATGTGATCTTGAATGCTTTTTATACATATTTCCAAATTACTCTTCAGAAAAGTTTATGCTCTCTCGTTGTATATATAAGCGCTCTTATCCCCGAACTCTAACACTGGATAACTTTTTTGAAGTTTATCAATTTGGTAGATCATTTTCGTTTAAATTAATGGCTTTTTTTTTTTTTTTTTTTTTTGGCTGCGTTGGGTCTTCGTTGCTGCGCGTGGGCTTTCTCTAGTTGCAGCAAGCCGGGGCTACTCTCTGTTGCAGTGTGCGGGCTTCTCATTGTGGAGACTTCTCTTGTTGCGGAGCATGGGCTCTAGGCGCGCGGGCTTCAGTAGTTGTGATGTGTGGGCTCAGTAGTTGTGGCTCGTGGGTTCTAGAGTACAGGCTCAGTAGTTGTGGAGCATGGGCTTAGTTGCTCCACAGCATGTGGGATCTTCCCAGACCAGGGCTCAAACCCATGTCCCCTGCATTGGCAGGCAGATTCTTAACCACAGAGCCACCAGGAAGTCCCTAATTGCTTTTTTATTGCTAGATTTAGTTGAACATATTTTCATGTTTATTAACCATTTAAAAGTTCTTGTTTTGGGAATTACCTGTGAATATTCTTTGCCCATTTTCTTTTGGAGTGTATGCTTTGATCCCATTTCTTCTTTTATGGAACATATATTAATTGAGCACCTTTTATATGTTAGGGCCAGACAATTTCTAGGTGAACAGCACAGACAAAATCCCTATGATTAAAGAGTTTATATTCTAATATAGTGAGGCAGAAAATAAACAAATAAATATGTAGTATGACAAGTAGGGATAAGGACTGTAAAGAAGGTGCCATGAAAGGCAGGTAGAGATGATGGTGGGCAGGGATGCTATTTATAAAGTTGGTTTGGGGAGGCCTCATGATACCACTGGTATTTAAGGGGAGACATGAAGAAGATAAAGGCACAAACTCTGCTGATATTGGGGAAAGCATTATAGCGGCGGGAACAAAGAGTGCAAAGGGCCTAAGGCAGGACTGTGTTTGACTTGTGATGTGATCATAGTTTGATGAGTGCGGGAGAGAGTTAGGAGGTGAGTTTCAGAGGTAGCAAGGAGTGGGGTGGATGTGGGGTTACAGACCACATAGGGCCTTGGAGCCAGAGTGAGGAATTTGGATTTCATTCTGAGTGAGTTGGGGAGCCATTAGAGCGTTTTGAATAGTGAAGTGATATGACCTGACCCAACGTTTTGAAAGAACATTGGTGTTGGTAAGTAGAGACTAGACTGTGAGGGACAGCGATGGGCTCTGGAAGACCAGTTAGGAGCCTCTTGCAATATATCAGATGAGAGACCCTGCAGGTGTGATACAGGTAGTAACAGGTGATTCTGGATATATAACATAGAACCAATAGATTTGCTGATGGATTGGATGCGAAGTGTGAGGGAAAGAGGAGCTAAAGAAGATCCAGGGTTTCTGACCTGAGGAGCTGGTAAGGCAGTCGCCATTTGCTGAGAAGGGGAAATGTGGGAAGGAGAGGATTGGTGGTGATCTGTGAGAGCTTTTTATGTGATGAAGTGTATTAATCTTTTGCCATTTAGGCGGAAAGGTTTTTTCCCTCAATTTGTTGTTAATTAGCTTTGTTAGTTGTGTTTTGCTGTACAGAAATGTCAGCTTTTAAATCTTGTCATCTGTTAATCTTTATAGTTTTTTGGTATTGCTGTCATGCCTAGACAGGTTCTAAAAAATAATCACCGATGCTTTCTTTAAGTATTCTCATGGTTTAGTGTATGCATTTAACTCTTTAATCTGGGTAGAATTAATTTTGATATAGACTGTGAATTACAGTTCAATCTTAATTTTTCTCATATAATTAACCTGTTATCCTAGCATCATTAAACAATTTGTTCTCTGCTAAGAAAAATGATTCTATCATTTCCTTTGAATTGGGAAAGAGGGGTGTGTGACAGATTGTGTGAAGAGGTATTATATCACGTATTTGTGTTTAGCAAGCTCCTAGTCTTGTTTTGGTTGATAACTTGGTGACTGTAATCTCTGAGTATAACAGGTTATAAACATTTATCTCCTGAGTCTCTTCCATTCCCAAAAGAGGTACTTGCCTTAGAAGGTGGCTTTCATCAGTTCCCTCAATGATTGTGAATTCTGCCTTGCGGATGATATGTGACCTGTTTTTAACCACAGCCTGTGTCCTCCTACCAAATATGCTTTTCTGTGACCCACTTTTGTCAACTGACAATTCCTCTGGGATTATAAACTAAAATATTGCTTCAGCAATAAAAGCACTGACTACAGTGTATACTTCCTGTCCATTTAATCATACTATAGATTCCAAAGCCCTGTAACATTTACGTTTGCCACTCTTACATTATCTGTGCTCTAGCCCTTACCCGATAATGTGGATATTTTAGAGGTAACAATATATTGTGTTTAACTAACTGGATTTTCTTCTTTAAGGCAAGAAATGGGTTTCTTATGTTATTAATAATGTTTACGAAATCTTAAACTTGGATGAAGTCCTCAAGCTTGGAAGTAAACCTCCAGCATGTTGTTAACCTTAGAAATTTGTGTTAAGGCTGATTGAACCTAAATCTCTTAAATGCTTTCTTTGTTTTTTGTAGAGAGGGAAATATGAGGTTCCTAAGTGGCTCTCCCCCAGTAGTATTCTGCTTCTTCAACAAATGCTACAGGTAATCTTTGTTATTTATTTTAAAATAATAGAAGTCTTTTGTTATTATTTGATTTTAAGATGTCTGTAGTGCTACTACATTTATCTATCAGCTGTAAAAAATTCCATTCATTGTTATCTACTCTGCAGATATTCTCTACTAGGTGCTTTCTTTGCAAATGCATTTTTTAAAAAAGACTGCTACCATATATCTTTGCTGACTTGGTTTTTCTTCCTTTTTCCTGAGCATTGTCTGTTTTCTCTAACCAGCTCTTGCTCCACTGTTTTCTGTTTTCTTGCTCCCACTCTTTTTCCATTAGATATATAGTAGATACGAAATAAATGCTTAAATGAGCTGATGTACAATTGAGTGGGCCTCATGATCTAGTGCAGTGGTTCTCAAACTTTAGCATGTATCAGAATTGCCAAATGGGCTTATTGAAACACAGATTGCTGGGCACCACCCTGAGAGTGTCTGATTCAGTAGAGCTGGGGCAGGGCTAAGAATTTGCATTTCTAATAAGCTCCCAGATGACACTGATACCGCTGGTCTGGGAACCACACGTTAAGAGCCACTGATTTGGTGTTATGATCTCTAAGGGTGAAAGACAGGAGTGCTGAAGTCTAGTTATCCACTCTACCAAGCAATAGGCATGCCACCTAACCAGGTTCTGACCTATAAAATGGGGATTCTGAGCTTGGCCTCAGTGCTTGCTACATAGTATTACGTGGATAAAATGAGATTAATGGGAAACACTTTGAAAAATATGAGTACCTTATTAGCAATATTTTTTTCATTATTATGTATTCAGTTTTTCCATATATTAAGCCATCTCTACTTTTTATTCAAAATTTACCTTAAGCTCATCTACCTTGAGTAGGGCAAGACCACCAAATCTCCGTAATGAGATTGAAAACACCTCATCCTTTCTTCTAATCTCCCCAAAACTTAATCTTTGTTGATTAATTTGTCTCTCCTCACATTTGAAAATTACAAATGGAAAAGAAAGGTGTGCTTTTCAACTTGTTATATGTGATTGTAAGCTCATCGGAGGTAGAGATTGCATATTCAGTGTGAATGCCCTGCATTGTGCCTGCTTGAATATTAAATTGGTGAATATTTCCTGTGAATAGGTTTTCCAGCAAAAGACTATTACATCATACAATAGATTGACTTAACTTCATGAATAATGTCCATACCAATGAAGTTCATGTTTGTTAAACATTTATCTTCTAAGCCTGTGTTGGTAGCTATAGTTTTCTTGCCTCTATTCCCTTTTTAAAAGAATTTATTCCAAGGCCATTTTAAGGTCTTTGACAGCATTTTTGTGATGATAAAGTTTACATCTGTTCTGATGAATTTTGAGTTCTCAGGAGGAAAGGTGTTCTATGCTCTCTATTTAAAATGTTAATCTCCAGCTACCTCTCGATGGCCACTAGGTGGACCCAAAGAAACGGATTTCTGTGAAAAATCTATTGAACCATCCCTGGATCATGCAAGATTACAACTGTCCTGTTGAGTGGCAAAGCAAGACTCCTGTAAGTAAAATGAAATCCAGTAAAATTAAAAAACAAAGACAAAAACTTTGTGTGGATTCAGAATGTATCTGAATGTGGATTCAGAATGTATCTGAATGTGGATTCAGATGTGGTCTAAATACAAAAGAAAATATATTTTGTAAACTTATCTGTCAGATTGGTGTTTGGGAGATTGTAACTGAATTGTATATTTGCCCATTAATCTCTAGGACAGTGGCTCCTAACCGGGCCTGCACATGAGAATCACAAGGACCTTAAAAAAAAGTGTCTGTGCTCTGTCCCACAGCAATTAATGGATATTTTTTAAAAGCTCCCTGGTGTTTCTCACGTAGTCAGGATTGTGAACAGTGCTCTGGGAATCTTAGGCAAGTTACTTAACTTTTCCAAACCTATATATTTGTCTGTAAAAAGTAGGTTAAACCTGTTCTTTCTATTTCCCAGAGTAGTTATAAGGTTATAGAGGTTCTCAAACTTTTAAGTCTGAGGGCCCCTTTATGCTCTTCTTATTCACTTATTAAAATATTTAGTGATCGATTCATTTAAAAGTAACAGTACTAAACCTATTACAGTTTATCACAAATATTTTTATGAAAAATGACTATTTAAAAAATAAATTTAGTGGGAAGACTAGCATTGTTTTACATCTTTGCAAATTTCTTTAAAGTCTAGCTTAACAGAAGACACTTGGATCTCACCTGCTTCTGCATTGTTTTGCTATGATGTTTTGATTGGAGATCCTCAGGGGTCTACAGACCATACCGTGAGAACTGGTCTAATATATATATGAAAGAACTTTATTTATTTATTTTTAACATCTTTATTGGAGTATAATTGCTTTACAATGGTGTGTTAGTTTCTGCTTTATAACAAAGTGAATCAGTTATACATATACATATGTTCCCGTATCTCTTCCCTCTTGTGTCTCCCTCCCTCCCACCCTCCCTATCCCACCCCTCTAGGTGGTCACAAAGCCCTGAGCTGATCTCCCTGTGCTATGCAGCTGCTTCCCACTAGCTATCTATTTTACGTTTGGTAGTGTATATATGTCCATGCCACTCTCTCACTTTGTCACAGCTTACCCTTCCCCCTCCCCATATCCTCAAGTCCATTCTCTAGTAGGTCTGTGTGAAAGAACTTTAAATAACACAAAGTACTATGCAAGTTTAAGCAGTTATATTAATAACTATTCCTACATTAATGTTTTAAAAAATAGTTTTTAACAAATGGCAATTTGAACTTGGTAAAAATGTGAGCATTATTAAAGGGTATATATAATATTTTTTAATTGAAGTATAGTTGATTTACAATATTGTGTTAGTTTCAGATGTACAGCATAGTGATTCAGTTATGCATATGTATATTTTTTCAGATTATTTTCCACTATAGGTTATTATAAGATATTGAATGTAGTTTCCTGTGTTATACAGTAAATCTCTGTTGCTTATCTATTTTATGTAAGGGGTATGTATACTTTGTATATTAGCGAACTATTGCTGCATAAAAATCCACCCCAAAATTTAGTGACTTGAAACAATAATAATTTACAATTCTGTGGATCAGCAGTTTGGGGCTCAGCCAGACATTTCCTGTGTGAGTCTTACCTGGGGTCACTCATGTGGCTGCAGTTAACTGGTGACTTGACTGTGACTGGATGGTCTAAGCCTCACTCAGAAGACCAACTGTTTGTGCTGGTTATTTGTTGGGCCACACTGTCCAGCGGGCTAGTCTGGGCTTCTTGATATGGCAGCTAGATTCCAGAAGAAGCCAGAAAGTGGGCAAACCCTAACACTCAAGCTTTTTTTTTTTTTTTGCCTGCACCGCGTGGCATGTGGGATCCTAGTTCCCTGACCAGGGATCAGACACGCGCCCCCTGCATTGTAAGTGCAGAGTCTTAACCACTGGACTGCCAGGGAAGTCCCACACTCAAGCATTTTTCAAGCCTCTGCTTGCATTGTGCTTGCTAATGTCTGGCCAAAGCAAGCCACAAGACAAAAGCCAGAGCTAGTATGGAAAGTATAGCCATCAAAGTTGGTACAGTTCTTATCCTCTTTTCATAGATAAGGAAATCAAGAAATTAAACATAACTACTTCAGAAATAAATCTAGTGAGAAGAGTGGCACTGCTTTACATCTTTGCTGATTTCTTTAAAGTCTAGCTTAATAGAAGACACTTGGGTACTCATCTGTTTCTGCATTCAGTCTGTTTTGATATGTGTTGTTTTGATTAAAGCATATGAAGAAAATGCAGCCTTACACAGATACATAGTTAGAAAAGCATTTTAATGCTTTAAAGGAGAAGTGTTTTAATAGCCTTTTCAGTTAATTGGGGATGTTTTTTTGACAATCGACTACAACGTCTGCAATGGAGAGGGGTATGTGCATGGATCAACAGAATAGCTTGGATACATGCCACATTGTAGACCTGATACAGCTGTGGGGTATTTGCTTTCTGGAAGAATTATACCAATAAATATAAATACTTGGAAAAATAGACTATGTTTGTTTTTAACCCCTTCTCACTAGTCTGCCCACTGTTATGACCATGCAGCCTGATCTGAAATTCCTCCTGATTCTCCTATGACTGTCAACCCCTAAAATCTCTCTTCTCCATATTTCCTTTAACCTTCTAAGACATCTTTAGTATCTATTGAGCAAACACAATTAGAGCTGCAACTTAATGCTAACAACCATCAACACTGAGAGCCTAGGACAGTAGAGTATACGGTGTCTGAGCAGCGCAGCAGCAGGGCCAGGGGAGCTGTGATGTGCCCTTGTGAGGTGGAGAACATGGGTGGTGCACATGCCTGTGTTCAGCCATTGGGGGTCATCATTTCTCCACATGTGGGAGGGCTTTGCATGTCTTCTCAGCCGTGATCCTTAATAGGGTAGGATATGCTACTGTTTGCAGTGGAACAGATGCCCAAATGAAGAAAGTCTCTGATTTCAACAACACAAATATTATTTTAAATTGGGGCACAATATAAGGTAAGATACATAGTTTTGAGTGTTCCAAAAAAGTATATGATTTTCCTTACATCTTAGTATAATAATTACTAATATTTATTGAATGCTTACTATAATAGAAAAGTGTGCTACTGTAGTACTATAATATAATATAGACAGAGCCCTTAGATAGTACCTTTAAAGGCTTTGTGTTTTTAACTCTTATTAACTCATTCAATCCTCATACAAACCCTCTGAAGTAGGTACTGTTATTGTCCCCATTTACAGGTGAAGCAACTGGGCACAGAATCATGAAATAACTTGCCCAAGGTCAAACAACTAGTAAGTGTAGAACCAGGATTTTAACCCAGACATAAGGGCTCCAAAATATAATGGATCTGACAGGCCAACTAATTCAAACTCAGGGCCTGTATTCTGTGTAGCTGTAGCCTTTGTGATGAGCATTAGTTGTCTGGTCTCTGTTGGAATAGCTACTGGAATAGAGTCATGGAGAGGTGGCATTATGGTGTGGTAGGAAAAACCCTGGGCTAGGATGAAAAATGCCAGTTTCAGGCAAATTGCATAAATTTTTCTGAGTCTTCATTTTCTCACCTCTAATATGGGTATTCTAATGCCAGTCTCTTCTGTATGTTTGGATCCTGTTTTGTCATCTATAGAGTGCCTTTAAATGTTATGTCATTAATCTGTCATGTCTGCCTTACAGAGCTGTCGCAGGGATCAAATGAGTTATATACAGAAGAGCTATAAGGGGTTATTGCTTTTTGAAGTATTTGCTTTTCTGCCTCAGTATTGTGTTTTATCAAGAGTGAACTATAAAAAATAATTCAGATTTACTTGGATATTTAAGGTATAGATGCTGTTCTGTAACTCTTTGTATGATCTCCTTGTATCATTTTCACACGTAGCTCTAGTACCCAAATATTGTATCAAATAGAAGTTATATTCAGTTCTATTTTCTGCCCTACTGAACAGGAAATGTAGTAGGCACGGATAATCCAAAGTAATTGGCTAGCTTTGGGTATGCATTTTTGTACTTAATTTAACTGGAGCATGTGTGGCTGAGAATTCAGAGTACTTAAAGTGTTGAGCCCCTTTGGAAAACTTGAGATAAACCGTATTTTTCAGACTTTGGTGTCTTGTCCCACTCTTTTCATTCTTTCCAGTTCAGGAGCCCAGCAAAGAAGATAGCATCTCCTTCCTACCTTCCTTCCTTTCCTCCACACACCTTGTGGTAAAGTTACAGAGCAAGAAGCTATGGGGGAGAGGTTTTGGTTTTTAAGAAAGTAACTTAAGATCATGGAGGGAACCCCAGAAATCATTTCCTTCATGCTTGAGCAGTGGTATCAACAAGAAGATACCCAACTGGGTGATAAAGTGTCCAGGCGTCTGAGGTTGAGCCCTTCCTGAAGCAGGAATCTACATTTTGGGGAGCTGCTAAGGTCAAAGCAACACAATGAAAACTTACTTGTGGCATTTTTGACTTTCATAAAACCATCAGTATAAACCTTTGTGGTCTCCCCATTCTCCTTAGCCCTTGAGGTTGAGCTTGTACCAGCCAATCATGCAGGTCATTGTCTGTACTGTTCCTCTAGTTTCGTGATGGCAACATGACTTTCTCTTGAGTCCGATGTTACAAGTGTGGTGTCCAGAACAAGGGAAGGTCATGATATTGCTCTGCCACGTGCTGGTACCTTGAAGGTCAGTGAGAACCTGAACTATGTGATCTAAAGAAAGGGCCAGAATGGTAAGGGGGGTTAATCATTAAAACAGTGGTTAAAGGAACTGGAAAAGAGAAAACTTGGAGAGGAAAGGTTGTTGATAATAGGAATATTCAAATTTCTGAAAGTTCTTATACCAAAGAGGAAATAGAATTATGACTGTTAGTAAAAATAGTTAGCAGTTTTTTGAGGGCCTACTCATTTATGGTGATGTATTAGGTACACCCCATAGGTTACATATATTGCAAGGCAGGTGCCATCTCTGTTTTACAGATGATGAAACTGAGGTTCAGAGCGGTGTAGTAATATGCTCAGGGTCACACGGTTATTTTGTGATGTAATGATTAAAACCAAGGTCTCTCTACTTCCAAAGCCTGTCAGCTGTCAGATTGTACCAATTCACAGTGGGTAGGGATCACAGGGAGACAGATCTTAGGGGAAGAGGAAGAAGCTAACCATCTCAGCCGTTCTGGAGAGGAAGACTTAAAGCAGAAAATGAAACATCCCATATTGGGGCTGTTGTGAAGCGAATTCTTACATTGGAAAGATGACTTTTTTTTTTTTTTTTGCGGTACGCGGGCCTCTCACTGCTGTGGCCTCCCCCGCTGTGGAGCACAGGCTCCGGACGCGCAGGCTCAGCGGCCATGGCTCACGGGTCCAGCCGCTCCGCGGCACTTGGGATCTTCCCGGACCAGGGCACAAACCTGCGTCCCCTGCATCGGCAGGTGGACTCCCAACCACTGCGCCACCAGGGAAGCCCCTGGAAACATGACTTTAAAATTACATTCCTTATGATTCTTTTCCCATATTATTTTATGAACTCCTGTTCCAGGTCCAGGCCAGACCCTTCCTGCCTTTTCATTCTCAGTGATCCTTGTTTGGTTCTGAGAACTCATTTCTGGCCCCATCTCTGGTGAGGTCTCATCATGCAGGGATCACAATACTTGGATAATTTCTGTCCTTAAGCAAAATAAAGTTTGTGTAGCGGCTGTGTCACTTCTTCCTTTTAAAAATTGTGCTTTACTGGTACCTTCAGCGTAATGATGATTGTGCAGCATCTATGGCACCATCATAACGGCTCCTTGGATTGTGCTAAACCCAAACATAACCTGGGGGACGATATGCTACAAGTCTGAGCCACTCTTTTACCCAGTCTGTTGTCCTGCCAGTGATTTTGGATGCCTAGATGACTGCTCTGGGATGCAAATACCGGTCCCTGTCTTGCGGTAGGGGAGGAGAATATAGTCCCTTGGCTGCACAGCAGAATTGTAACAGTTGATCAGATGATGAGGGGGATGTGAAGGGCTGGGAAAGAGCTCATCATCTTCTTGAACTTCTTATTGTTATCTGCTTATATCTTTAAAAATTGCGGAGAATGTTTATTCGTGTTTTTTTTTTAAATAAATTATTTATTTATTTATTTTTGGCTGTGTTGGCTCTTTGTTGCTGGGCGCGTGGTTTCTCTAGTTGCGGCGAGCGGGGGCTACTCTTCGTTGCAGTGTGCGGGCTTCTCATTGCGGTGGTTTTTCTTGTTGCGGAGCAAGGGCCCTCGGCGTGCGGGCTTCAGTAGTTGTGGCTCGTGGGCTCTAGAGCGCAGGCTCAGTAGTTGTGGCACACAGGCTTAGTTGCTCCGTGGCATGTGGGATCTTCCCGGACCAGAGCTCGAACCCATGTCCCCTGCATTGGCAGGTGGATTCTTAACCACTGTGCCACCAGGGAAGCCCGAGAATGTTTATTCTTACCCAAGAGTTTGACAAACTCATGTTGTTTTTACATGTTGGTGTTTGATTTTGCCAGGTAATTATGGTAATTTTAAAATTTCAAAACCATAAATATTTTGTAAGTTTTTGTTAATAAAGTTGATAAAATTTTTTTGTAGCTTATTCACCTTGATGAAGATTGTGTAACGGAACTTTCTGTATATCACAGAAACAACAGGCAAACAATGGAGGATTTAATTTCACTGGTAAGAAATACAGCATGAATTCGAGAGTAATATCTTTTGTTTCATCATTGTTTTTTATTTTATCAGTACATTAAAAATAGTATAGCATTTTTCAGACCTATGATTTTACCATGGGTGTAAATATTGCACTTATTTTATGTTTATGTGTGTTTTCCACTCAACTCTTTTTTCTGATGTCTGGTGGATATACTCTTTAAAAATGAGATTAATCAAAGAGACAATGGAAAAAAAACTTTTAAGAAACAGAACAAATGAGTCCAGAGAATTGACAGAGTTTCAGTTTTGACTACTTTAAATTCTCTAACATGGAACTGTGATTCTGTTGTAGAAATGAGGTAAACACAAAGCAGTTTTCATTTTACCTGAAAGCAACCTTGTAGCATCGTATCACCCCCAACCTTATGAACCAAATACCATGGAATCATCATCATGATTTCTGGTATTGGATCATTTTAGCTCTTTCAGATGCTTAATCTCTAGATGACACATGTGGTTTTTTTCTAGAGATGGAGGCACTCACAGCTGTCTCTGAGTACAATCTAACACGATGGGCAGGGATTGCAGCCAACATGGCTCCTGGTTCAGTACTATGTCTCTCATCACCTATGAATCGTATTTGTTTTTTTCTCTTTTCTAACTTGAAAGGTAAAGGCCTTAAGCAATTTTTTTTTAAACTAACCAAACTTTACTAAGCCACAATTTTTTCAGTGAGGAGGAGATATGAAGGAATTCTTTTGAATAACATAATACGTCTTTTGAATGACAATTCCAGACAAACGGAACATGTCTGGAAAACAGAATGATAATTTACTTTTTCATGGAATGAAAGGGGATGGTAAGAATTGGGAACTGCTGCCAGATATGTCAGGTCCTTAGTATTTTACAATGAAAATTCGAAGTTTTCGTGTAAACAAGTTAAAAAAAATTACATGACCTTTTCTTTGGAATGCTCTTTAATAGAAAACTATATTTTGGATGCAAAAAATTTCTTTTTAAATTTTTTTTATAGAAAATTTCAAACACCTACAGAAGTAGAGAGACTAGTATAATAACAATGGTTTTCCATGTACTCATCATCCAGTTTTAACAGTTATTAACACTTTGCCAATTTTATCTATATTCCAACACTACCCTCCATCTGCCCTTTTTAGCTAGGGTATTTCAAAGCAAGTCCCATGTATCATGTCATTTTATCCAGAAAAAATTTAGTATGAGATTCACAAACTTTTAAAATCTGAATCTTAAAACTAACATACTCAGAATTTCAAGAATCATTAGGAAAAAAAAAGTCTTTAAAATAGTATCCTTTATGTGGTGTCTACATATAATTTTCAAACTTAAAAGTGAAATGGAAATGGGAATTGTTTTCTTACTTCTGATACAGAAAACAAAATAATGAGGCATGATAGATTGTTTTCTGGTGTTACATCTCTTTAAAGATCTGTTATCCTGAAAGCTAGGCATGACCAACATCAAGAACGTGTGAGGAAAGTAATAGTTTTTCTTCTTGTGTACCTTTCCCTCATTCTTAAATGCCTGTTTATACTTACTTTCCAGTCCTAGGGATGAGTAAACAACATCTTCTTAACCTTGCCTGAACATTGTAATCACCTAGGAACTTTAATCCTGATGCCTAAATCCCACCCCCAGAAATTATTATTTCATTGGTCTGGGGTATGGCATAAGCATCACAATTTTTAAAAGCTTTCCAGATGATTGCAGTGTGTAGCCAGGAGTTGAGAAGTATTACTCTAGATTCTTGCCTTCAAAGTGTGATCTAGAATCAGCAGCATCAGCATCACTTTGTGCTTGTTAGAAATGCAGAATCTCAGTCCCACCTCAGACCTGCTGAATCAGAATCTGCATCTTAATAAACCCTAAGTGATTCATCTATACATTAAAGCTTGTGAAGCATTGGTCTAAGTCAGTGGTTCTCAACTGGGAGTGATTTTGCCCCTCAGGGGACATTTTTGGTTGTCACAATGGGGATGTGTGTATATGCTAATGGCATCTAGTGGGTAGGGGCCAGGGATGCTGCCAGATATCCTAGAGAATAGCCACTCACCACAAAGAATTATCCAGGTCAACTATAAAATAGTGTTGAAGTTGAAAAATCCTGGTCTGGGTGGTCTCAGAGAATTCACATTGGTTCTAGGTACTTTCCAGTTTAAAGAGCCTTGGGAAAACCAGGTTTGAGATCAGCCGTGGTCTGTTTTGGCATCTTGGGAGCTCTAGGGGCTGGCTAGACAGGACAGAGATAAGTTTAATGTGATCCATGCTGGGTATGGTGCTGCTGAGCTTTGTGTAAGAGAGAGAAACAATATTATTCCCAAACATTCAACTCATGGAACTACCACTTTTATATTATATACATGAGCATTCTTTTTTTTTTTTTTTTTTTTTGGCGGTACACGGGTCTCTCACTGTTGTGGCCTCTCCAGTTGCGGAGCACAGGCTCCGGACGTGCAGGCTCAGCGGCCATGGCTCACGGGCCCAGCCACTCCGCAGCATGTGGGATCTTCCCGGACCGGGGCACAAACCCGTGTCCCCTGCATCGGCAGGCGGACTCTCAACCACTGCGCCACCAGGGAAGCCCTACATGAGCATTCTTAAACTGCTTTTTGTATGTGGAAGTGAGAGTCTCTCATGTGTCATGATTTTGAGCCATCTCATAGTCCTGTTGAGATTTTCTCCTGTGGTGCTAGAGCTTCCACTTCATAGCTTTCCTTACTTTCCCCCGATCTTCCAGCCTTGAGTGGCTCTGGATTGTGAAGCAGCCAGTTATGTATCTGGCTTCGCTGAGGGTCGCATGTGCACATGAGAACCTACAGACCAAGACAGATCCTTTCCTCTCACCCCTGCAGTGCAAACACCCATGTATTCTGGTGGTGGAAGTTTAAAGATTGAGGGCCTCGGGAGCAAGGTCAGGAGAAGGATGGTGGGCCACTCCTCAATTTCTCAAACCCTCTGTTCCAGTAGCTGCCTCTCCTCAGCCCAGGTGCCCGGGCAGTCCTTTAACATTTAACTTGCCTGAACAGTAACTGGGGATTTTAAAATGTTTTTTGTTTTCTAGAAATGGAACCTTCTTTATAACAGGTAAACCTGTTGCTTTACTTTCAGACATTTGACTTTCAAAAGAGGGAGCTGCCTAAAAGATAAGGGAGACATTGGTTGCATTAGACTTGGGGATCGACATCACCTGAAAAGCATTACTAATGTGTTGATTTATCTGTTATTAAACATAGAACTCCCCTGTGCATCTTATTTTAATAAGTAGTATGAAGTGGCTATGGCAAAAAAGTTATTAAAAGGATGCTTTTTTGCCTAGGGAAGTAGAGTTTCCAGGATTATAAAACTGAGGCCTATTTAGAAAATTCCACCTAAAACCCTTAGCGCCTTCCAGGTATTGTTTACAATGCCTGGGTTATGCCATTGTTGACAAGCAAGTGGCAACTTGTTTCTGAGCAATTGTCTGTAATCAGTTTATGGCATCTCTTTCAAAAAGGCAGCTATCACCCATGAGACCATGGATGTGGGAGGTACAGAAAAAACCTTTTTTTTTTTTTTTCAGTACGCGGGCCTCTCACTGTTGTGGCCTCTCCCGTTGCGGAGCACAGGCTCCGGACGCGCAGGCTTAGTGGCCATGGCGCACAGGCCCAGCTGCTCTGCGGCATGTGAGATCTTCCCGGACCGGGGCACGAACCTGTGTCCCCTGCATTGGCAGGCGGACTCTCAACCACTGCACCACCAGGGAAGCCCCCAGAAAAAACCTTTAACATAGCTTCTGGAAAGTAGAGAGTGATTATAACTATGTAGTTTTCACCTAGTTTCCAAGTACCTCCTCCATGAAACCTTTTCCGTCCCTCCTTTCCCCCAACCTTTCTGGATTAAAGGCAACATTCCATGATAATTTATCACAGTGTTATACTTCTTCCACTATATTGATAGATCCATTATGTAAATTTCAAAGCATATACTATGATTGTGGCCATCTAAAATGTTAACAGATAAAATTTATTAATAAAATCAGAGGTGATAGTAGACCTCTTTGGATCGTGCACTTTGTGAGGTACATAGCACAAAATATTATTTAGCATTAAAATTTAACACTTTTGTAGGGCAGAGGGTCTCAAAGTCTTGAGTACATTATTTAGAAACTTTCAGTCATTCACGTAGATTGAACAGACATGTTTACATCAACACTTCCTAAAACCTCACTAAAATAACAGTAAAGGAATAAAAAGACAAACAATTCACAATGAAGAGAATAAAAGAGGAGACAAAAAAAATGTCAGTAAAATTTTAGAAGTTACAAAATGGCTAAGTGGCAGCTGACCTAGCACTTTGGAGAAAGCTGAAAGCAAAGTGCCTGCAGTGGGAAAAGGCAGTAAGCAAATTGATTAGAGCCCTGGAGCTCCAGAAAAGCTCAGGAATCAGAGGTCCTAGGAACCTCTGGAGTCAGGGAAGTGAGCAGGGTGGAAACAGGAAGGTTGGTTGAAAGTCTGTATTAGGAGCAGTTAGATTGCTAGGTCCCTCTGTTTGCCTTGTGCTGTATGATAGCCACCTCTTCTCCACTCCAGCAGAAGATTGGAGACATTGAACAAGAGGCACTCTTGTACCAGATGCAGCTCAGGTGGGGGTGATGAGCCATTCTGAAATGGATGCATTGACACACACATTCCTCTTACTGAACAGTGAACCACTGCCTCTAACTCTCTTCCCTATTCAACTCTGAGAATGCTGGGATCAGGATTTTATCCTAATTGCAGTGGGGTTGGGGAAAATATTGGAAGACTCATCTCTAGGGAAAAGCCAAGAGAGCCAGGTTCCTGTCTCTTCACCTTAGAGAGAAGCCCATAAGGTAATGAGCAGGCCTAAACTACACAAGAGTCTTAAGTAGCTGCGTATTATACTTTTTGCTTTCAAATAGAGACAGACAGCCAAAGATCACCAGACTTTTGAGGACGGCCTCTAACATGAAAGTCAAAGATCAAAACAAATGGGGTGGTGGGAGAGAAGGAAGAAAAAGCAAACATGCTCAGAAAAAACAGATAATGCAGGGAGTGGAAGAAAATAGCCAAGAAACAATAATTAATATTCTCTGAGATAAGAGAAGCTATTTCTTTTTTGAAATAGGAATAAGATGACTAAAAAGTAACATTTTAAGAGATACTCTTGAAGATTTAAAATATGACTACAGAAATGAAAAGCTCAGTAGAAATGTTTGAAAATGAAGGTAATGTGAAATCTTTCAAAAGTAGAACCTAAAGACAGAGAGATGCACAAAGAAAAGAGAAGGGGTAAGAAAGGTCCAACATAGACATAATAGAAGTTGCAGGAAGATAAAACAGAGAAGAAGAAGGGGAAGGAAACCATCACAGAAATAGTACAAGAAGAAATATTCCAGAACTGAAAGGTATGAGTTTCTAAGAATGAAGGGACTTAACTAGGGTTTGGCAAAATGGATGAAAATAGATTCACACAAAGGCCTGTTTTAGTGAAATTTCAGAAAACTAGGGGGGAAAAGGAGATCCAAAAAAGTTTCTAGAGACAAGAAACAAAAGGTCATACACAAAGGCTTGGGAATCAGAAAGACTTTAGATTTTTCGATAACTGTGCTAGAAGCTAGAAGACCATGAGACGGTGCCTTCAAAGCTGTGGAAATTATTGTCAGCCTCGAATTCCATACTCAGGCAAACCAGAGTCAAGCGTGTGGATAGCATACAGTCATTTATCAGACATGCAAGATCTCAAAAATTTACCTCCTCTTCATCCACACTCAGGAAGTTGTTGGGGGAAATGTTCCACCAAAACAAGAAAGTAAACGAAGAGAAAGGAACAGGTAGGATCTAGGAAACCAAGGGGTATATTGTAGAATAGAAGTGAAGGGAACCCCTCAATCGACAGTTGAGTTGCAGGCTGAGAAAGAAGCCAGCCCAGAGTGGAGCATAGAATGCAGACATCAGGTGGAATGTCTCCAAAATGAGACAGAGGAGGAGACAGATTAGCTGATGTGTTGTGAACATGTTGGGAGGAGGTGAAGAGTGTTGGAGAGTGTGGAGTTGAGTTAGTAAGATGACTAACTGCTTCTTTTTTATTTTTAACTTCAAGAAAAAGTTTCAAAAGAAGAAAATGCAAGGATAGTACCCTGTGTGGTTTGGTTGCAGGGCTGATATTCAACCAGTATGGCCATACAGATTATTAAGATACTAGAATATTTGTATACTGATTGGTAAATAACTACTACACTGAGTGCCCTCCCTGTTGCCCTGTAACCTCCCTTAGGCCTGGTACCTCCCTCCGGTCCTGCCTCATATCCAGCAATTAAAAGGTTAATAGTTGGCATGGCAGGGGTTTCCCAGGAACCTACTCATATTTTGGCCTCTGTTTTGATTCACTGGGGTCAGGGTACCAATTAAGTATTTTGAATATTGCCTTTACTTAGTTGCAAATACTATTTATATAATCATAATAATGTAAATGTTGATTTAACTAAAAATTATAAAACTATAGTAGGAGGATGCAGGGAAATATGTTCGGGGGAAGGAAGGAGTTGTAGTAGAGCTAAATTCTTATTTTCTATAGTAAGAAATCTAGAGATAATATCCGAAGCTGAAAAAAATTAAAGCTGTATATGCAATTAATTTAGAAATATAGAAAAAACAGCCAAAGGTGCCTTTTAGGAAGTGGAAATTGTGTGTGTGTGGGAGTGGTGTAGGGGATTGCTGTCTTTCATTATATGCTTTAAAGCCAAAAAAAATATCTAAATTCTGAATGTTTGTTACATTGAGGAAAAAATTAATTTAAAATAAAACATTATTTCAAAAAGCAAGTTTAGTCTTCTAAACAATTTGATTTTCTTTTCCTCCAGTGGCAGTATGATCACCTCACAGCTACTTATCTTCTACTCCTAGCCAAGAAGGCTCGGGGAAAACCAGTTCGTTTAAGGCTTCTTTCTTCGTGTGGACAAGCCAACTCGACTGCAGTCACAAACATCAAGGTGAATGTCAGAAGCTTTTGTGTGAGTGCCTTCTGCTCTTGCCATGTGCCCATCTTGTTCATAAGTGGATACATGCCAGGGAAGTTAACTTTGCTGATGTCAGGGGCCCACAAGCAAGACATTTTTATGATCTAAATATTTTTGATGAGGAAAATGGGAAATTCTGAATGCGAACACTAGAATTTTGAATGTCTACATGGCATTAAAAACAAAAAAATTTCTCCCTCCCCTTTTTTCCACAAAAGTAACTCCTGATGTAGAATAATTTTAAGCCACAGATAAGCTAAAGGAAAATAGAATTTACCTATAAAGCTACTACCACCTATAGATAAAATAGTTTATATTTTATTGTATCTTTCCAGTCTTTTTTTAGTATGCTTGTTTATATAATTTATGTAAATTATAGGACATATTATACCTTATATAACATGAAGTTTCAGTGAATATTTTGATACTCACTTATATTAAGGGTTTAGGTTGTTTGTTTTGAGCAGCAGCTGTAGCTCATGCAACTCAAATTCCTTGTATGAGTTATAACCAAATTATTTTTTTCTATTTTGTTGTCTTTGTCTCATTTTCCTTTGTCATGAACATTTAGAATGGTGGAGAAGCCTTACATATTTGGAAGCACCATGTCATTCCTAAGTGCTCAAATTAGTGTCTGTTTTCTGTGTGATTCTTTGTATCTCCCATGCCTTAAAATTCCACCTTCCAAATACTTTGCCAGATAGGTGTAGAGCTTTGTAATGTAATCTTCCCTCCATTAATTCAAGTTGCAGTTTAAATGGTTTTAACATTAGGAAACTGTACTTTTGTCATTCTCAGAGAGAAAGAGTTGGCCCTCTTCATGGAATCCAGTATAGCAGAAATGATTATGTGTGTGAGGTGATATTTTTTTCTTTAGATCTCAAAACTCTGTTTTTAAAAAATGTTCAAATGCCACCTCTTTCATAATCTTTTTTTGAACGCTGAATGCCCCCCCCGCCACCGTCATTTCCTTTAACAACTCAATTTTGACCTCTCTTCAATCATGTGCTGCAGGTATAGTGGGTCTTTTGTCCCTGCCAGACCTAATTTGTCTCCCTTCTCTCCGTAGTTGGTCTTTTGACCAAATTAAGAACCAAAAGTGTTAGTGTAAGGGGCTGTTGTGTAAAGAAATCTCTGAAGTGAGATAATCTTATTGCTGGGTTGTTTTTCTAATCTGTTCTTCGAGAGTTGTACTGGGCTGGTGAATATCCCATGCCCAGGCAGATCTTTTACCCACGGACTCCATGAATCATCCTATCCCTCATCCTGCTCACAGGGCAAACCCTTTAAAGTCTCACACCCAAGTCAATACCTTTGGGTCTAAGAGGACACAAAAACATAAACTTTGCTTCTGATCAGGGTAATTTCAGAAAGATATTAGATACCTCCATACTTAGAATAAACCTCAGCTAAATTTTAAGGTTTATGACACCCCAGTTAAGGTTTAAGACCCTAGTTTAAAAGGTCTTAGACATTTTCCTAAGCCATTAGATTTTCTTATATCTGGATTGGTGTGGTCTCAATTCATCTGCATATGTGAGTCATAGAGTATCCAAGTAGAAAGGATCTGGGAAGATGTTTACTCTTATCTTCCATCTAATGAGCATTTATTTACCTAATAATTTAATCATTTGGGCATTTATATTATTGAGCCAATTTTTATAGCCAATAAAGAGATATTTTAATGACAAGCAATGAAGTAGAAATCAAATTTTGGGTTTTTTTTCTGGTCTTTATGCAACTCACTAAGGCTTGAAGCAAGCTATATAGTCTCTTTGTGCTATTCTCCTCCTTGATAGAATCACTCTTTTTTCTCTGGAGTGTTGTTTATAAGAAAGTAAGTAATTCTGAACGGTTAATCAATAGATGCCACTTTCAGTGAAACAATAATACAATCTGATCTGAGAATCACAAAAGACCACGTATCAACATCATTAGCATTTTCAGGCCCCGTGCTAGCTCTTGGGAAACAAATCTGTGTACAGGGTAGTGCTTGTTGTCTAACAGTTAAGTTGAGGCAAGCTATACGTATAGATAATACTACATCGTAGTAGGTGGCGGGTGCCAGCTAAGCGCTAGAGGTGTGCGGTAGGGGCTTTAGAGGGTGAGAGTGGTCACCGTGGGTGATCTGAACTGGATCCATATTTAAGTTTAGAAAAATACAAAAGAAGGAGCACAGAATTCAGGGCAAGATAAATGGAATTAGCAAAAACTCAGGCACCTAAATGTGCTCAATGTATCCTTTTGGCAGTGACTAGACTTGTTTGGTTAAAATAAAGAGTTCAAGGGGGAAAAGTAAAAGAGGAAGAGAGTGAATGGGTGATCTGGAAGGGTAGCTGAGAGCTAGATTGTAGGGAACCTTGAAATGCCAGGTCAGAGGGTTACACTTTGTGCTGTAAGTAATGGGAAACTGGGTTTTTGAGCAAGACATGACATGTCACCAACATGACTGATTTTCAGAGTTCATCCAGTTGTATATAGGATTGTTCAGTCAGGGATGTTTATGTGCTTTTATTATCTACTGCAGTACCCTGGCAGCCTTCATTCATACGACACTGTGCTTTTCCCCACTGGGCATAGACTTAGCTTTAGTATTTTTCTCAGCCTAGCACTCCGTGCAGCTAGTTCTAGTTGATGGTAATTGACAACCCTGGAGAACTCTGTCACCCCTGGTTGAGAGGGTGGGAAGATTGGTGGCAGGGACCATGTTGTCCATTTGAATAGTTCAGGTATGAGAAGATTTGTCCTTGAATCAGAAAATTAGAAAAGAAAGGATGGAATGTAAGAAATTCAAGTACAGTTGCTTGGCCAGGCTAACTAGATATTGAAGGAAAGGAAAGGAGTGAAAAATAAAAAATCCAACTATACTCCATAGTCTTAGAATTTAGGGTATATCTAGTGTACTCCTAGTTTTTTTGAGGGGGAAGAGTGAAGGAAAATAAATGACTGGTGGTATTATTAGCATAGGACCCCGAATAGCCTGTCTCCAGGAGATCTTTCATAAGTCTAATTTATTCCTAGTAGAAATTGCGAGCTACTCAGTATGTTCTTGCAACCAAGAAACCTGTATTTCAGAGTCCCTTCCATCTACTTTGTCGGAGAGCTTCTTATTTATAGATTTGCAAAACAGTTATTTGTCTGGTGTTATAGTGATTATCTGATAATGATATGCTAAGTAGATTGCCATATAACATAAGAATGTTCCAAGGCATCTTGTTTGAGAGTCAGAGATTCTCCTATCTAATAATTTTTTTTTTTTGCGGTACGCGGGCCTCTCACTGTTGTGGCCTCTCCCGTTGCGGAGCACAGGCTCGGGATGCGCCGGCTCAGCAGCCATGGCTCACGGGCCTAGCCGCTCCGTGGCATGTGGGATCTTCCCAGACTGGGGCCCAAACCCGCATCCCCTGCATCGGCAGGCGGACTCTCAACCACTGCGCCACCAGGGAAGCCCCTCTAATAATTTGAATTAAAAATTTTTGACTTCCTGTTTTGGGTGGTGATCTCCTTCAGTCTACTGTCTCTCATTTGTTTCTGCTTCGAGGACCTTGCCCTGTGCCTGCAATATATTCTTTTAAAATGGAATCATGGTGGCGTTGTTTCTGAGTTCTTCTATTTTTGAATAGTCAAAGAATCTGAGTCTAGAAGATGTGATCGCCAGTGATGAAAATTATGTGGCTGGATTAATAGACTATGAATGGTGTGAAGACATTTCATCAACAGGTGTGGCTACTCCACAAACACCACAGGTTGGTTATTTTTATTACTGTAAAGTAGAATATGTTACCTCAATTATAAAAAATATCTAGGTTCTAACATAAGATCTAGTTTGTACTTGCAAATTTAATGAATTCCTAAGCCATTGAAAATATTAATGGGAGATTGTTGGAATATAAATGAAAGGGAAGCCAATTATTTCCAAGTTGAAGAAAGCCAAGATTCCATTTTGGAGCACTTCACTGCTCTATTTTCCTTCCCTTCCCTCCCCATCTCTTTAAAAAATGAGGTATAATTTACATGTCCCTGTTGCTCCACAGACTTACCAATACTTGATATTTTTTGTTATTTAATATCTTCTAATCTGGTGAGTGTAAAGTGATATCTCACTGTGGTTTTAATTTGTACTTTTCTGGTTATTTATTTATCTCTTCATATATTAATCAGCCAATGGTTTTTCCTGTTTTATGAAATGGCTTTTTTTGTGTCCTTTGCCTATTTTTCTGTTGGATTGTTTCTTTTTTCTTGGTGGTATTGAGGAAGTTCTTAATTTAATTTTAATTCTAATCCTTTGTTGGTTGTGTGTTGCAGGTATATTGTCTGAGTTTGTCAGTTGTCTTTTTACTTTGATGGCAGAAGTCATTAATTTTAATGTTACAAGTTGTCAGTATTTTCCTTTATGGTTTATAATTTTTGTGTATTTTAAAAGAAATCATTCTGCAGAAGTCATAAATGCATTCGCATATATTGCTTCTAAAGGTTTTAAAGCTTTTCCTTTCACATTAAGTCTTTAGTCTGTGGAGAATTAATTCTCTTGTATGGTATGAGGTAGGGAATCAATTTTTCCCTCTTATAATCAGTTGTGCCAGCACCATTGACAAGTCCAGTCTTTCTGCACTGATCTACAATGGCACTTCTGTCACATATCAAGTTGTTATATAAGTGTGTCTGCTTCTGAGAAATATTTTGTTTTATTGGTTTATTTGTACAAATACCATATATCTTATTTCTTTAGTTTTATAATATTTCTTTTATCTGGTTGGCCAATTTGCTCCCATCTTCTTCTTTAAGAATGTCTATTCTTTCTCCTTTGCATTTCCATATACATTTTAGACTCATTTTGATAAATTTTACATACACTTCAACTTGGGGAAAATTGAAGTCTATATCCTCAAATCCCCCTATCTGTAAACACAGTATACCTCTCTATTTATTAGGTTTTAGTTAATTACTTTCAATAAAATTTTATAACTTTCTCTAAAATGAGCTTACGTATCTTTTACTAGATTTATTCCTGAGTACTTTTGTTTTTTATTGCTATTGGGAATGGTAGGTTGTTTTTTGTTTGTTTGTTTGTTTGTTTTTGCGGTATGCGGGCCTCTCACTGTTGTGGCCTCTCCCGTTGCGGAGCACAGGCTCTGGACGCGCAGGCTCAGCAGCCATGGCTCACGGGCCCAGCCGCTCTGCGGCATGTGGGATCTTCCCGCATGTGGGATCATCCCGGACTGGGGCATGACCCCGCGTCCCCTGCATCGGCAGGCGGACTCTCAACCACTGCGCCACCAGGGAAGCCCATTTGGTAGGTTTTTTTAAATTACATTTTTAAACTGTCTGATACTGGTGTAAAGATATGAAACTGATTTTTGTGTATTGATGTTATATTCAACAACTTTCCTAAACTCTTTTAAATTCTTACAGTTTGTATATTCTTTTGAGTGTTGTAGAAAATTATATCATCTGTGGATGACAGTTTTGTTACTTCCTTTCCAGTTCTCATGCCTTTAATATCTTTTTATTACTGCACTTAGTAGTCCTAGCAGTATAGTAAGCATTCTTCTGTTCTTCCCAATTGTAGAATGATGCTTCTAATATTTTATCATTCAATATGATGTTTGTTCTCTCTTTTTCCCTCCTCTTTCCCCTTCCCCCTCCCTGTTCTCCTTTCCCTTATCCTTCTTTTCCCTCTTTCCCTTCTGTGCCCCCCGACCCCATATTTTTCAGATTAAGACCTTTTTTTCATCTAGTCCTGGTTTGCTAAGATTTGTTTAAAAATTATGAATCTCTGTTGCAGAAAAAAGGTTAGATAGAATTCATCTATTGAGATAATCATCTGGTTTTGTTCTTTCAATTTGTTAATGTAGTATATGTTATATTAATAGATTTGATGTTAAACCAATCTTGTATTCTTTAGGTAAGCCCAGTTTGTCATGATGTATTACTATCTTTTTTTATACATTGCTGGGTTTAGTTTACTAACATTTTGTTTAGGTTTTTTGCTTCCATGTTCTTAAATAAGATTGGCCTATTATCTTCTTTCTTATATGATTTTTTTTTCTTTTGAAAACTTTATTATTATTGATACATAAGTAATACATAGATACATTCATCTTGTAAAAAATTCAAACAATATGGAACAGCTGAATAAAGAGTGAAAGCCTTTCTTCTCCTGTTCTTGCATCCCATCCCATCTTATATTAATCGTATCTGATTGGCATTAAGATTGCCCATCCCATCTTATATTAATCGTATCTGATTGACATTAAGATTATAACTAGTCTTTGAAAATGATTTGGGACATATTCTTTCTTTTTTATTCTCTGGAATGGTTTTTAAGAGCTATTAATTATATTTTCCTTGAATGTATGATAGAACTTATTATGTAACTATCTGGGCCTGGAATGTTTCTGTGAGAAGCTAGTCAAATACTGATTCAATTTCTTTTGTATTCATAGGACTACACAGTATTTCAATTTCTTTTCGTCAGTTTGGTGAATTTTGTTTTTCTAGTGTCCATTTCATACATGTTTTAAAATGTTTTGGCATAAAATCAACAGGAGGATATTATGATCTTGTTAATGTCTGTAGTATCTGTGTTTATGTCCCCCTTTTCATTGCTGAAGTGTATTTGTTTATTGCAGCTCTTTCATATTTTGGATCAGTCTTACCAGAGTTTTGTCAATTTTATTAGTCTTTTCAAAGAACCAACTTCTGGCCTTACTGATTCTATTATATTTTAGTTTCCATTTTGTTATTTTCTGCCTTTAGTTTTCTATTAGACCAATCTTATTAAATTCTGTTGTTAAATCTTCTACATCCATACTAATATTTTGTCTGCTTGACCCATAAATTTATCTGCTTGAGAGTGGGATATGTTAAAAATCTTCTAATGGGATGGTAGTTTGTCATTTTCTTCTTGTAGTTCTATTTTTGCTTCATATATATATGTACGAAGGTATATAATTAGCATACAAGTTTAGAATTTTTATTCTGGGGAATTGAACCTTTTATCATTTACAGTGATCCTCTTTATTACTAGTTATATGTTTCTCCTTGAAGTCTATTTGTTTCTCTGATATTAAGATAGCTATATTGATTTTTTTTGGTTGTTATTTGCTTGGTTTATATTTTTTTATCTTTTTATTTTCAACTTTTCATGCCCTTATATTTTAGGTATCTTTTTTTTTAAAGATTTTAAATGACTTTTTTGAAGTATAGTTGATTTACAATGTTGTGTTAATTTCTGCTGTACAGCAAAGTGATTCAGTTATACATACACACATTCTTTTTCAGATTCTTTTCCATTATGGTTTATCACAGGATATTGAATATAGTTCCCTGTGCTATACAGTAGGACCTTGTTGTTTATCCATTCTATATATAATAGTTTACATCTGCTAATCCCAAATTCCCAATCCATCCCTCCTCCACTCCCCCTAGGTATATCTCTTAAAAAACAGCATATAGCTAGATTTGGTGGTATGCAAACTGAAAATCTTTGTCTTTCAAGTGAGAGCTTACCAAATTTACATTTATTTTGGTTACTAATGTTCTTATCATGTATCTGCCGTCTTATTTTGTGCTTTCTATTTGTCCCACTTTTTCTGTATTTTTTCCTATATTTCTTGTTTCTTATGTCAATTTTTCCCTTCATTCCATTGGTTTCTATTTTATTTTAATATTTACTCTAATCTTTTAACATGCTATTTAACTTAACCAAATAAAAAGTTAATCTGTATCTTTACTTTTCTTCTAAACATATGAAATCCTTAGAACACTAATCTCTGATCACCCTCTCTTAGATTACTAAATACTATCGATATGTAAGTATTTTAGCTATCTATTTTTTTTAGCTTTTCGTTTTGAAATCTGTATATTCACAGAAAGTTACAAAAGTAGTAAACGGAGGTCGCTTGGACCTTTCACTCATTTTTCTCCACTAGTTACATCTTTTTTTTTTTTGAAAAATGTATTTATTTTATTTATTTTTTGGCTGCGTTGGGTCTTCATTGCTGCGCATGGGCTTTCTCTAATTGAGGTGAGCGGGGGCTACTCTTTGTTGCAGTGCGTGGGCTTCTCATTGCGGTGGCTTCTCTTGTTGCAGAGCACAGGCTCTAGGCTCATGGGCTTCAGTAGTTGTGGCACGTGGTCTCAGTAGTTGTGGCTCATGGGTTCTAGAGTACAGGCTCAGTAGTTGTGGCGCATGGGCTTAGTTGCTCCACGGCATGTGGGATCTTCCTGGACCAGGGCTCGAACCCGTGTGCCCTGCATTGGCAGGTGGATTCTTAACCACTGAGCCACCAGGGAAGCCCCAGTAGTTACATCTTGCATAACTGTGGTACAATTTGTTTTTAGCTCTATACATTTTTAACTTCATAAATTACATATTATTTTTAGAATGTATACTATCAGTATTTATTTGATTGACTCACATTTTCTTTTGTTCACTTACCCTTCTTCTTTTTTTTTGCTGTACGTGGGCCTCTCACTGTTGTAGCCTCTCCAATTGCAGAGCACAGGCTCCGGACGTGCAGGTTCAGCGGCCATGGCTCACGGGCCCAGCCGCTCCGTGGCATGTGGGATCTTCCCATACCAGGGCACGGACCCATGTCCTGTGCATCAGCAGGCGGACTCTCAACCACTGCGCCACTGGGGAAGCCCTACTTACCCTTCTTATCTCTCAAATGTTCATTCTAAAATTATGTTTCTTCTTCCTGGAATACATCCTTTAAAAATTCCTTTAGTGGAAGTCACAGTTGATGACAAACACTCTTTCTAAATTGGCTAAAATTGTCTTTATTTCACTTTCATTTTTAGAATGTAGTTTCCTTCTGTATTGATTTCTAGTTTATCAGTTATTTTACACTCTGTAGTTTGAAGATATTATTCCACTGTCTTCTTGCTTCTGTTGTTACCATTGAGAAATCTCTGTCAGTCAGGTTCCTTTCTAGTTAGTCTTCGCCCTGGCTCTTTTTGGGATTTTCTCTTTGATTTTGGTGTTCTGCAGTCTCATTGTTAGGGTTACTGTCTCTGTGGGTAGTGTCCTCTAGAGTAGTAGAGCCTAGTAAATACAGATATGGATTTCTTTTTATTTATCTTGTTTATGATTCATTGTGTTTCCTGTATTTGAGGATTTGTATCTTTAATCAATTTTGGAAAATTCCTTGAATAATTGCTGCTTTTTCATCGTCTTTATTATCTATCTCTGGAACTCAGAATAGGCATATGTTAGACCATTAAATTTCGTTTTCTATTTATTTTAAACTGTCTTTCATATATCCCATATCTTTCTCTCTGGACTGCATTCTAGATCATTTCGGATTTATTTCACATTCACATTCTTTTTCTCATTTCTATTTAATCTGTTATTTGACCTGTCTATTGAATTTTTCATTTTTATCATTATGTTTTTTATTTCTAGAGATTTTATTCTTTTTCAAAACTGCTTTAACATTCCTCTTTTCATGTTTTCAATTTCTTTTATTATTTTAAACATACGAACATATTTATATTCTCTACTTGGTAATTTCAATATGACATCTTTATGGGTCTGATCCTTTTGTTTATTTTTTTCTGCTGACTTTTGCTCATGGTGTTTGTATCTTTTGGCATTTTTTTTTTTTTTATAGGCTCATTTTTCTTGTAACTCTGTGCGAATGCTTCGAAGCTTGGATTAAGGGTTGAGGTCTTGGGTTGTGTTGGATTGAAGCTTTTCTTTCAGCTAGGAATTGTGTTTGCTTCTGTCACGTCACATTCCTGGAACACAACCAGTTTAGGACTGGGACTACTTTAAATCAAATTCTAGGCTTGAAATTTCTGGGGATCATGCACGTAGTATGAATTTGGGTTCCAAACCTGTGTGAAGACTGTCCTGTGGCTACTTAAAAATTATTAAAGGAAACTCTTTTCTCCTCCAGAGCCATGGCCAGGACAGACACGTTTTCTTGCCGAGCTCTTTGCAGGGCAGGTTTATATTTAATTCACCCTTTCATTTTAGTTATACCCCCTCCTGGCTTTGGCTCTAATTTAGCACCGTGCGTGGGTCTAATCTACTCCTCCTGTAGATTATACTAGAGAGTAGGTAGATGCCCTTAGGGCAGAGGACAGTTTCAGCCTTGATTACATCTCTGAATTCCTGCTCCTATTTTTAGTTTGGCCTCTGAGGATTTTCCTATCTTTTTTGCAAGCTCCACCATAAATTTAAAAGGATTAAAATATATTTTCTATCCAACATTTCTGTTACCGTATTTTAACATGGTTTTTCTGAGCCGGTCATTGACTAAACTTTTATTTCTTGTTACATATTAGAGACAAACTGGCAGTCTAGGTATGGGAAGCAATTCTTAGGGATTTATATGTGCCCATCCTGAATTGCCTAGAATCTGGGTATGTTTGATTAAATACGGCCTGAAACATGTTGAAAATTACCCGTCAATAGAACAGCCTAAAGTGATCTACATGTACTAAAGAGAACTGAATATACATTTTCAAATTTCCTGGTATTGCCCATAATATCCTTTTGATAGTGTTTCATTTTAATAAAAATGGTGCAAGGTAATTTGCAAATGATTAAGGCATGTTGTAAAGAAATTGACTTTTCTTCTTCAGTGTGCTTTATCCAGTAACTTTTATTTTCCAGTTTGCCAAGCATTGGACAGAGTCAAATGGTCTGGAATCTAAATCATTAACTCCAGTATTATGCACAGCATCTGTCAATAAATTAAAGAACAAAGAGAATGTATATACTCCTAAGTCTGCTGTAAAGAATGACGAGTGCTTTTCATTTCCTGAGCCAAAGACTCCAGTTAATAAGAACCAGCATAAAAGAGAAATACTCACTACACCAAATCATTACAGTACACCCTCAAAAGGTATTTGCTGTGTAGATTAAGCAGTGGTAAAACATCTTGAAATTCCTTCTTCTTATCATGCTAAATAAACATATAGCAGGTCAGAAATGGCTAGCAATGCTCTCAGGGATTGCTAGGAGAAGCCAAGCTGCTTTTTAAACATATGTTATTTGCATTAGTTGAAATGAAAGCATATTAATCACCTTCAGATTTTTTGTATACTCTCAGTATACAAAGATGAAAACTGTTTTGATAGATATTGTTGATTAATTTTATTTTCTTGTCCTTATGGAACCAGTGAGAGTAATGCTGTATGGTCATAGAGAGTAATGCTGTATGGTCAAACAAAACAAAACCCCCGATCTGTTTTTAAAAGCTTGGAATCTTATATTTATTATGAAGTGAATAGTATTATCTCTTATTGGTGTACTTTTAGATCATGAACAAAAAGTTAACTAATGAGTAGTAACCAGATTTGTTAATGCAGGTTTGTCACAAACTATCTGGGATACAAATACCCTACTAGAATAAAACACCAAATTTTGGAATAGGGAATATAAAAATAACCAAAGCTTACAACCTCTTTAATAACTTTTGTCAGCTTTCACAGGGGACTATTCTCTTTGCCTGATAGGAGTTGAAAGGTCTATGAATTGAATTAACACCTCTCAGTAATATATTCATTAAAGGCATAAATACAGATTGACTTTTATTTATAGAAAGGAGAATCAGTAATCATGAAATATTATTTACGTGATCTATTTAGATTTTTCATATGATATTTATGATAAAATCATAAGCATGGCCTCAGTTTTACAGTGAAGAAAAAGAAGAGCCACACATGTAAAGCAAAATGATTTTGTTTTTATTATAAATCATCTGGAAATATTTCTTTAAAGAATTAGAGCCTTAACATCACTGGGCAAGTGATTACAATATTTCTGAGCCAATGAATGAGGTGATATATGCATTATTGATGGAGAATTGGAAACTATAGCATGTCAGCTACATGTGGTTTGTGTTTGTTGTTTTTCTAATAGCTAGAAACCAGTGCCTGAAAGAGACCCCAGTTAAAATGCCGGTAAATTCAGCAGGAACAGAGAAGTTAATAACAGGTGTCATTAGCCCTGAGAGGCGGTAAGTGTTCAGTTTTGTATAGTTTCTTTAGTATATGTAACCAGATTTCCTTTTTTCATATATGATAAACCCAATTAAGGTAAACCATCATGTAGATTCTGTCAGGGACTGTCTATATGAACGTGGTCTGTGGCCATTACTGAGGCTGTTGCCACTGCCTTTCTCAGGGTGGAATTGTGAGACTCATCAGCAGTACAACTGGCACCTTAACTTAAAATACAGTTCCTGTGCTGGGGCCCATCTTTCCCTACACTTCTGCCAGTGGAGTATAGACATCCACTAACAAACAGCAGTCACTCTAAAATATTAAAGATCCTAAAGGGTGCTTCAGATAAAGCCCATTCCTCTTGTACAAACAGGTCTGCAGCATAAGTGACCTTTCATTATCTTTTATAGCTATTTTTTTGAGCAGGCTCCATTTTGAGGATAATTGGGAGAATTAGAATGTGAACTAGATATTAGATGCTATGGCATTATTATTAATTTTCTTGATATCATGATGATATTGTGGTTATGTAGGAAGATGTCCTTATTCACTGATGATGTATGCTGAAGTGTTTCAGAGTAAAAGGTTGTGATATCTTTTTTTTTTAAATATTCATTCATTCTGCGCCAGGTCTTAGTTGCAGCATGTGGACTCTTAGTTGCGGTGTGTAGACTCTTAGCTGTGGCATGCAGACTCTTAGTTGCAGCAGGCGAACTCTTAGTTGCTACATGCATGTGGGATCTGGTTCCCCGACCAAGGATTGAACCCAGGCCCCCTGCATTGGGAGCGCGTAGTCTTGCCCACTGGATCACCAGGGAAGTCCCAAGGGTTGTGATATCTTCAGATGGATTACTTTGATGTACATATTTTTAATGTATTTATTATATATATGTAGAGAAAGCAAATGTGGCAAAATATTAACAATTGTTGACTCTAGAAGGATATGTTGATGGTTATTATACTTTTTGTTCAACTTTTCTATATATTTGACACTAAAAAAAAGGTAGGGGAAAAATAGTTTTGGCAGTTGACTTGGGGGAGAGGTGATGGCTACATTTCAGTGGAAGATGGCTTTTGTGCTCCCTGAGGAAGAGTAAGATGGCTTGGCCAGGCATACCTGAATGAGGTGCACCTAACAGCCAGGACAAATGCACCTCTGTGAGGGACCCAAAAGGCAGGAAGTCCAACTCTTACTCGTGGGTTCATTGTTTTTTTTTTTAAGGTGTCGCTCAGTGGAACTCAACCTTAACCAAGTACATGTAGAGGATACTCCAAAAAGAAAAGGAACCAAAGTGTTTGGGAGCCTTGAGAAGGGGTTGGATAAGGTTATCACTGTGCTTACCAGGAGCAAAAGGAAGGGCTCGGCCAAAGATGGGCCAAGAAAACTAAAGGTAAGTGGACTGGAATTCTTTAATACGGATTTTGGAAGCTGACTGCTAACTGGACTACTTTTTTTTTTTTAAAGAAAAGTACTGAATGAATGAATTGATTAGTATTTTTAATTTATTTATTCATCCATTTAGCTAATACATATTTTTTGAGCACCTACAATATACATTTTACTATGCAGTGGTCTTTGAGAATGCAGAGGTGAATTAGATACAGTTGCTCCTTTGGAGGAACAAATAACTAAAATTCAAATATTAAAGTTCATGTAGGGGGATTAATCACAGAGGCAAAAGAGGAGGTGGGGAAGCATGGGGCATATATAAGGAACTGCCTTAAGGATGGGGGCTTGAGGTCAGTTGTCCTATCTCTGGTACATAGGAGAGTCCCTGACACATGGGTACCTTTGTAGGCCCTCACGAAATATCTGAATGCGTGGGAAGTTAATTTGAACTTTGAGTGTAGTGTGTGTGAGGAAAATAGCAACAGGTCAGGAAAATAGGCTGGCTAAGACGTTTGGACCTTACTTGACAGACCTATTATGTTTTTAGAGCATGTTTAATGTGTCAGTGGTGTGGACAGTATATTTGGTGGGGATAGGAAAAGAAAAAGAAGTGATTAGTAGATATAAAGTATTTCTTACTCTCTTGGATTCTCTCTGAGCATTCATTCAAACATCTAATGAATGACATTTTTGTTTGAGGGAAGTAAGAGGTAAAGGGAAGAATAAGACACAGCTCATGTCTTTGAGGAACTCATAGAGTGGCAGTGAAAACAGGCAGGGATGTTGCTCTGATCCACGGAGCTTATTGCTGTAATAAAAACATGTTCCAAGAGGTGTGGGGCCCAAAGGAGGGAAGAGCAGGTGGTGGTGTTCCCCATGATTTGGGGACTGGGTCTGTGTTTAGATTTTGCACTGAGAGTCTCATTTTGAGCAAATCTGGGCAGGTTTGGGGAAAGAAAAATGCTGAGCTGCTGGGTGGAAGGGTGCTTCAGGGGAGAATGTTCTGAGATCCCATTATGTCCTGTCTTAAAGTGAGAGAAGATAGGACTTCTCCATTAGTATTTGTTGCCTTGTTGAACTTACATAATGTTGTAAGTTGCATATGGCTGTTTGCATATGGCTGTTTATTAGGCATATTTTATCTTTTTATTCTAAGAGTTCTCTAGTTGGAGACAGTTGTGAGGTATTTCAAACCGTGATGTTGGGATTATGAAAATCATGGTGTCATTTCTCTGAAAATATTAAAGAAACTTAAGGAAACTTGTCCAATTATATACATTATTGAGAAGCTCGGTGGTTATCAAATACTAATAGATGATATTCTAAAAATGTCCACCAATGTAAATTATTTGGAACTTGAGTGCATTTTTCAGTAGGAACTGCTGTGATATTAGTTGGCTTTCTAGATATTTCCCATTACTTCCAGGATGTAAGAGAAAAATCACAAGATTGGGAATGAGAAGCCTGGGTTGTAGCCTCAGCTTCATACAGTGTAGTTTGGATAAGTCATTTTATCTCTGACTATCTCAATTTTTTTATTTGTAAAAACTGGAGACATTTTCTATCCTGGCAGCTTCACAGAGCTGGGATATATAAATGAGACTGTATGAGATGTTATATTGCATATGAAATGCTTTCTAAATATAAGGTGTTCCAGTGTCAAGCATCATTATTATTGTCATTGTTGAGCATTTTAACCCCAATGTAGCAGAACCACAGTTGTGATTAGCATACACCTAAGATCTGAAGATTTATCTAACTTTGGATCTTTAACCCTTTCTAATGTTTTAAGTTTTTCAGAACTAAAGGACTTACTTTAGGAGATTATCCTCATTTTCCACCTAGTTCTTTTATTTATTTATTTATTTTTGGCTGCATTGGGTCTTTGTTGCTGCGTGCGGGCTTTTTCTCCAGTTGTGGAGAGCGGGGGCTACTCTTCCATTGTGGTGCGTGGGCTTCTCATTGCGGTGGCTTCTCTTTGTTGCGGAGCACAGGCTCTAGGCACGTGGGCTTCAGTAGTTGCAGCACGCGGGCTCAGTAGTTGTGGCTCATGGGCTCTAGAGCGTAGGCTCAGTAGTTTTGGCGCACGGGCTTAGTTGCTCTGCAGCATGTGGGATCTTCCTGAACCAGGGCTCGAACCTGTGTCCCGTGCATTGGCAGGTGGATTCTTAACCACTGAGCCACCAGAGAAGTCCACACCTAGTTCTTTTTTTGTCTTGTGGTACGCGGGCCTCTCACTGTTGTGGCCTTTCTCATTGAGGAGCACAGGCTCCAGACGCACAGGCTCAGCAGCCATGGCTCACGGGCCCAGCTACTCCGCAGCATGTGGGATCTTCCTGGACCGGGGCACGAACCCGTGTCCCCTGCATTGGCAGGCGGACTCTCAACCACTGCGCCACCAGGGAAGCCCCCACACCTCATTCTTAAATTAAAAAATTATAACTTACAGAAAAGTTAAAAGGATGGTACAAAGGGACTTCCTTGGCTGTTCAGTGGTTAAGACTCTGCACTTCCACTGCAGGGAGCACGGGTTTGATCCCTGGTTAGGGAACTAAGATCTCGCATGCTACGCGGTGCGGCCAAAAAGAAAAAAAGATGGTACAAAGAACACCTTAATTTTTTAAGATAGCGAATCATATGTAGTTAAGCCCTCTTTGAGGAAGCAATCTATAAAAATCTGAAATTTAAATAGATAAAATAGGATTATTTCTTTATTTTACAAAGGAATCACTTGAATTGTGATTTGAAAGTGTTCAGTTTGTTATTATCTTGAAAAAGCCAATCTAATTTGGTGAAAAAGTCCTGGATTGGAAGCCAAGAGACAGAGGGGCCTGTCATAGCTGTGCCACTTGTTCCTTTTATAACTTGAAGCTGAGGTTCCTGGACTCTAGTCATTTGACAGTCACATTCATGTCGGCATATCAGCATATCATCTGCACTGTTATTTATCTGGTACTTTCTTTATATGATGCATTTTAAAAGCAGATTTATAGAGGTATAATTGACATACAATAATCTGCATATATTAAAAATGTACAATTAATATACTTTGGCATTATATATGTACCTGTGAAACCACCACCACAATCAAGATGACTATTTATTTATTTATTTATCTATCTATTTATTTATTTTTGGTTGTGTTAGATCTTCGTTGCTGCGCGCGGGCTTTCTCTAGTTGCGGTGAGCGGGGGCTACTCTTTGTTGCGGTGCACGGGCTTCTCATTGCGCTGGCTTCTCTTGTTGCGGAGCACAGGCTCTAGGTGCGCGGGCTTCAGTAGTTGTGGCACGTGGGCTCAGTAGTTGTGGCTCCCGGGCTCTAGAGTGCAGGCTCAGTAGTTGTGGCGCGCGGGTTTAGTTGCTCTGCAGCATGTGGGATCTTCCCGGACCAGGGCTCGAACCCATGTCCTCTGCATTGGCAGGCAGATTCTTAACCACTGCCCCACCAGGGAAGCCCCAAGATGACTAACTTTAAAAACTTGTATTTATTTAAAAGGAAACCATATGTCATTAGTTTTTCTAATCATATTTTGCTAAATCTGATTGGAACAAATATATAAAATTAAAATAAAAGTATTTATCCATGTACCACTTAGAGTTATATTGTATAACTCCAGTTGTTTTTTTTATCACATTTTGAAAAACCCCGTCTTAAGAAACTTATAGCTCTTCTTTAGGTCATAGGTTCTTAAAGTGAAAAGTAAGATAGTTGGGTCTTTTCTAACCTCAGCATTTTGTTATTTATAAAAAGAACTGAAATCTGAAAGACATAGAAAGTATAATTTTGTTTGACAGTGAAGATACTGCTAGAAAGGTAGGGATTTTTTTCTGTCTCCAGAACAGTGCCTGGGGAAGTTCCCTGGTAGTCTAGTGGTTAGGATTCTGGGCTTTCACTGTGGCCCGGATTCAGTCCCTGGTGGGGGAACTGAGATCCCCCGTAAGCCACATGGTGTGGCCAAAATATAATAATAATAATACTTTTAAAAATCAAAATTAAAAAATAAAACAGTGCCTGGCACCTAGTAAGCCGTCAATAAATACTTGTTGAATGAATGGATGGATAGATACTAATTAAGAATGAAGTTATTTCTGGACTTCCCTGGTGGCAATGGTTAAGAATCTGCCTGCCAATGCAGGGGACACGGGTTCAAGCCCTGGTGCGGGAAGATCCCACATGCTGTGGGGCAACTAAGCCCGTGCACCACAGCTACTGAGCCTGCGCGCTAGAGCCTGTGAGCCACAACTAATGAGCCCGCGTGCCACAACTAGTGAAGCCCACATGCCTAGGGTCCATGCTCTGCAACAAAGAGAAGCCACCGCAATGAGAAGTCCGCACACCATAACAAAGAGTAGCCCCCGCTTGCTGCAACTAGAGAAAGCCCACGCGCAGCAGCGAAGACCCAACTCATCCAAAAATTAATTAATTAATTAATTTAAAAAATTATTTCTGAGAATTATGCTGTTAGTGAATGAGAAAAAATAATTTGACATTACTTTTTTAAAGGGAAACTTGTTATATTCATTCCTTCGTAGAATTGTCATAGAATCACCTCCTGGGATTCTGTAAAATTCCTTAAATGATCAAGAAAGAATTAAGGAAACACATGCAACTATATACAAGTGAAATTTTCTAGGGCATTTTTTTTCTCACAGTTTACATTTCAGGAGTCTTTATCACCGTGTAGGAAGGGGGAAATAGGTAGAGCTCAAAGAGATAGACGTTATTTAATATTTATTTACTTATTAAAAAATTGGTAGGAGAGGAAGATGCAAAGATAAAAAGGGTGATATGGATGCACTTATTAATAAATGTGATTTCTCCAAGCTTTCCCAGTGCCATCTCAATCCAACTTACCAAGAGTTGGTTGTAAATTCTTTCAGTGTTTTTCTTGAAATATTTCCACTTGAAATGGTACTATGTTGAGGAGTTTGGGATCTCTAAATGAGGTAGGATGGTCTTTGTGTTGATGTAAAGATTTACTTCTTAACCCCTTCTTTTTCTTTTTTAAGCCTCACTATAACGTGACTACAACCAGATTAGTGAATCCAGATCAACTCTTGAATGAAATAATGTCTATTCTTCCAAAGAAGCACGTTGACTTTGTACAAAAGGGGTAAGAAGCACACTTGGATCTATTACTTGACGTCTTTTGAACTTTGAGAAAACAGAGGTTGATTCCCCTCCCAACCTATGTTTTTAATATAATTAAAAAATTATAAATTGTTTAACATAATTAAAAAATATATTTCTCTTGCCTCATTTATCCAAAAAGCTTTTATGTTAGTGTCTGTGTTCATAATTTATTCTCTTTTGTTTTATATGAGCTATAGAAACTTTTTGGTTTTTTTTTTTTGCGGTATGTGGGCCTCTTACTGTTGTGGCCTCTCCCATTGCGGAGCACAGGCTTCGGACGCACAGGCTCAGTGGCCATGGCTCACGGGCCCAGCTGCTCCGCGGCATGTGGGATCTTCCCGGACCAGGCACGAACTCGTGTCCCCTGCATCGGCAGGCGGACTCTCAACCACTGCGCCACCAGGGAAGCCCAGCTATAGAAGTTTTTTAAGTGCCCATATTACCACCACTTTCAAAGTGAGACTTTTCAAAATAGGAAAATCTGAACTTCTTCCAGTTTCTTTTGCATCTTCTATTTTTCTTTGATATTCTGCTTTACAATAATATTTATAAGTTGTAATCTAAATTTATGAGACACCTCAAACAAATCAAGGATATATATAGACTCCTTCTCTTTATGACGTTCTATGTGACAGAACTGGTTTTCAGTACTTTAGAGAATTATTTCACCATAGCTGTTTCCCACTGTTGAGTGAACTGCCATCAAAGCCTCCTTGGTCACAATCTCATGGTCTGGACAGCCAGACCTCTTCTGGTTGCTTAAGATGTTCATATTTCTAAACATTTCCACTTAGTTATGTCTCTTTAAAATTTCATTATTAAAGCACTAACAAGAAGAGCCACTGATGGATTAACAAAAACATTTAATTGGAACAGTCAGTATAGAGTAAGATTTCAAGAAACAATCTTTTGCAAAAGTAATTTTACTTTTCATTATCTCTAAATGTTGGCAAGCGCTCTTATGTGAACCCTGGCTTTCTTCTTTAGGTATCACTATATCACATCTAACTCTGACCTGTTCTTCATGCTTGGGGTTTATCCACAGCGTTAGAACCTCTCGCCAAATCTGTGTTAGAAAACTTTCGATTATTTTTCCTTCAGCGTATGATCTATCAGATCGGTAACTGGCTATTCACCAGTAATCTGTTCCTCGAACTTCCTGATCCACCCGAAGATCTGCCTTTATCCTTCTTTTTTCTTTTTACCTTCTCTGTTTGTTTTTACCTTCTTTGTGACAAAGCAGAATAACAAAAGCTAAATTTTTCAGTGGTGTGGTGTCCCTAATCTATGTTATATTCCATTACTATCTTCTTCCAATGAGGAAAATTCACTTTTTATCTTTGATATGACTAAATTGCTCTGTGCTTCATCTTCCCATCAGGAACCTTAACTACAGGGTTTACCTTAATGGCATTTCTGATAGCAACTGCTTATTTTTAATAGATCAAGCCCCAAAGGACATAACTAAGTTAGTAAGAAAAAGAATGATATTTTAATACACCTTGTAATACATAACAGATGCAAGTAATTTCTCCCCTTTACGTGGAACAGTGCCTAATCGTGTGCCCCTAAATATTTAGGGAACTGAAATTTAGAATTGATCCTATTGTTTACTGTTTGTATTTATCTATTGAAGATCAGTAAGACAATTAAATAAAACTAAAATATAATGTAAACAAATTAAAAGTTGATTTACATGAATTCAATTTATGCAACTTTGCAGGAACCATACCTATGTCTTAAGATGTGTGGAAGGCTTCATATAGACAGGGCCTTTCCGTTATCAGAGTAGTTCATGTGGCAGTTCTAATTATATATGCCATATGTTTCAGCCATGGGAATGTACTGTCTCATTGGACTTTCTTTTATAACTCTGCCCTAAAGTGTTGTAATGATCATAACCTCTTATTACTGTTAGAAAAACCTCAGAAACATGTGTCCTACCGACAGGTTGCTGGCTTCAGCTTTATTTACATGAAAGACAGAAGTTTCTGATGAACTGCACAAAATAAAATATTCTTAATCTTCCCTCTGCTTTCCTTTGTTGTGAACATTGTGAAAATGGCCTAATGTTCACAGATTACACCATTGAAAGACTTGCATAAAGGATGCCGGAAGATTTCTTGAGCATGAATGGCATGTATAGCTATGAAAAAAGGGCTTTTCTTTGGAGCAAGGGAGAGTTCTGGTAAAGCCTTTTCATCTGTATTCTTTTTTGAGATCCTGGTTAGCTTTTGGGAAAACACCAGTCATACTCCATCACTAAAGCATATCTAGGTCATCTGGAAACTGTAAGCAGGACTATATTGCTTAATACGAAATAATGGTTCATTTTCCCCACTGGCCTCCTAGAGGCTTATAGAAATCTCTTGTATTATACAGAATATTCATGGTTCTCCTGCTAACTGGCTTCTTATCTTGTTTTTTCACAGCTATACACTGAAGTGTCAAACACAGTCAGATTTTGGCAAAGTGACAATGCAGTTTGAGCTAGAAGTGTGCCAGCTTCAAAAACCCGACGTGGTGGGTATCAGGAGGCAGCGGCTTAAGGGTGATGCCTGGGTTTACAAGAGATTAGTGGAAGACATCCTGTCTAGCTGCAAGGTTTAATTGATGAATGGTTTCCATCCTGCCTGATGAGTATGGGTGTGATACAGCCTACATGGAGCCTGGTGTGATGGGTTTGATTTTTAAAGTCCTCTGGAACTGCGAACTCGTTTCTAAAGAGCTATTTTAAAGACCAATATCTTTTTGTTTTTAAACAAAAGATATTATTTCCTGGATGAATCTAAGGCAAGCCTCTCTGTCGTTATCTCTTACTGTCTTTTTTAATCATGTGCTTTGTATATTAATAACTGTTGACTTTCTTAGATTCACTTCCATACATGAGTGTAAGCTCTTAACTATGTCTCCTTTTAATGTGTAATTTCTTTCTGAAATAAAACCATTTGTGAATATAGCAGGCTTCTCCTCTTCTTTGTATTTGATTTTGATCCAAATAAAACCTCAAATGGCTTCTTGACTATTAAGTAGAGACTATTTGGGGTATGTTTTATCTGTTATCAAATATGCCTTGGGTAGAAAAACAGATAAGAATTCATTTGCATAATTTTTTCCTGTCTCTGATTTAAGTAGGATTTATTGAGATCGTTAACTAAGTCACAGCTGTGGTTACCGGAGTTAAACAACACATTTAATATGTTGAATAAAAGAGTATTGACTTCAGTATGTATGTTCGGTCAACAATGATAACTATCTGGACTACGAACCCCCATGAAATGTTACTTTATAGTAATTTTCCATTAAGTCTCAGCGTTGGCCTCAAATTTGTATTTTTATTTCACTTTATTGGTCTCTAAAGGCCGGCGCTCAAGTTACATTTGTATGGATTTTACCAATTAAACTAGTTGGAGAAAAAATAGCACTGTTTCTAGTCAGTAGTGAGGGAATGTTTTGTCATTCATTTATTCAGTAAACGTTTACTAAGTTTTTACAAGCGTTGGGTTCTAGGGCTGAAGATGATACTGTCTAGTAAACTCAAGGAGTTCAGAGTCTATTCGCAAGGCAGATACATCAACCAGTATTTATAGCAGAGAGGGCATGATCAGCTTTGTCTGGAGGAGTAAGGGGTGATTTTTTGAAGGAAACAGTATTTGGTCTTGAAGGGTATGTAAGAGAAAGAGAAGACAGAGTGTGACATTCTTGGCAGCACGAACGGTATGTGCAAAGGCATGGAATTATAAAATGGCTTTGTGTGTTCAGGGTGGAGGCAGAAGGTGGTGCAGGGGAAAATAGCAGGAGATGAGAGTTGAAAATTTAGCTGGAAGTAAGTGATGCAAAACTTGAAGGAACTTGAAGGCTCCACTAAACTGTTTGGGTAAAGGAGAACTGTCAAGGGGTTTAAATTTTTTTATAACAGCTTTACTGAAATATAATTCACATACTATAAAATTACCCCTTTAAAGTGTACAATTCAGTGGTTTTTAGTATATTCACATTTGTGCAAGCATCACCACAATCTAATTTTAGAACGTTTTCACCAGCTGAAAGAGAAACCCTATACCCATCAGTGGTCACTCCCAGTTCCTCCCCCGACACCAGCCCCTAGCAACCACTAATCTACTTTCTGCCTTTATGGATTGACTGCTCTGGACATTTCATATAAATGGAATCATATAATATTTGGCCTTTTGAGTCTGGCTTCTTTCAGCTTAGCATAATATTTTCAAGATGGATCATGTTGTAGCATATTTTAGTACTTCATTCTGTTTTACTGCTGAATGATATTCCATTGTATGGATATATCACATTGTATTTATCCATTTATCAGTTTATGGATATTTGGGTTGTTTCTACTTCTTGGCTATTATGAATAATGGTGCTATGGATATTCGTGTACAAATTTTTGTGTGGATGTAGGTGTTCAGTTCTCTAGTGTGTATACCTAGGGGTGGAATTTCTGAGTCATCTAACATTTTGAGAAACTGACAAACTGCTTACCATTTTATGATCCCACCAGCAATGTATGAGGGTTCTAATTTTTCCACATTCTCTCTAACCTTTGTTATTGTCTTTTTTAGTTTAGTCCTGTGAAGTGGTATGAAGTGGTATCTCATTGTGGTTTTGATTTTCTCTTCCCTAATGAATAATGATGTTGAACATCTTTTCATGTGCCTGTTGGTCATTTGTACATCTTTTTTGGAGAAATATCTATTTTGAGCCTTTGCCCATTTTTAATTGGGTTGTCTTTTTATTGTTGAGTTGTAAGAATTATATAGTTCTAGATATAAGTCCCTTATCAAATACATTACTTGTAATTTTCTCATTGTGTATGTTGTCTTTTTACTTTCTTGATGGTGTCTTTTGAAGAACAAAAGTTTAAAATTTTCTAAAGTCCAATTTATCTGTTTTTATAAGATATAAGAGAAAATCACTCTTCTATTCCTTCAGCAGATGGCATGGTCTGGAACAGTGATTCTTAAAAACTTTTGACCATGAACCATAGGAAGAAGCACATTTTACTTTGGGATCTATCACATAAACATATTTATAAAACACTGCTTAACCTTAATATAAGAGATACTATTTTCTATTCTATTTTCTCTTTTAAACATGCAGTCTGACAATTGCAATCCTTAAATTGGAGTTTTTAGTATATTTACTTTAAAATTTTTTTTAAATTAAAGATCTTTTTTGGGGATCAATTCAGTCTAGAAATGCTGTTATTAATTCTGCCACCCATAGACTGGATCAACTAAAAATAGGTTCCCTGACTGCTATTTAGGGTAAATCTTGCTTTTCTTTCAGGAAAATGTTAATAATGGTTGCCGTATCATCTAAAAATCTATCACTTAGCTCTAATTCTTTAGAACCATTTGGAAAATTAAAGGGATGTGAGTTAATTAAATGAGGCTGGGTTAGTTCTTAAGAGGCAAATATGGTTTAGATTGTTGACACTACACTAAATCTGCATAGTTGTAAGTCGGCTCCATTCTCCATTGTCCAGCCACACCTGGGCTTCTTTATAGGGCATATGTGAATCTTCTGTCCAGAGGAAGGCAGTCTGAAAGAATGATGAGGGAATTTGTGAAGAATTGTTGAAGGAATTGGGAGTTTGGAACCTGGAGGACTCCCAAAGGGAGAGTATGGGTCTTGTTTTGGTGAGAATAGCAGGCAAAGACAGTCCAGTGAAGAGTTGGAGATAGAGGTCATATCTTATTCATCTTTGTGTCCCCAGCATGTAGTAGTGTCTGGAACATAGTAGGGACTCAGTATATACTTATCAACTCGAACCATATTGGACTTTTTTTTTTTTTTAATTTTTTGACCACACTGTGTGACATGCGGGATCTTAGTTCCCTGACCAAGGATTGAACCCATGCCCCCTGCAGTGGAAGTGTGGAGTCTTAACCACTGGACCGCCAGGGAAGTCCTTGAACCATATTGAACTTAAGCTCGCAATAAAGAGCTTTCAGAAAAACTCCAAGCTACATGACAAGAGAAAGGACACTTAGACATAGAGTGGTTTCCCTGTCATTGGAGGTGTTTAGACATGTTGGATAACCATTTGTGGGATAGGTCATAGAAGGGATTTAAGTACTGAGCTGAACCAATAGTCCTGAAGCTCCTGTCTGCTTTAGCATCTGAGGTCCAGTAACATCGTGGAAGACGATCAGTTGTTTGGATGATGGGAGTAGAGTGACCCCAGAAGCTTTTGCAACAGCAATGTAGGTAATTTTGAATATTTTGGAAGTTGGGAATGATAGAATGGTGAATGAATCACAGGAGCAATGAAAGATTGTGTTTGTTAGCTGTGATAGGGAGAAATAAAGCAATGATCATAGTAGCTGTCAGGTATTGAGTGCCCACTGTGTGCCAGATACTGTGCTGGATGATTTGTATCAGGGGTCAGCAAACTATGGCTTGTGGGCCACCTGCAGCCTTTTCTGGTAACATTTTATGGGAGCACAGCCAATATCAAATAGCTCATAATGTCTATTTTTGTGCTTCAGAGGCAGGGTTGAGTAGTCTTGACAATGTATGACTGGCAAAACAGAAAGTACTTACTATCATAAAGTATTGAAAGAAGAAGTTTGCTGACCCCTGATTTAGATCTATGTTTTCAAATCATCGTAACATATATTATACACATTAACTCATTTATCTTTACACCAACTCTGCAAGGGAGGTGGTATCCTTTTCACAGGGGAGAATGCTGAGGCTCAGAAAGACAAAGTAATAACTCTCTCCAGGTTGTAAAACTTTTAAGTGCATTGGATTTGAACCAGGAATGACAGGCTCCAAAGCCCATGTTCTTTCCTATACTAGAAATAGAGGTAATACCTCTCTCCTGAAATTGTACCATATCAGAAAGCATGATTATATATGATACTTATTAGATTGCTCTTTTATAGCAGCAATCTTACACAAACTGGTTAAGACATAGGAAAACTTCACTAATTCAGACCTTATTACAGTGTAATTTACTACAGTTGAGTGTGTTATGTGATTCTTTTTAGTAAAAATAGCAAGTTCAAAGTGTCTTCCTCTGAGTAAGGAGAGTATAGTCTACTAAGGGAATAAGAATTGAAAGACTTTCAGCTTCTGGATTCCACAGTGATTTCATGCATTTTAAAAGCTTATTTTTATGATTATGATTATTATGTAATACAGGCCTACAGAATTATATATTTAAAAGCCTTTCTTGTAGAGTAGGATCCACTTCTTTCCTTTTCTAATTTCTAGAGGCTGCGTGCATTTCTCAGCTCATGGTTTTCATCCTCTATCTTCAAACAAAGATGATCACACTGGACCCACCCAGATAATGCAGGATTGTTTTCCTATTATAAGACCAGATTTTGCCAACTTTAATTTTGTCTGCAAGCTTAATTCTCCTTTTAATATCTCATTTTCATATATCCCAGGAATTAGGTTGCAATGTCTTTGGTCAGGGGACATTCTTCTGCCTATCACAATGGTCATCTGATTTTTGACAAAAAAGCCAGGACAATTTGATGGGGGAAGAACAGCATTTTCAACAAATGGTGCTCAGATAACTGGATATCCACATGTAAAATTGAAGTTGGACCCCCTACCTCACACCATATAAAAAATTAACTTTAGAGACCTAAATGTAAAAGCTAAAATGATAAAAATTCTTGGAAAAACATACAGGATTAAATGTGACCTTGGATTAGGCAATGAGTACTTAGATATGACATGAAAGGCACAAGCAACAAGAGGAAAAATAGATACATTGGACCTCACCAAAATTAAAAACTTGTGCTTCACAGGACACCATCAACAAAGTGAAATGACAACCCACAGAATGGGAGAAAATATTTGCTAAACACCCATCTGATAAATGACTTGTATCCAAAATATAAAAGAATTCTTAAAAGTCAACCATAAGGGCTTCGCTGGTGGCGCAGTGGTTGAGAGTCCGCCTACTGATGCAGGGGACACGGGTTCGTGCCCCAGTCCAGGAGGATCCCACATGGCTGCGGAGTGGCTAGGCCGTTGAGCCATGGCCGCTGAGCCTGCGCGTTTGGAGCCTGTGCTCCACAACGGGAGAGGCCACAACAGTGAGAGGCCCACGTACCGCAAAAAAAAAAAAAAAAAAAAAAAGTCAACCATAAGAAAACAATACAACTTAAAAAATGGGTGGGGCTTCCCTGGTGGCACAGTGGTTGAGAGTATGCCTGCCGATGCAGGGGACACGGTTCGTGCCCCGGTCGGGGAAGATCCCACATGCTGTGGAGTGGCTGGGCCCGTGAGCCATGACCGCTGAGCCTGCGCGTCCAGAGCCTGTGCTCCGCAACGGGAGAGGCCACAGCAGTGAGAGGCCCACGTACCGCAAAAAAAAAAAAAAAGGGTGAAAGATATAAATAGATGCTTCATCAAAGAAGATGGCAAATAAATGTATGACAAGGTGCTCAACATCATTTGTCACTGGAGAATTTCTAATTACAACAAGATACACTATACACCTATTGGAATGGCTAAAATCCAAGAAACTGTAAATATCAAATATTGGCAAGGATGTGGAGCAACAGGAACTCATTCGTTGCTGGTAGAAATGCAAAATGGTACATTCACTTTGGAAGACATTTTGACAGTTTCTTACAAAGCTAAACATAATCTCACTATATAACCTAGTAACTGTGCTCCTAGGTCTTTACCCAAATGATTTGAAACTTAGGTCCACACAAAAACCTGCACGTGAATGGTGTTATACCAGCTTTATTCATAATTGCCCCAAACTGGAAGTCACAAAAATGTCCTTTAATATGTGACTGGATAAAGAAGCTGTAGTACATCCATACAAAGGAAGAATATTCAGCAATAAAAAGAAGTGAGCTGTCAAGCCATGAAAAGACATGGAGGAACATTAAATGCATATTACTAAGTGAAAGGAATCAGTCTGAAGAGACTACTGTATGGTTACAATTATATGACATTCTGGAAAAGGCAAAACTATGGAGACATTAAAAAGATCAGTGGCTGGTTGCTAATGGGATGGGAAGGAGTGTTGAATAGGAAATTTTTAGGGTAGTAAAACTATTGTCTGATACTGTAATGTTGGGTACATAATATTATGCATTTGTCAAAATCTATAGAAATTTAAAGCACAATGAGTAAATATTAGTTGTCTTAGTCTATTCAGGCTGCTGTAGCAATGTACTATAGAGTGGGTGGCTTAAACAACATTTATTTCTCACAGTTCTGGAGACTGAGAAGTCCAGGATCAAGGTGTTGGCAGATGCTTGCTTCCTGGTTCAGAGATGGTTGTCTTCTCGTTGTGACCTCACGTGCTGGAAGGAGTGAGTGAGTTCTCTGGGGTCTCTTTTTTTGGGGGAGGATGTTCTCTTTTGTAAAAGCATTAATTCCATTCATGAGGGCTTCATCCTTATGACATAATCACCTTCCAAAGGCCCCACATCCAAATATCATCACATTGGGGATTAGGTTTCAACATATGAATTGGGGGGGGTGAGGGGCAGACACAAAACCTTCAGTCTATAGCATTACTATAATATGAATTTTTAAAAAATCATTTAGAAGATGGGATATCACAGGAAGAAATGTATACTGTGACAAGAGAATCTAACTGTATTACAAATGTATGAAACAACCTCACTAAAGGGAGTGGGGGAAAAGGTGCTGACTTAAGTAACTTTGGAAATGAGAAAAGTGTGTAAGACTCAATGCAAAAGGAACCACACATAAACACTCTGGATGATAAAGTTGTTTCCCATGGGCATACAGTTTAACACTTCTGATACTTGTATACTAACACTGAAGTAAATGGATTTTGGGTGGTGGAAGCCAGATTTCTCACTGTTGGAGTGGGGATTTACAGATAAACAAGGGAAGGAGGCTAAAATGATCCATGTGGTGTTTACCTTAATATAGATACAGATGGTTTCATATAGAAATATATAAAGCTATGTATAATTACACAAGTTCATATTTGCACATAATATTTCTTTGTCCTGTCAGCTGAGAAGGTCTCAAAGACACTACGACAGCAATAAGCAGATGGATGCTCAGATCTTAGTTCCTAATACCATTCTCTAGTAAAAGGCACCAGGGCTTCTTGGAGAATTGGCTAATTCTAGGACTGGGGCTGGAAATAAGCAAGATGAATCTTGATCATCTCTTAGTGCCAGAAAGTAGGGAAGTGCTAACAACGACAGTAACACTCACACTGATGGGGGTGTCATTAAGTGGAACAGTTGGGGTTGTTGGCAGATTTTAAAACACTTAAGATGTTTGAAATAGCAGTTATTATAAAAGCTCTGTTATATCCTAGCTGGGAGACATTGAGCAATTGCTTGGCCTCTGAAAGCTTCAGGTTCTCAGCTGTAAAACAGAAAAAACAATGCCCTCTTCAGAGGGTGGTTGCAAGAATTGTTAGAATATACGTGCAACTCAGCACAGGGTCCGCCCCAAGGGTCCGCAGACAAACTTCAGTGTCTTCCTCACTGGACTCTATGTAGAGTGGCTTTGCCAAAACACAGATCTGATATGTATGCCTGGCCCTAGTCCCTCCACTACCAAACTTAATGCCCCCAAATGATTAGCCAGTTGATCCCATGCCATTTATTGAATATTTAGTCATTTTTTTAAAACATCTTTATTGGAGTACAATTGCTTTACAATGGTGTGTTAGTTTCTGCTTTGTAACAAAGTGAATCAGCTATACATATACATATATCCCCATATCTCCTCCCTCTTGCGTCTCCCTCCCACCCTCCCTATCCCACCCCTCTAGGTGGGCACAAAGCACCGAGCTGATCTCCCTGTGCTATGTGGCTGCTTCCCACTAGCTAGCTATTTTACATTTGTAGTAAATGTAGTAGTAGTTTGTAGTAGTGTATATATGTCAAAGCCACTCTCTCACTTTGCCCCGGCTTACCCTTCCCCCTCCCCGTGTCCTCAAGTCCATTCTCTACGTCTGCGTCTTTATTATTTAGTCTTTTTTTTTTTTTTTTTTTTTTTTGCGGTACACGGGCCTCTCACTGTTGTGGCCTCTCCCACTGCGGAGCACAGGCTCCGGACGTGCAGGCTCAGCGGCCATGGCTCACGGGCCCAGCCTCTCCGCGGCATGTGGGATCCTCCCGGGCTGGGGCACGAACCCGTGTCCCCTGCATCGGCAGGCGGACTCTCAATCACTGCGCCACCAGGGAAGCCCCTATTTAGTCATTCTTGACTCATTTTTAACTTCATTTAGTTCAGCTACTCAGTCAACATTTATTGAATTTGAACTTGATACTTGGCACTAGATGGGATATGGGAAAGAATAAATGTATTGTCCTGCCATCAGGGTGCTAAGGGTCTCAATGAAAAACACAATGGGCAGCACCAAGATGCATAGAAGTTCACACATGGGCTTTTTTGGTGTCTGTCTTCCACCCGATCCTCATTCTAAACCAGTGTTCCAAGAGGCACCTGTTTCTCATAACATATGAGAAGGGTCTGGCTATGACCTCTTATTCCTACTTTGAGGCATTGTGAAGACTTCTCTAAGACCAACTGTGGCATTTGTATCACTGTCTATGAGCCTGTGCACTTTAGCAGGAAGAGCACTGGATGCTGGGACTCAAGCGCTTAAAGAACTCAGCAGACCTGATTCTGCTGTTTGACCTTGGGCAACTCACTGTCTCCAGGATTGATTCTATAAACATGAAACATACACGCAAATATGTACAAACCTCTTTCAGGGTTCCTCTTAGCTGATACTGCAAATGACATCAAGGTTTGATGTGTAATTTAGAGTGATGGATTAAAGTTTAGCCAAGATAAGTAGCTCCGACAGAGTGGCTACAAGCACCTCAACACGTGACATAAATATAAGGATACTCTGGCCTGGACAACACACTGCCTCTATATTTAGATGTCCATCCTGCTGATCTGCTTGGTGTTCTGAATTCGCAGTCTGGTTTATACACTCTAAAAAGCCTCAGGCATTCGCTTGATGGAGAGAAATAACTTGCATAGAAAAATGTTTTGAATTACTGAGCTCAGAGTTATAGAGCAGAAAGCTGTAATTCCATAGGAGACTTTAAGAGAAGTTTGGTGGTTAATGGGAAATTTCTTATATGTGTCCTAAGAAACGTAAACCATACAAAGGCCAGGGTATATACTCAGAGGTGAGAGTGGTGTACTTTGATATTTTAGAGTCAGAGGTGCAAAAAAAAGTCTTTGGGGGAAGGGGGTGTCTCTCAGGATTTAATATTTTAATTTTATTTTTATGTTTTAATGTATTTGAAATGTTAAACTTGATTCTGTTTGGGGCTGGACATTAGAATTAGGAAATATTGATTTGTAGAATTTCAGGGGCCCTTGAGATAAATCTACTGCCTTCTCCCCACCCCTGCGCCTGTCCCTGCCATGTCCTTAGCTGAGAGGAGGATCTGTTTTTAGAGAGAGAGATGGAGAGAAATCATAAGGGACAAGTCCAGGGTGACAAGATCCACCATCCATCATGACTCCTGACCACGAACAGTTGGCGCCTTTCTCTTTACTCTGTGGGTTTTTTTTTTTAATTAACCCTTTTTCATTTTTCCTACTTTAGAATTTCACATTATAGTCCTTTGTTCATTCTCCTCTTTTCTCTCAATAATGAAAATGGATATAATATGAACTTAAACTCACTTGCCCTGGGTCATTGCCAGTGCTTAATAAAAGTATATTAGTATTTGTAGTAATGATAATAACCCACAGATAATGATGTCGCTAAAGACCAAAGGGTCCCCTTGCATGAGAAGCCCCCCCTTCTAGTCACCTAGCTTTGCTGAATTTAATGGAGACCTTGACTGCTTCAGATAGTCATTGTCCCTTTTAAATTATCAAGGTTTCATGGAGACAAGCATTCTTCACTTAAGGGTTTTCCAGACTGTCTGATGTGCTGGGCTCTGGGTAACCTTGTTCCTATGTCATCATATGTCATGCTGTCTCTCGGAAATTGTCCCCTGATGTTTGCAAAAATGAACTACTTAAAGGAAAACTAAAAAGAATTCCTTTTAACTTACACACACACGCACATACACACACACACACGCACACACACACACACACGCTTAGTTCACTATGGGAAATGGTTACATTCAGATAAGTGGGTCAGGGTCATGAGGGGATTTGAAACTGTGTGATGTGAGGAATGGTGGAAGGCATGGAGGTAGCCAGGCTTCATGGCGACAAGACTGAGGAGGAGGTGTGACAGGCATCTTCAAGTCTGATGATATATGGAAGAGAGATTTGAACTTTTATGGGTGGACCCATTCGGTATAAAGAAGACAGAACGCATGGGTATAAGAAGAAGCTGGATTTGGTTTGCTATGATGGAGGCCTTTCTCCTTAGCTGTCTGGGAAGGAAAGATGCTTGGCCAGGAAGTGGCCAGTTCCCTATCCCTGCAGTGCTCTAGTAGAAGCAGGACAGTCCCTCAACTGGGACTATTGAGGAAGGGTTGTAAGGATTTAGTGATGTTTGAACTAAATCACTTGAGGTTCCCTTTCAACCCTGAGAAGCAATAATTCTAGTGGTTCTTGACATGAGAATCTATGATCTGATTTGTACATTGCAGCGTGGGAGCCCCAGGACTTTCTTGATATAAAGTTCAAGTCTAGGATCTGGCTTTAGGAAGGGGAAAATGGCCCTTTTCAATGGCCTAGCATGTCCCCTCGCCCCAGGGTGATATGACTAGATCTCAGCCCAGGGAAACTGCAACTGGATCTAGCCACTGTCAACTACTCTCTGAAGAAACGGTGATGGAATTGAAAAGAGATGGGAGAGGAAACAAGCCATTAAAGTCAAGAGAGGAGGCCTTTGAAGGAGGGATAAACAGCAGTGCTGGATGCTGCAGAAAGGACAAGAAGGCTAGGCAATGAGAAGAGGGCATTGGATCTGTCAAGGAGGAACCAGGGGCAGCTTCAAGAGTGTGGTGGGGCAGAAGCTTGACCTCAGGAACACAAGAGAATTGCTGAGAAGTAGAGACAAGAAGTTCAGACCACATGCTCATGGATTTGGCTGCAAGAATGATTGGATGGAGCCTAGACAGGTAAGACCTATGAAGATGAAGATCGAAGGCAGAAGGGAAGGAGGATGAGGATAAGTATCGGATCCTGGAGGCAGAAAGGATGTTGGGTAGGAGAAAAAGAGAGAACTTCAGTATGGCATTTCTGGTTTGCAAAGTGCTTTACAAATGGCAGTCCTTGATGCAATTTGATCTTTTAAGTACTAATATTCTACGGTCTGTGGATATCATCTCCATTTTTTTCAGATCCACAAATAGACTCCAAGCAGATGGGATGAAGTTTAAAGAGAAATCCTTTGGTCAGAAGGGGATATTAGAGTGTGGCTATGGAGGAAACTGTCCAGCGGTAGAGTCTCCAGGGGTACCACCACTAACTTGCTCATTGCTGAATTCAGTTACTGCGTTGTCTCTTCCTGTCCCCTGACTCAGTTGACCACTTCCTCCATCTGGAACTCCCTCTGCTTTTGATTTTATTCTTTTCTGGTTTTCCTAACACTCCTTCTCAGTCTCCTTTTCAGCCTCTTCCTCTGTCTGCCCCCTAGATGTTAATGTCAAGACATTAACATCTCTTCCTGCTCTTCGCACTTCTCTAGATGTTCTCATTTTTCCTGTGGCTCATGATGGTTCCCAAATCTGAATCTCTGGCCCAGACCTCTCTCCTCAGCTCCAAGCCCCCATGTCCACCTTTCCATTGTACGGTTCCATTTAGATGTCCCATAGGCACTTAAAAGGCAATGTTTCTAGACCCAAACTTTTTATCCCCCCAAACTCTATTTTCTCCTATAATCCCCGTCTTTAGGGTGACTATACACCCCAGGTTACCTGGGATAGTCTCAGTTTAAGCCTGTTGTCCCAGCATAATTATTAATAATCCCTGCTTTTACTCTGAAAAATGTCCTGGTTTGAATGATATAAGGTCACTTTATTCATTTTTGACAGTGGCATGACCATTCAAATGCCTGTGCCAGGAACTTCATATTTATCCTGAGCCCCCTCTTGCTTAATTCCCACATTCTATATTGTTCATCTCACTCCAGTAGACTGAGACCCTAGAGGACAGGGACAGTGTCTTTTTCACTTTGATATTCCCAGTGTCAAGCACAGAGTCTGGCCTATACACACACTCAATAAATGTCAAGTAAAGGCTATGAAGACGAAGTTAAGGGATAGAATTAGAATCACAGAATATTCGAGCTGGAAGGGCAGGCCTTTAGGCCTGTCTTCTCATTTTATATAAGGAAATTGAGGCCCAGTGTGGTCAATGGACTTGACCAAAGTCATGGCCAGTTAGTGGCAGGGTCAGTATTGGGCCCCATATCTTTTGGAACTTACCTAAGGCTCTTTTCTAGGTGGTTTCAATTTTCTTCATTAAGTAGAGGGACAGCTTAGCCGTCACCCTTCATTAGGTTCACTGTGTGCGTATGCGTGTATGTGTGTGTGTCCTAGGAATTTGGGGTGTGGCATGGAGGGGGAAGAATAGATATTCTTGTTTCTAGTACTGTTCAAAAGAGCTGAGCAGACCTTTCAAGGCTTATCTGAGAGGCATTATACCCATTTTCTTTTTTTTTTTTTTTGCGGTACGCGGGCCTCTCACTGTTGTGGCCTCTCCCGTTGCGGAGCACAGGCTCCGGACGCGCAGGCTCAGCGGCCATGGCTCACGGGCGCAGCCGCTCTGCGGCATGTGGGATCTTCCCGGACCGGGGCACGAACCCGTGTCCCCTGCATCGGCAGGCGGACTCTCAACCACTGCGCCACCAGGGAAGCCCTATACCTGTTTTCTATTGCAGATATTTTCACCTCCTTAACATTGCCAGACCAAGTGAAAATAAAATCTGATCTGACAAGAGGTCAGGTGTTATCTTATTTATTTATTTATTTATTTATGGCTGCATTGGGTCTTTGTTGCTGCACGTGGGCTTTCTCTAGTTGCGGCGAGTGGCTCACGGGCTCTAGAGGGCAGGCTTAGTAGTTGTGGCTCACAGACTTAGTTGCTCCGCGGCATGCAGGATCTTCCTGGACCAGGGCTCGAACCCGTGTCCCCTGCATTAGCAGGCGGATTCTTAACCACTGCGCCACCAGGGAAGCCCAGGATGTTGTCTTTTGTTTCTGTTTTTAAACTTAGAATCAGATACTGTGAAACACATCCTCAGCACAGCAAATGGGTGGCTATGATATCCTTTATTGCTCCGTCTGACTCTTGTGTTGGTGGATGCAGAGATTCTAGAAAAGAGGCTGTCTGACCACCTTTAGTAGAATCCTTTCCCCCTTCTTTTAGTTCACTTCTGATTCTTCTCTTAGTCTTGCCTTGGCTAAGACATCATTTGATTTTGAAAAACAAAACCATTCTCTTTCTGAATTTTTTGTTCCTCATTTGTAAAATGAGTAGGTTAGGCTATATACTCTCATAGCTGCTTCTAGCCCTGAATTCCATCATATTAAGGCTCCTCTGTCCATTGCTTGGAGCAGACTTATACATTCATATCTGTTATATATATATATAGTGTGTGTGTAAATATGTATATATATATAGATACCAAAATCTATGACTCTGCTTTGTTCTTGGCCAGACTGAATATTTCTCCTATTCTACCACTTGATACTTAAACTCATCATTCCTTAAATGTCCAATCCTCTTTCTTTTCTAAACACTCTAATAAGCTTATTATTTCAACCATTTATATTTAACATTAAAGTTTAATCATGAAGTTGTTAACCATAGAAAATTATTAAATAAGTGAGTTTGGAATGAGCATGGAACAGCTGAAAAAAATGAGTGAGTATTTCAAAATGAACACTTTGGAAAAGAAATTTATGCATAGAAAACAATGGAGAATTACAATTAAGAGCTCTGGGGATCTCAAACTGATTTGTCCAGCTATTACATAGTCATTTCAATTTAAATTAAAATTGTAACTATTTTCTAGTCTACTAAAAATATGAGGTGTCACATTAAGAGTTTTAATGGTGCATTCGCTGGGGAATGCAAAAATGTGAGATTGTAGCACATAAATAACTATATAGTGAAGAGTGAATAAATTCTCTGCCAAAAATGAATATGATAAAAACAGAAATGACAGTGGATTATTTTATTCCCTCTAGTGAAGCGCAGCTCACACATTAGAGCAAAGAAATAGTTCACAGGGTGTCTAATTCCATATCACTTTGTC